>NW_008824356.1:9235723-9246070 GCF_000699105.1 Pygoscelis adeliae | reverse complement strand
TGTCCCTTCTGAAGAGTCTATCGCCATCCATTGCAGCACTCCAATCGTGAGAGTCACCCCACCATGTTTCTGTGATGGCGACTAAGTCATATCTCTCCCGCTGCACAATGGCTTCCAGCTCCTCCTGTTTGCTGCCCATGCTGCGTGCATTGGTGTAGATGCACTTGAGCTGGGCTATTGATTCCATCCCCAGCATTGGCATGCCACCCCTAGGCCCATCTCTAGTGAGCCTGGTTTTATCCCCTTCCCCCTTCAAACCTAGTTAAAGCCCTAGTTTATGAGCCCTGCCAATTCATGAGCAATGATCCTTTTCCCCCTGTGAGACAGCTGGACTCCATCTGTTGCCAGCAGGCCCGGTGCCGTGTAAACCTCCCCATGATCAAAAAAGCCAAAATTCCTCCGATGGCACCAGCCCCTGAGCCACGTGTTGATCAGGTGTGTCTTCCTGCTCCTTTCAGTATTTTTTCCTGCCACTGTAGGGATTGAGGAAAACACTACCTGTGCTCCTGATCCTTCAACCTGTGGCCCCAGTGCCCTGAAGTCTGTTTTTATCGCTTCCGGACTTCTCTCTGCAACCTCATCACTACCAGCCTGTATAACCAACAGCGGGTAGTAACGATGTAACTTCTTAGAAAGGAGCTGGTACCTATCAGATCTGCTCTCAATGACAGGAACAAAATAGAGACATACATAGTGTCAAAAACTTTTCCAATCACTTTGTTCACCCTGCTTGCCTTTGTGAAGGTTACTCCAGTTTCTGGGGTTCACTGACAGAAGTAAGGTGTGAGGATTTTTTCCCTCTAGATTATCATCTCACTGAGCTGGATTCACAAAATCTAGAGAAGGTTTTGTTGCTCATCAAACTGGGGTTGCTGTGCAACATTTAACTAATCAACTCCCTGTCCTGGCTGCCTCTTTATATCCTTGTATCTTTGTAGCTGCAGGAGCTATTTACTTTACTATTTTTTACTTATTTTTTAAATAATCCTTGTGGCAGAGTACAAAATCATTATATCATATTATTTTTAAAATTGCTGCAATCTGTTGGTTTTTTCCTTAGATTCTCAAGAAATTTAATTTTTATATAAGGCAATTTTAAAATTATTCAAATATGTTTCTCAACTGAAATCATATGTGTTGGAATAAAAGCAAGTAGTCTGTACAGATAAATTTACAATGAAAGTGAGAATCTAATGAAGCAGTTAATGCATTGAAAGTGTCCTGTGGTGTGGACTGTGAAAGATCAGTATGGTCTCAAAGTCCAGTCTCAGAAATTGTTCAGCCTCTGACCCTTGTGCATTTCTGTTTCTCAGCTATAATTTATTAGCATACTTTTATTTAACATCTTTGATCCGATATGTCAAGAAAAAAGTCTTATTCCTCATTTTTATTTGGGTTTATTATTTTAGATGTTTCGTTATGTTTTAATCAAAGTATTGGAGTCCTTCAGTCAACTTGCTCCTAAATGTGAAGTAGAAGATAATGAATGGAAGGAGGAGTTGGATAATTCAGCTCACAAGGAATGACCCCATGTGACATCTTTATTTCAGGCAAAGTCAGATCAGAAGTCACCCACTCAACCCTCTTCTGCCGAGAGCTGGTACTAGGAAAATCAGCAAGAGAAACCAGGTATCTGAAAAATACCTTAGATATGTGTCTCCATCGGGTTGATATGTATGACCAGTATGGTATCTGTATGTTTTAGTCTCAGCAACAGCATCGGGTTGATATGTATGACCAGTATGGTATCTGTATGTTTTAGTCTCAGCAACAGCATCAAGACTGAGGTACTTACCAGAAAAGTGACAACTGTTATCATAAAAACTGTATTTTCAGAAACACAAATATTTTCCATTATTGGACATCCTCAAGTTAGACAAGCAAAGATTTGAAGGATCTACACTTTGGATTGAGGCAGCTAGGTAAGTTAACCCTGCCTACTTTCAGTGGTGTCTCTGCACCTCTTTAAAATGGTTATAATTTTAATTCCAAAGGATATTGCAATGGCAACTGTCTGAAGACTGAAAATATAAGTTAGATAAATAATTAAAGGATAAGTAACTTTTGCCATTTTTATCTCCACTGGTTGCCCAGTTCCCTAAAACTGTTAGTACTTTGTTTTCAGTGTACTGGAAAGTCTCCCAGAAAACAAACTGAAGCCATCATACACACGCATACATCCATGCCTGCCCTATTCTCCCTGCAGTCTTGAATAAATGTGGTTTCTAAAAGATTGTTAATGCAGTTAAAAGGATAATAAATTTCATAAATTCTGATTATGGACTTGTATTTCTTTTTATTGATCCTTTTGGGGAGACTAATTTAATAACCTAGATGAGGATGTATCCGCATTTGTTGGGAAAATTTGTTCAGAGCTATGAAAATGACATTGTGAAATGGCTTGACTGGTGCTTTGCCAACATGCTTCCAATCAGGATATAAGAAGCAGTGTAAGAAAGACCTCAGAATTGTTCCACAATGACAAAATATCAGGTAACCATGCTGCATAGTTTTGTCCTTTAGAAGATTGTCAATATACAGTAAACATTTTTTTCTAATGTTATCATAATTATACATTATAAAGCTAAAGTTTCTGGATTTTAGTTTCAAGAGGATCTCAGTATCCAAGGACCGTTGACTCTGTAGTTTGCTTCCTTGCAGGTTGTTATGTTGAGTTTTATGCAGTACAGCACATGAGAGGATATATTACCAGAGTATGAAAAAGTTCTGGAACCAAATATCTCTGGGAGAGAGTGTGCTCTGTTGAAAGCTGGCTTTTGTTCCTTGTTTTGCCATTTGAGCTCCATCTGACCTTTGGCAAGTCCCTTAAGGCAGAGCCACAACTTACGTAGCTGTTTAAATCCAAAACCAATATTCTCAAAGCCCTCAGCCAGGGCTCATTGTAATGTTAAAATTTCCAAAGGTACCTCAATCCCTCCCTCTGGACAAGCCTAGCAACACATCAGTTTTGCCACAGTTGAGCAGCTACAACCTATACTTTCCCCTTCTTCAAAGATAATGCATCAAGCTCCCTTGAAAAGCAATCTGAAGCAATAGCAGGAAAGATTGAGACCCTACTCTTTCTATTTAGCATAAGTCTGTCTGGATGACGTGAGTTTGGAATCAGGCAAAGAGGGAAATGAATCCAGGTATTGATTATCTGCACAAGTGATCCAACAGCAAGGCTACTGCAGAAGAAGAAACAAAGCTGCTGTCTCTGCTCATGGTGCCTGCCCACTGTTCCAGACTGGAAAGGCTTAGGAACCTGGTAAGGACATGAAGCCATCAGTCCTGCTCATAGAGCACCAGAATGTGAGGTGCCCTATGAAGGCAATAGGCAGGGTTCATACTCTCCTCCTTGATTATCTGGCTTATTAAAACAAAGAACCCTCTCTAATTATGAATTCCTATAGACCACAAATAAAGTAATTTAAAGCATTCATCTTTCTCCAGCATAACTTTTTGTTTTCTCTTCTAATAGAGGCACTTAAGACTATAATAATAACAGAAACTGGAAGTTTTGGTTCAATAAAATGAACTGCTACTTATCCTAGAGTACCCAGCACTCACAGTCTCATGAAGTAATGCATTTCAGCAGTTCTTTTTAATAGTCCCACCAGGCACAAGTGTCTCACTGAGCCCTGCACTGTCTTTACTACTCAATGGGAATCTTGGACCTTTCCTAGTTGACTGCTGGTTAGAGACACATCTAGAATTTAAATAGCTAAGTTGACATGCTGCATCCTTCAATTCCTCGAAACAACTTTAATGTGGACCAGCTTTGAGGGCAAATTAAAGTTTTTTATGTCATGAGTGGAAGCATTCACAAAGCTATTCAAAACCATTTCCCTTCCTCCAACCCTTCTCCCAGAATATTTGTTTCTAACCACTTTTGAATGTTTTCCTGTTTGGTTAAATGTTTCATGGATAAAGGTGAGTCAATATAAGCAATAAAGAAATTAGGGGTCCAAGGAAGCCTTAGGAAGAAATGGGATATTTACATGTAAAAGTTTACTGTATAAATCCTAGCCGCCGCTTGATACTCATCTTGCTTCTGACTTTGATGTTCTAGAAGTGCTTAGAGTTCTGCATCTTTACAGACCCCAATATGTCCCATTATAAGGAGCTAATAAGCTCCTTACTAAATTCACACTTAAACCATTTAGGGCTTGGAAGTCCAATATTCTTACCTCTAGATTTCATAGGGCCTAGAACTGATCCCTTTAAAAAAACAAAAAGTTTGGACATTTGTCCAAGGATGCTTAGCACTCACAGCAGGCTGAACTGCCTTAAAAATGGTTGTCATGAATGAAGGAGGTTTTTGGGGGTCGTCCTGTTTTAAACCAGTAGCAATGATACCTCTTTTTATATAAACTTGATGAAAATTAACATTTTCATGTGAGAGGGAGATTTATTCCCCCTCCTCCTAACTTGAGCTCTAAACCTGTGTTTCTCACTTCGTATATATTCAGAGATTTTTTCAGCGGAACATTTCCAGAATTAACCAATAGTTTGAATGGGTGTTTTAAGATTTACTAAACTCTAAGATTTACTAAATTCTGCTTATTATTACAAATTTCTTTATAACCCTTAGGTTTCTGCTACAGTAGCACGCTCAAATGTGAAGCCATTCTTTTTCTTGAACTTCTGATTTACCAACCTTCCCCCCCTTTAAATATATTACAATCCCTTTCCACTAAATAGTAGATCCTTTTTTTTTAATTTTTGTAGGAACAAAAGCAATTTTCCCCTTTATCCTCACATTCTTCTTTCAATGTCCTCTGTCAGAATTTTCTAAGTACACCACTTTTTGATACATACAAAAATATTGTGGGTATACATAGGTAAAAGGTCAGATTATGAAGAACCATCCTAGATTTTGCCCAGAGAACTGCCTCCTTAGCTCAGGCAATATTTATTTACAATGGCAGAGCAGCTCAATGATTTCATTTTGGGAGAAATATACTCTATGACTGCTACAGGAAGGCTTTGCTTTGATTTTAGCTCCTTTTCCTAGCTGTCAGCCAGATGCTCTGTTTTTACCTTGCATGGATGCAGCAAATCCTTACAAATCTGACTAAAAATAAGTTTGGTCACAGCTGTCAGACCTGTAAAAAGCCAGATAGGGATGTGTATTAAGAATCCAGTGGTTTAAGTGTAAGTGCACTGAGTCCTTGGAGTGAATGTGATAACATGGGTGATATTACATACCAGGTTGCATTTGCATTCCAGACTTAAACGAGATCTATCCATTTCACATCGATATGAAACTATATATGTTAGTATTTCTAATGTTTACAATCATTCTATTCCTCAAAACCTTCTTTGGAGCAAGAAAATCTTAATTGTGTTCCAAATTTTGGTGGGGAATATCTAGAAGCTCTATCTTTTGCAGTATATTTTCTTAGTTCTCTTTACTGGCATCATTATATCAGACTGATCCATGGGACAGGCTGTATCACCAAGGGCTCAATATTGTGTTTATGCAGTTAAGGGGGTGGAAATGATCAAAGCAACAAACAATTTATTTGCTCACCCTTACTGATAAAACTGTGGCCCCACTCAAAGCCAATGAAAATCCTAAACATTTATATCCTTTCTAAAAAATGACTTATTCCCTAAGTCCCTTACACATTTCAAAAAGTTTTACCCTTAGCCTAAATAAATGCAATATGTTTTATAGGGCATTCTAAAACAGCCAGAAGGAGATTAAAAGTAACAAAATTACTTCCTCCTCTATAATTTTTGTGATAATGTTATAGATATGTATTACAGTAAATTAATAAATGAAGATACCGGTATGCAAGTCCCTTGATGCACAAAAATCATTCCAATAACTGCTAATGAATGTTGTTTCCTCTACCCAGAGATAAAAGAAAACCACTCTTCTGATTCTGAAAGATTTTAGTCCACAGTAAACATTGAGATATTTACATGCACAAACAGGTTCAGGCTTCACTGGATAGCTGACCAGAGCAGTTCTAAACACAGCTGTCAAAGAGTTTGTTCATAGCACTAGTTAGTTCAGAGACACTGTGCAATTTCAAAATAAGAGTGTGATTACTCAGTGCTTTATAAAATTTGCAATAAACAATTACAGAGTAATTCAGCCACATTTTTAATACCTCTCTACTAAGCACATTATAATGTTCTATATAATTTAATTTTTCTGAATGGATCATTTGTAATTTGAATACATCACATTGTCTTTTTGTTCTTTATAAAAGTAATGTAATCAAACCTAATCACTATCAACAAGGGGTGGTATGATAATAATATTAGGTCTGGGGTTTTTATTACAATTATTGCATTCAAGCTGAGATCAAAAGGTTAACTCTCAACACATTCCACAGTTATTCACAATATCAGCCTATTGACTGAGCTATAGATGAAGGTAGCAGTTTCTCTCTGGCTAAAAAGAAGAGTGTCTTACTTATTTCCTCATCATTGATTAATCCTGAGTGAAATTAATGTTTAATAGCTGCATTGTTCCAGTACACATACATTTTGACCTTCTTATTAAAATAAACATGTACTTCAACGGTATTATCAATATAATTTACTTGAAGAATCTTCTGGTATTTGGGGAGAAGGAGTGTGCCTCTATTTGCTAACAAACAATTGTTTTTTGACCTTTACAAAAGCAGTCTTTGTGCCTATGTAAGTACAGATTTATTCATAAAGCATTTAGAAATTTCCATTGGTATACAGGGAGAAAAAAAGCCACATCTAAATATGGATTAATAATAATAATAACATTTGTATTGTAGCACAAATTTAATTATTAATGCATTCCCAAATCATAAGCAGGTGCAAACTTCTTTGGCATCTCCAAATTTCAAACAAAAGTAAATAGGTGACCTTCAGTATCTGTCCTTATTGTGCTGCATGGCACCAATATTAGGAACTAGCATTGCTCTTCAGCAGCTGGACCCATCACTTCATCAAGGGCTTGATGAAAACATCTGAAATCTCTCACAGGCAGAAGGACTGTGATGCTAATCTGTCTCATGCTGCCAATGAGAGGCTGCCCTTGGCCGGGAGTGAAAAAAGTATGTGTGATGAGTTTGGACCTTATCTAAAGACATATGAAACACCATGATTTTCAAAAGTGACTTTAGACACAGAACTTAAAATGTCTGAGAAGACAGCAGGGAGGCAGCCAGTACTGTACTATTTATAGTAAGAATAATCTTGTTCTTAATCACAGATCAGACCAGTCTTCTGGAAAGTGCAGCATGTAGAGCAGGGTGCACCAAAACCTGTGGTGATCTAAACCAGACTTCATCCATTTCTGAAATTATTATTCCAGCTAAGAAGAAACCTGTCTCCCTGTCTGTTCAGTTAGCCCAATACTGCAAGTACAGGTGGCAGCTGGAACTGAAGTTGGGTAAAATGCAGTGATGAATCTTTTTCTTCAAGAAGCACTAGGCTAAGCTTACCAGCACACTTCACATCTCTCCCTAGTTGCCATTGCTCCCTCTATGAACTCAGAAGCAGACACTTTGGGTGGGAATGTGAACAGTGGGCACTGCAGAGCTCCCAGCCCCGCAGTCAGAGCAGGATGATGAAACACATTTCCAAGCCAGCAGAAATGCAGGTTAATTTTGTGCATGTAAGTTTTGCAGTTCCCTCTGACTTATAAGCACTGGACAATAACAAACACAAATACTTTCAGAAAACAGTTAGGACAAGCGCTACCTCTGAATTTCCACCCAGACCTGTTTCCAGGGGTTCAGTCATAAAGGTGCATCATCGCCAAGATGTTTTCCTTTTGTGAATAATACATGTTTTACAAACCTTTACTCCTGAAGCATCGCCATACTTTTAGGAGGTAATTGTGATTGTTTCCATATTACAGCTGGAAAATGATGCATAGCTACTGTGATTGACTTTGCCAAGGTCAGGAAACGATTTAGTGGTGCAGCTCAAAATAGCAAATTCCGAGTCCTCTGTTGTAACCGCTAGTCTCCATTTCCTCCATCAGGCAACTGCCTCTGGGAGAAAAGAAGATTTGAGGATGTGGGGAGAGCACACATACACATTTTGAAGTCAATACTGATGAAATCAGGTAAAATTCTTTACTCACACTGCTCTACACTGGTTAAAAAACCTGCTGTGTTTATCTAGATGTAATCATCATCTAACAGTTATTTCTGGCAGTATCTTACAGTATCTTCTGTCACCTTTTAACTGAAAAAGCCTTTATTTCTTATTATTATGTTACTTATAATGTGTGTTGCCAGCCCACCCAGCATGCTTCTTAATTAATTGTAAGTTGTAATATGTTTCTGGCAACAGAGACAAAGAACTCTCCTGCTACCAGCGGGAAATTAGCAATCTCCTTCATTAGCAATGGTAAAGAATATTCTATTATTATTAATTACATTTTTTATGACTGTTGTTATTATTACTTAACAGCAAGCTACACACATCGGCACATTTGAGATGGCAGGGCTTCCATTTTCATAGAGAATCCTGCCATAAGAGCATTTCAATGATGGGTGAACATCCCTGTATCTAATTCTATCTATTTAGATATTTAGAGGCACTCTTCACAGGGCTCTCTGAGCACTTAACAACCACATACTCTGTGAAGAGTACTCTATCACATCCAGAAAGATTCTCCTTCTCACACAGGCACAGATATGCACCCCTCTTTTTTTTTTTCCCCATTTCTTTGTTTTGGTTTTGTTGTTGTTTTTTTGCTGTATTTGCAAATTATTTGTTCTTTGGCAAATTCTAACAGAGATATGAGTTTTCACTTTTCCTTAAAGTATTTTGTCACCCTTGGGGCCTTCAAAAGGGAAGGATGGACTTTTGTTGTGGTTTAACCCCAGCTGACAACTAAGCACCACACAGCTGCTTGCTCACTCCCCCGATGGGGGAGAGAATCAGAAGCGTAAAGGTGAGAAAACTCGTGGGTTGATATAAAAACAATTTAAAAGGTAAAGCAAAACAAGGAATTCATTCACTCCTTTCCCATCAGCAGGCAGGTGTTCAGCCATCTCCAGGAAAGCAGGGCTCCATCACGCCTAACGGTGACTTGGGAAGACAAACACCATCACTCTGAATGTCCCCCCCCTTCCTTCTTCTTCCCCCAGCTTTATATGCTGAGCATGACATCATCTGGTGTGGAATATCCCTTTGGTCAGTTTGGGTCAGCTGTCCTGGCTGTGCCCCCTCCCAGCTTCTTGTGCACCCCCAGCCTACTCGCTGGTGGGGTGGTGTGAGAAGCAGAAAAGGCCTTGACTCTGTGTAAGCACTGCTCAGCAATAACTAAAACATCCCTGTATTATCCACACTGTTTCCAGCACAAATCCAAAACATAGCCCCATACCAGCTACTGTGAAGAAAATTAACTCCATCCCAGCCAAATCCAGCACAACTTTAGAGGAGCTTGTGGAGGAGAGATTGCTTTGCCTTCCGCTGTTATTACACAACATTGTCATTGCGGGTGTTTCTTTTAGTGACAGGAAGATTTTTAGATCCCAGTGAGTTCTGTGGTCCAATGCAGCTTCCAGGCATAATGAAAAGAATGACATGGAGGTAGGAAAAAGTGTCTGGAGTGGGATTATAGTGGCATAAACTGGTGCTACCAGTAAAACAAATGGTTTGATAGTGTTCTTTCCTTTGAGAATGGTAGCTTGCCTGAGTTGCTTCAGAAGGCCGAGACATTTTTAAATACCTGTCCTTTTGGCTTCAGTACATTCTTAAGTGTTTTTACATGTAATGAAACAAGGAAGTAATTTTAAAAGACCTAATTTCTGTGCCCAAAACATGATTTAAGCTATTACCTTCTGCTTCCTTCCCCCTTGTTCTGCCATAGGAAGTGGCTCATACCTGCAGGCAGATCATCCTGGAGTGGATGAGATGGTTACTGTCCTCTGTTGTCTGTCCCAGCCTTTTTGCTAGCATTTACTAGGACTGCAGCAGGGTCCACTGAGCAGTTCAGCTAATGTTTTAGGATGCCAGATATTTGCATTATCTGAAATCATCCAGACCTGTGTCATTTAGAAGCATCTATAAATCACATCTCATTTGTCTCTTCAAAGAGGTTGGTAAGCTATGGTTGAGGTTTGAGGCAGACAGCAAAGATGGTGTCCTGGTTTCAGCAGGGATAGAGTTAATTTCCTTCCTAGTAGCTGGTACAGTGCTGTGTTTTGGATTTAGGATGAGAACAAAGTTGATAACACAACGATGTTTTAGTTGTTGCTAGGTAATGCTTACACTAGCCAAGGACTTTTTAGTATCCCATGCTCTACCGACTGAGAAGGCTGCAGGTGCACAAGAAGCTGGGAGGGGGCACAGCCAAACTGGCCAAAGAAACGTTCCAGTCCATGTGAC
>NW_008824356.1:9232529-9235446 GCF_000699105.1 Pygoscelis adeliae | reverse complement strand
AGCAGCGGCCCCCCCGGCCAGCTTTCCCCAGTTTATGTACTGAGCATGATGTCACACGGTATGCATGGGGCACGTGGCCAGTTTGGCTGTGCCCCCTCCCAGCTTCTTGTGCACCTCCAGCCTTCTCAGTCGGTAGAGCATGGGAAGCTGAAAAGTCCTTGGCTAGTGTAAGCATTACCTAGCAACAACTAAAACATCGGTGCATTATCAACTTTGTTCTCGTCCTAAATCCAAAACACAGCACTGTACCAGCTACTAGGAAGGAAATTAACTCTATCCCTGTCGAAACCAGGACAGATGGTAACCATTTCATTCAGCCTAGCTAAGTTTGCTGGCATGAGTTAGAAGCGTATGATGCCAATACAAAATCCTTTAAAGTACAGAAACGTTCTGCTGATGTAACTTACGGAAGAAAAATAACCTTCCTTCTTAGTCAGGATAACAACTAGTAGTAGTCACCCACAGAGTCTGTACACAATTGTAATTCACTCTCAGGGCTAATCACAGCCATTTCTGAACTGAGGACTGTCATCAAACAAGTCCTGGGGAGAGAATTGCAACCTTATGTGTGCAGTAAGTGGTCATCTATTATTTCAGTGTCATAGGTTTCCCAGAGCTCTGCTTCAGCTGCCAAATTCCTTTCCACTCCTCAATAAAGACAGAACAAGGCATAGTTGTTCAGTATTATATGACACTGGATCCCACAAGTTGCCATCACAATTAGGCCCCATTTTCACAAATCCCCCTACTGAACCCTAAAGCCACAGGGTCTATTAGAAGTAAGAGGCATGTTTACAGAGCTGGATACAGACATAACTGGGGTCCTCTGCTTTCGTAGGGAGCTGGCTGGTCACAACATTTATGATCTGGAAACTATTTATACACCCACCCATAGGAACAGCAATACAGGCTATATCTACATCTAGAAACATGGAGTTTAGAACAGGAAAAAAGTCAGTGTGACTATTGGCTGTTTTCATCTATTCTACAGTAGATGATAATAGAAATTTCAAACTGGATTTCCAGGAAACATAAGAAAATACAGATGCAGTTATACAGAGCAGAACCTCATCTGGACTGTAACATACCGTATCAATTTGCCATGTCTGAGAAAACTGAATTCAACTGATATAGACTGTGCAATCAAGCTTTCTACCTTAGTATATACAGCCTAAGCTATTGAAGGAGGAAACATTTAGAGTGGCAGATCTGCTGCTCTTTTCCTATATATTTAAATGGCTATGGCATCCAGCAAATTGGCTATTGCAAGGTTTCTAGATAGCTTTATATTTGGTATAATACTGGCCTAATAATGTGTAGATTCTTGTCCTCTACACAGAGATGTATTTTATTTGGGGTTTTGCTTCTAGGAGGAAGAATCTTGATGAAATCCATTTCAAAATACTTTTGATTCTGAGCTTAGAGCAACTGAACCATCACTCAGCTGAGAGACATCACTGTTATTCAAGACAGAAATTCCCGTTTTTTTACCCACCTGCCATCTGTACTTAAAAATAGGACATCTTACTATTTCACCCAACAGAAGTATCTAAAGCAATTACACTTTCAATATCATTATCCTTAAAGTTTTTAGAAAGTATTGGATACCAAGATGATAACTCCCATACTGCCTAGAAAAGGGTGTTTGGTAGGTTATCAACAATTAGCCTCACAAGCCTCTTCCAATTTCTGCGATAGACAGATAAATACATATATATCTCTCTTTTCATTATTCAGGTGGACAAACCAAAGCACAAAGTACTAGTGTGTTGCCCAAAGACAGAAAGCACGTCCAAGGGATCAGAAGAACCTGTAATCTAGTTTCTAAGTTTTGAGCTTCAGTATCAGCAGCTTCCTTCACTGTTAATAATTTCACCAATACACTATGGAATTTTACAACTTAATAAAATAGATTTGAGAACACAGAACTGCTTTAATTGATGAAGACGTAAATCACAGTGTTTAACAGACCTTGAGGATCTTTTCATGGCTATTGATGGGAGCTCATTTATGACAGTGGTGATTATGGCTCCCGGAGCTGTGGTCGGAGTGGTCAGAATGTCTGTTCAAAGTAGGATGGGATCTGAGATAAAGATCCCAAACAGACACTCAGCGAAGAGAGTGGGAACAACGTGATAGAAACAACCATAAATAAGAGAAACAAAACACTGTGGATACATGAGCTATGTTGGATAACATCTAATCCCAGGGCAGCTGTCTTTGGAAAGGATTGTTCATTTGTTTATTTGCAACATTTTGACTTAATCATCTATCTGTGGTTGATTTTATGGCAGTAAGCACATGAGAGCAAACCCTGTGATACTGCACAGAGCTGTTTGCTATGCAGAAATCTGTATTAATGTCAACTTATTAATTTTTACTATACACAAAACAATTGGGAAAGGACAGCTTGTAATGTCTGCAATAACAGTGAAGGCACGTCCAATCCATCTCATTACTCCTCTTTGTTAAGGGTAACTCATGCAAAGTAATGGGTCAGTCTAGCGCCCACGAGCCTCTTAGCGAGGATCTAGGCATAAGAGGTAGTAAGAGACTTAACGGAATTTCTGCAAGAGAGGCTGTCAGATTTGCAAGATTGCTTCACAGAAACAGCATTTTCCAATGTTTTAAAGGAGGAAAGGAGGAAGAAAAGAGCAATTGGAAAACCTTAGCTGTGTGGTGATGCACATGGAAAAACGTAGATGTTTCTCAGTTTAATTCTCTGTATCACAATGTACTATTTCTCTGCTATTTTAAGTAGATTTTCAAATGCAGTGTCATCTACCTGCTGTACTATGGGAATCGTTCCCACTTTCTCTTTTATCTGAGCAAAATCACATTAACATGCATGTAGTAATGACTCTTTGAACTATACTCTGCTACTGAAAGAAACTCTATGTCTTTGGAGAGAAGTGAG
>NW_008824356.1:9211240-9232517 GCF_000699105.1 Pygoscelis adeliae | reverse complement strand
AAAGAGAATGTGGGACAGCTGCTTTTGGTAGCACAGGCCCAAGGCAACTTAAAGTGTTTGTGGACAGCTGTTAGACAGTAGAGTTAGAAAAGAGTTAGAAAAAAACCTTCTTCCTAAAACGTTCAACACAGTCAAGATCTTTTTGACTACTTTAAGGAGGCCTCATGCATGCATGAATTATGCAAGCAGAGCTAAGGAACAACGACCAGCATCTTGGGGTAGGACAAGCACCTCGCCAGCTATTGCAGGAGTTCCAGATGTCAGCATGCAGTTTCCGGTAGGAACATTTCCACCTGCTGAGCAGCCTGGTCTCAGGTAAGTCATCAGTAAGTCTCTCCTCAGTTTCCCCATCACCTGCAAAAAGGGAGTGGTAACACCTGCTCATCACATACTGTGTATTTGCTTCTCTTTAGGATTTCATTAATCAGTTAATGGCTACAAAGCATACAGGAGATGTTAATGAATATTCACAGCAATTCAGAGGTGTAAATTGGTGTTTGCTAATAGAATTTTCTCACTGTGCAACACTTTGTTTACCAAAGTCTGTCACCTGATGCTATTACAGCTGATAATTGAGTCAGTCTCACCAGGAGTGTTTGAGTGTTTTGGACAGACTTCCCTTGGGAGTCTTTTCATGCTGAAATATGTTATTTTGAATGCTGCTGGTGAGGTATTTTTTAATCTTTTGTATTTCCTAGGTAATCCTAAAATCACTCTGCAGAATCTGCTTTGAGCTTAAAGGAGATGCCAGCCTGGGCCTTAGATTTTCTGTTATTAAATTTTCCTGGCATTAGGAACTTAAATCAAGACAATACTTTGTCACGTACAGAGTTTACTGCTCCTCCCACCTTGGGAGCAGCAAGCAAACAAAAAGACAATTGATGCTATTTCTTTTTATAAAATCCTTCTGCATTCTGTGATGGATACATTAGACCATAACTATAACCTGTTCTTGCTACAAGGCCAATTTACTGGATTATTGAATTATTTCAACTTTCTCTGTTATTCAGGAAAATACATGTGTAATTAATCCTTACAGGTAGCAGCAGCTTCATCAGGGGAGACTGATTAAGCCTATTTTAGACTTACTCTGCACTTCTGTGGAACAATAGGATTGAGTATCCAGAAATCTTTTACAAATGAAAGTAGTTGAACCTCAGTCTAAATGCAGGTTCAGAGACACTTTTTTTGTTACTTTGTTTTTGCTCTGCATATGCTTAGAAAATGTCTCCTAGATTAGGAATGCACAATTCATTAATATTTTGAGTGCTTATATAGTAAACTGTCACGTTCTTGTCAAGACTTTATAGTTTGTTAATGAAGTGAAATAAAGAACAAGTTAAAAAGGGTTCTAAAAACTTAAATTAGTTAAGTAAAGTCATGTTCTCATAACACGAAGTGTTTTGTGACAGTACAAGCTTAAGGTGCTACTGCTCTCATGTTAAAGCTCACCTTCTTGTCAGCTGAGTTGACATAGTTTTTTAAGAGGCCTCACTGTGAATCAGAGAGAAAAGCTTATCTGGCTCTCTCCTGAAAAGAAAATAAGACAAGTTATACTTTTTTGTAAGTCAGATGAATTCCCCATTCTTTTTCATTACATTGTCCTTCAAACAGTTGTTTTGATACAAGTAGGAAGCAAAGAATGAACAGACAATGTTGTTGATGAATACTTTGTCATACTGAACAATGGTCTATATCTTTTGGGTGAATCCAGTTTTATGAAACTTGCCTAAGATGGCTTAAATCCTTTTTATAGACTCCAAGAGTGGGAAATGAGTCCTACTGATTCAAATGTCAAACAATATTCTAATAATTGATCTAGTTTTCCCCCACATAAAACCATTTATAATATCACCAGTTATCATGATTTAGTTGTAAATCTCATGCTATTCAGTGTTCTGAAAGCTCTCACTACTTGCATTTTAGTGAAACAGATTTCTACTTTCATCTCCCTAACTTCCCCAAAAATATATATCCAGTCCTCAGTTCTGCAGACAAAAAAAACCCCGAAACCTTGAAAATAAAAAAGCAAAATGCACTTAGAAAGAACCCAAATATGTATGCAACCAGTATGGTCTGAGGAAGCCAAGGTCTGGAGGAAGAGGCAGTGTCTTTGGTTTGTAATGGATAAATTCAAACACTTGGAACGTTTCAAGGTTGGCAATGTTATGTTAAAGCCACCAAAGCTCATATTGGTTGGCAGCAGCTCAGAATTTCACATAAAGGCAGAACATCGCTTTTCAGACCTCTCCAGTTATGCCTTCTGCAGCTTTGCAACACCCAGGGTCTATTCTAACCCTGATTGCACCCTCATCTTCCCTCCCCATCCTACTATTAAATATTTCATCCTTCTAGTCACTGAATGAGTTTTCTGTTCTTTTTTTTAAACATTTTATTATCTCTTTATTATGAATTATATGTGTCCTTTTGGCAGTAAAAATCCCTTTCTTCCAGTCACATGACTATGACCATTAAAAATCATATGTTCCTGAGGAGATAATGTACTTACATTGTTTTAGCGTGAAAATATCAATTGTACCTCAGGTACACAATGCAATCTGCTCAATATTTTGAAGCCAAAAGACCTTGTTTTCAGGTATTCAGTGCCATTACACTGATTACCTTCTGCTTCTGTTGTGGTTTATGTTGATTGTCCTCATCTGTCTAAATTGCAGGTGTGGCTATAAAGTTCCTAGGAAAGCCTGTCCAGATCCCAGCACAGAATTCATTAACAGCTATTAAAAAGACTCTTCCTAGAAAATCTGAGGGTATGAGGTTGAATTAGTTAGTATTGTACGCACACCTGTCAACAAGTTCAGTGTTCAGGACCCCACTAAAAAGTCTCAGTGATTTAGAGATTTAGACAGTTGTCTGAAACTAGGGATACAACAGTAACCAGAGGAGCTTGGCTAATATTGCCGGGTCTGGCTGGGATGGAGTTAATTTTATTCATAGCAGCCTGTATGGTGCTATATTTTGGATTTGTGACTGAAACAGTGTTGATAACACACACCAATGTTTTGACTATTGTGGAACAGTGCTTGCTCTCAGGATTTCTCTTTCCCACTCTGCTACCCTGCAGCAAGTACGCAAGGGGTGGGAAAAACCTGGAAGAGGACACGGCTTGGACAGATGACCCAAACTGACCAAAGGGATATTCCATGCTATGTAATGTAATTCTCAGCAATAAAAAGGTGGTGGTGGGGGGGGAGTTGTTTGGCAGGTCTCCATTGCTCTGAGACTGTCTGAGCATCAGTCTGCTTGTGAGAGGTGGCAAGTGACTTTCTCTGCATCACTTTTTTTTTTCCCCTCCTCTTTCCTTCACTTATTAAACTGTCTTTATCTTGATGCATGAGTTTTCTCACTTTTGCTCTTCCTATTCACTCCCCCATCCCACTTGGCGGGAACTAAACAAGCAGTTGTGTGGTGCTTAGCTGCTTGCTGGGGTCAACCCACCACAGTTATATTTAAGAGGCCAGGAAAAAAATAATAATGTGGAATTCAAGCCATTTTCATCTTCACAAAAATATCAAATTAATTTTTCCATATCCAGCATTGTTCACAAACATCCATATTGTCCTTCAGCAGTGTCCACTGCTGAAATCACATTTAACACAGCTCTGAAAAGTAACACGCCAAGACTCTACATCCCCACACAAGGCAGCTGAAGTAAAGCAAATCTCATTCACCTGAAAATCAGAGAAAGAGGTCCTCCTGTACTTCAGTCCCTTCTGATAAATATTGACATTGTGAGTTAATCCTCCTCTTTTTCATGTTACTCAATCACAATACTGAAGATTGAAGGATGTCTTCCTCTTTCCCAGCCCACCCTGGGCAGCCCAGTGTCCTTCTATTGCCCAGACCCTCATAGGAATCTAGTGCTCATCTGAAGAAGTCTGTCATGAATGATTCTTCTCTGGTGGCCTGAAATCCATTCCTGTATTTTCTTGTCTTCCTTTATTTTTGCATGCTGTGACTGATCTACTTCAACAGTATTCAGAGTTGCACACAGAATGAACAGCTTTTTATCCCTGAGTTCTGCTCTTTTCTGTGGCTTTGGAAATCATTTGCAACTCAGATGTGTTGTTTAATATCTCAACAGTCTATGCAGCTGTGCTTCTATGACTCACTGAGCCACTAAATGTCTCCAGAGAGAAGTCAGGAGAGGCAAAATGAGACAGCAGGAGATAAGCAGACCCAGGACCTTAAAAGTCTTGTCTTCTTTTACCAAAGAAAGAGTTCTCTAAGTATCACAAGGACTCAGAATTTTTTTTTTTTCCTTGTGTGAAACAGGGGGAATGGAATAATCCAGAGTTTTTAGTTGCAAGAGAGATTTTGCATTCAAGTCTCTCTTGTGTCACAGAATTCCACATTGGAATTTGTAGATGACCAGTTATGTGGTAGGGATGCCCTAGTATACACACATCAACATCTAAATGGAACCAATAAGAGTTTTATTGCTAAATACTTATTTGCATAATATGCTAGTTTATGGATACATAAATACTCTTTTCTAAAAGCATTTCCCATTGTTTTGCACAACAGAATCGGCATCAGATTCTGATTTGAGAGGAATAATCATCAGTTTAGATAAGCAAAACTGGAAACATGATCCATAGAGAAAGAAATCAACATGCCAGCATGTACAAAGTTGGACTGAAGAGTAATTCAAGTCTGAGAGTTTACTTATTTGCAGGCTTGCCTACAGAGCTTCTCAGGTTTTATCTAAGATGCCCAAGACTGATTTAGACCTGCTGCTCCACCATCATCACATCACTCTTCTTTGACTTAGCATCTCCTCACAGCCATGAGACCCTTATGACTCAAAATTGCTTCCTGACATGTAGGATAAGACATGAAAACATTTATTCTTGTGGCCCTCTGAATATCTTCATATAAGCTAGAAGTTAAAAGAGCAGACAAAAGGGCATTAGAGTGTTGTGTCCTGTGAGAACACTCAAAATCAAGTTTTATACTTCTGGATTTTATTTTGAAAGCCTCTGGGAGCTTTCAGAGGTTTCATTTACTCAATGAAATAAAACAAGCCAAGGACCGTTCCCAAATCCTGAGGCCACGTGTCATGGCTAGGCTCACAACCACACGTCTACATTTTCTACTCCCAAAACTGGGTGGCCATATTCAAACTGCACAGTAGGAGTAGCGATTGACACACACTGTCCCATGAAATGAGCCTGGTTATGGTCCATGAAGATAATGTTTGACACAAGCCAAATCCACCCCAGGGAATCTGGGTAGACAGTGATTAGGCAGCACGCACGGCTGTGTACCAGGGCTTCAGTCTGATCACTGGCCTTTCTTTGCTTACTAGTACTAAGATGTCCATTATAGGACTTGGGGCCATTTGGGTTCTAATTCCAAACACTCTGAAACCCAAGGTACTTGAATAAGAGGTTTCTAATTTCTACAGAAGACCCTTTGACCCACAAACAAGATGCAAAAGAACTGTTATCTGGAAGAAATTATAATGCTCTTGAGCAAAATACTACACCTCCTGAGGAAGTGAGTTCATAAACAGTTTCATAGCTTGTAAGTACTGTCTACTGAGGTTTTGTTATATCACGTGGACATAGAAGTTTGCAAGTCTTGGCAGAACTGTACTCTGATTCTACCTTCTCATCAACAGTCTGCTGTGCCTTTGGGTTTTTTCCTCTCTTTTCTTGCTACTAGTCTTATTTTGGGAACTTATTTCAAAAATCCCCTTTGTCAAAAAAAACCCACAACCCAAACCCAAAAATGAAAACAGAAGTCTAAACTCTGTGCTAAAAAAAAATTTACAACAGTGTAACTGCATTGCTCTGAGTGAAGGTAGATAAGAATCAAGCCCAGGCAGTCAGTGTTCTGGTATCTAAATCACCCTGCCTGTTGAGTTACTGTAAGTTTTCTTTTGCTTATTTATGTGACATTATTTTTCCAGAATATTGAGAAATTTCTTGTTTGTGTATAACTCACTATTGTATTAAAATAGTTTCCTAAAAAGTAAGCGTGTGACTAATTCGTTGAGGACGCTGCAATAACTGTGGAATTAGATTGGATATTAGCACAAGGGTATAGCAAGGACAGTTTAATAAATGTGTCACCGACAAAAAATGTCATAGGCATATGGCTATGGTCAAAGCAAAGAAGAAACAGGAAAAACACAGCTCCATAGTTAAACACTGAGATCACACTGGGGACCAGGCACTCTTTTCTAGAGGGAGGATTGTCCACCAGAGATCTGAGGTTTTGTGGTATACATATGATGCTCCTCAAGGTATTTTCCACTCTGTTTCTCAAGAGCTCTACTGGCTTTTCTGATGCCGAAGGCATACTATGTAGTATAGTCATTCAGTCTGAGGTTCTCACTCAGTAGTCATTACCTCTTTGTAAATAAAGTGTGCTCTTCTCTGGGACAAGTTTATCCAGAATTTGCTCTTCACTCTTGATAACACATTATTATATATTTAATATACAGACAAGCAATATGCTTTTGGTAATTGTAAAGTATCACATTAAATTATATAAATAAAATTCATCCATTGAGGATTCACATATTGCTTTGACCATAGCTCTGCACAAATCTGTTGACTTTTCCTTCATGCTTTCTCATTATTTATTTCCTTAATTTATATTATTTTTATAACTTGTTTATTTTACAAACATTCCTTGTTCATTCATTTGATGAATATCAACTGGTGATAGCAAAACAAAACAAAGCTGGGGAAGTTACATTGTCAAATGCTTTTGATTCAGCCCAGGATCGAGCAAGAATGTGCTTCATTAATGAGAATGACTCCACTCAGAAAGAGACAGGAGGACAGATTGCAACACCAGGAGGGAAAAAAGCTGTCAGTTATAGCAGAGGAGGTAAATGAAATGTTTCCCTTGTCTACTGGTAAGACAATCTATACGTATGGCTCTGGGATGAATAGAGCCTAATTGCAGACAAATTTGTTCTTTCTATGCCCCTAAATTCACTCTGCTTTTGGAGATTCTGCTCTGGCAAGACCCCGTTCTCTAAAATGCTTGAAAGTGAGGGATGCAGACAGAATTCCTCTGTTAGGGGCGTAGGTATACTTTAGTAACTTTTTCTAGATCTGTTTATGAGTCTTTGTATATATTGTACATGTCTATGTCTGCATACATACGTGCATGTGTGTTCAAGATCTTGGAAGATACTTTGAGTATTTGTATGCATGCTTGTGTTTTCATACTTTGGAAATAATCTATGAAACTTAGTTTGTAATACTGTTTGCTTCCTTTTTTAGTCTCTTGGAAACTTGTCTCCTATGAGACAACCAAAATCATCATCTTCTTCAAGGACTGTGCCTTGTGATGTTTCACACCACAATTCACCTCAGTCAACCTCCAAAAGTAACAGTAAGTAGACTGTATTTCAGAATGCTATACATGTGCCCAGTATCCATTCGACTGCTGTCTCTGTTGCTCCGAGTAATGGAACCATTTTACATTTCCATTGCCCCTGTGGCTTCATTTTCAACATGAGTTCAGAAGCTCTTTGAAAGATTCATATATAAGTATGCATGTAAATAACAAGTACCAACAAACATGACAAATGGACAGCCAGCTATCTCCATCCCTAGATGTATGTCCCAGACACTTATACGATACAGACATCAAAAATAAAAAGGTAATACATGCACAGTAAAACAGCACAATCATACATACAACTAATGCAGATTATCACTGGGACTAGAATTGTAGCCCTAGACCATGATCACTGCCTAATGTGGCAGTAGGCTCTTTGTCATGTGACACAGCAGTGCCTGTAGTCTACGTGATTCCCATTTTGCATGAATATATCTAATATTTACCCATCCAAATGTTGTTCATTCAGAGAATGCAAAACTGTTTTACCCATATGCATGAACACACAGTAAAATGGCATAGTCAAGCAGCGTGCAGAGCAGCCCCACAGACCATGCACCCATATAGCACACAAAGGACTGGCATCCTGAGGAGGCACACACACTTCACGTGCAGGCAAAGAACTGGCATTCTCACAAACTTCTGAAGGACTCGTTCTCCTCAGTTCACAGCTCTGGCAAATGGGTTGCTGCAGCCATACCTTAAAATCTATTTATTATCTTATGCACACACTTTCCTTTTAAAAGGTGCTGTGCAGATGAAGGGGGCTATTAATGTGTCTTTCTCAGTTAATTCTTTTTTTTTATTATTTTTCCCAATGCACTTTTGATTTTTTGCTGTTCCTCAAAGGCCAAAATTCAATATGTAAAAATGCTTGTGAAAAAATGAGTCAACTCATGTCAAATTCAATAAGCTCAGCTACCACATTCACGTCCCATTACTATATGAAGAGAAAAGGCAGTGATACCCTTTTTTCTACTATTTCCAGAGATGCTCCGAGTTGAAAATTAAGGATAAGTTATTGAAGTGCTTAGAAACCAAATTGATATTCAGAAAATGGACCTCACATAGTGATTTTTCCATCCAGTTTATTTATTCTGAATCCAATAGCCATTAATACATTCTAAACTCCAGGGAACTGAAGGCACAAATGTAGAGTTATTTTCTTTATCTTGTTTGCAAGGAAAAGCTGAATCTCAGGTCCTCAGAAAGAAGCATGATTAGTTATTGTAGAACTGCTTCTTCCCATAGCCTTGCTGCGTTGTATGCTGGCAGGCCTGGCACAGAGTGAGGGTCTGCTTGCAGGGGGCACCACTGAGAAGCACCATCTCCAGTAGGCAAAGCTCCTTCTCAGGTTCTTCACAGCTCAGAAGATGGCTCTGACCCCATGAGGACTGCAGCCCTGCTCTGTGGCTGGCAATGTCCCACCCCAGAGATGACTGGCTGTAATTTTTTTGCAGGTGAAATGATCCATGCAGTCTCAATACTACTACTCAATCCCTGCCAGTAAACCTGGGTAAGCAATGGAAAAAAAAAATTAAAGAATTCAAAGTGAACTGAAAAAGACTGTGGGTGGAGAGACTGAGGGAAGGGGTTTCGATAAAATGGAGATGGGTTAATTTGAGGTTATTACAAATCATTCTGTTTCATTTTCAGAGTTAATTGGTTTAATTTAAGAAAAAGATTGCTTTTTAAACAGCAAAAAGAAATCTAATCTTGAACAGAAAAATCAACACTTTATTTTTTTCCCCCCTACCCTGTGTTTCCCAAATGAAATTATTCAGGAAGGACTGAATTCCCTTCACTTTAGACACTAAAAGATATGTGTTGAATCCTAAGCTTATAAACATGCTTCTCCTGGGACCAGGAGGATTTGTGAACCAAGTACTGTCTGCCAAAAAACAAAAAGAATTCTTTTTAAATGTCAAAGGGCAGGATTCATCTAAGTCAAAGTTAGTCTAGAGAAACAGACACTTTAGATACCTGATTTAGAAGGTAATGGATTATTCCCTAGCGTTCCCTATTTCTTTCTTCAGTGTCTATAAAGGGAGCCTAGAGTGACCAGTTTACTCTCAAATGTGGAGCTTTAAGACATCTATTTGAGGACAGGTGTTTTCCACTCCTCAAGATTTCAATACTCTTTTCCCCTTTTTTTCAGGCATATATTATTTGCAGAATTTAAAGACTACTTTGCTCCCCCAAATCCCATTTGTACTATATTTCACTTCAGTCAAAACATTTCCTCTGCTGAGTTCATTTTCTCATCTGATGCAGTGAAGCATTAAGCATCTGCTTAAGTCAAACCTTGTGAATATTTCTACTCGAGGCCAAGGACTATGCTACATAAAGTTTACATTTATAAGTTCTTTGTTGAATGATGTTCATAGCATGGATCTTATTAAGAAACCAGTCCAGATAGTTCACATGTTGTTCATGTATGCTTTATTCAGCTCTTGTTCTTTATTAATAACCCAACACGTGTAGCTTCTTTATGTGTCCTGCTCTTTCCCATAGTGGATATATATCTATTAAGTGCCCTGAAGCAGGATGAAGATTCAGTTTGAGAATGAATCATCCAGGTGTGAGTTTTGTAAAAAATGTCATTTTTAACTTTATAGGAAAATGGTTTTATTTTGTTCTCTCTGTATCAGTGATATTCCTAATTTCAGTGGTCTTAGTTCTGAGTTATATGAATGTGAAGAGTATGAAAAGAATAAGATGTGAATTATTGTATGCCAGTACAGTAATTGAACTAAGGTTTTATCATAAAAGAATCTCCACCGGTCATTTGAGGCTGTCCATTATATATATTCCTTCAACAATTTTTCCGACTGTTTACATGACATAATCAACATTACAGAATTATGTCCAATCCTTGGGAAATTGCCGTTTCCATACCAGTACATTTGAGTTCAGGTAGCAAAAGCTCCACCTCCCCTTCTACATTTGATTTTCGTGTCTTAATAGAAGATGTCTTGATAAAGGTAAAGAATTGTACAGAGAAAGATCAGATGCTGTAGAGAATCCATACAATGCCAGTTTGATTGTTTAAGAGAACATAGACTAAGGCTGAATAATTATGCAAAAGATAAATCATCTAGCCATGTAATTAAGTCAGAATTACAATGACAATAAAGGTACAGTTAAATTCTTATTGATACACTAAAATTGTGAGAAATGCTAATATATTTAATTGGCATTTAACAAGATAGCTGTAGCAAGTTAATTAGATGTCAAGTTACATACTTCATAAATGTCAGCATTTTTAACAATTAAGCCCACATTTAGAATACAGTTCAACCATGGGTATTCCTGGATACAATAGGTGTGACTGGTAGCACTAGCTGTGTTTCCCTTCAGATCCTTATATCATGGTCAGGATTAAATTACTTAGAATGAAACTCCCTTTCCCCTTCCCCTTACCACATTAACTATCAGTACTCAATAAATATAAAGTGCTTGGTCTCCAGATCTGACAAACTAGATACTGATAGCTACTGGACAATCTTAATGTTAATATCTCTGTGCCTCACCTTCACATATCTAAAACACTGATAACATTCAAGCTGATGGTTTACAAATGAAAAAGGTCTCTATTCACCATTATTATAACTTGCCCTGGTAAATTTGTTAACTGATGATGCTGCAAAGTACAAAGCAGGGAAATTGAACCCAGAAGCTCTGTAAGCCTCTAACTAACTACCACACATAAAAAAGCAAGAATTTAAAAAGTTATGCATAGCAACTTAACAGAGTCACTTTAAAAAGTCAGTTGGAAGCAGAAAATGTCAAAATAGTTTGCCAAGTAAGTTTATAACACTTCATTTTCAACAGAGTTTCTTAATCATAAGGATGCATAAAAATGGCTATGAAGACAAGTGGATCTCCTTTTTTTTTTTTCCCCCTCCCTTTCTTTATTCTCCCAGACACCAAGATAAAAGAAAAGACTGGCAAGGTTTTTCAAGATACCATTCAATGAAGAGGGATGATAGTTCTCTTAGATTTGCTTTGATGAACGTGTTATATAATGCCTGGAATTAGAGTGTGAAAGATAGAGACACTTGGGCAGGAAAAGCAGGAGATGGAACGGGAGACAAGGAATAGAGGAAGGTTAAGATGGGTGAAAATTCTCAATTAGTCCCATGCATTTTCTTCTGATTTCTTCTCATGTGCCCTATCTGGAGACTGTTTTCTACCAGAGGTGTTCAATATTATGGGCAGGACTTCCAGAGCTGTAAGTAGCCAGATCTATTTGAGATTTTAGAGAAAAGATGGTTAAAAATGTTAAAATGGTATCATGGAAACATGCAAAGTAATGGTCTGCATGTTCCCAAAAAGAAAGCTTTTTATTTATTCTGATATTTTATTTAACACAATCAGAGTATGCTTTCACTATGTTTGCCTGGTCTGCGTCTGGGAAGACAGTGTTTTCCCACCCACGAGAGTGCACTGGGCTCCTCTCTACAGTTTCCAGGAGCTAGCCTCTTGGAGTCATTGTCCTGCTTGGCTAGCAGTCAATACTGAGGAGTGCTGAGGAACAGGGGATTAAATTGATTTACTTTGGGATGCAGGTGACTCGCCCAAAGCCTGCAATAAAGCCCACATCTTTTCTAGTAAGAATTTCAGTGGTTTCCACTGGTTTTAGCACATAGACTACCTTGCACCTATTTGGCAACCAAAAGCAATAGTACACAATTTATGAGACTAGTAAGACAAAACACCACACCTATAAACCAAACAGACCATCATATATAATAAAAAGTACTCACCTCAGTCGTACTTTTAAAAGCAAAGAAAATGATAACAGTCTACTCAAAGTTTCCCAAAGTTGTTTCAGTTTTGCAAGTATTTCTAAACTCAGATAAACAAAATTCAACAATGGCAACACACTGGCAGTTAGTATGCTGACTATGTTCTTATTTTCTGCTTCTTTCTCAGTCAGGTTTTAGTCCCTAGTGGCTCAATGGCTATTTCACCACTTCCCTTTAGAAAGCATTCAACACACATACAAATTCCAGGTTTAACAAATTTCACCTGATATTTCTTGTATATTTTCCCACTGTTAAGTTTACTGAAATAAAAGTGATGACCCAATTTCTACTTGGAACGTTTACTACACCCGTCCTCTACTACACATTTAGAGACCAAAAAATTTAGCAAATAAGCATCATCCTTTCCAACAGCTGGGTTGCAATAACAACAAACATGTTGATTTCTGTTAATCTTTCTTTAATGGTTCCTTCAGGCTCATAATAATTCTTTCTGTCCTTTCCCAGATTTCCCTGTTTTTTCAGTATCATTTGGTTATCAGAGAAATGATAGAAATTATTATTAGTGTTTTAGAAAGCAGACCCAATTCTACTTCCATCTGGAAATCTATAAATCTGAACAATAAGTTATTTGCTATTTGGCTACTGACATGTGGATTTAGCCCAAGTTAAAGCCAATGTAATTGAGAGCAGAACTGTCCCTTAAAACACAACCTAAGTAATCAAGGAGTAAATGTACTATATTTAGATTATTTTTATGAACTACTGTACCAGTTGTGTTTTCTAAGTCAAACTCAAAAACAGTAAAATCAGTAAAACTTAAATATGCAATTTTTTTTTTTTTTTTAAAGAAACACCTAAAAATGCCTAGAATAAAAAAGAATTGTTTAGGGTCACTAAACATCGTTAGTACATATCTACCAAAAAAATTAGTATGAACACTGCAATTATACCTAATTCATAAGAGTGACATCTACATATACATTTGACCTTTCTAATCCATGGTAACACTTCAAAGGACCTGTGTTCAGTGCAGATATAAATTAAACAATAATCTGCATGGGGAACAGACATTTTCAGCCCCAGATTTTTCAGGTAGGCATGCTCACATGCTGTGACCATGTTACATGAACAAGTCTAACACTTGCTAGAGGGAAAGTATTGGAACTCGAATGCACAAATGATTCAATGTAGTCTGATGTATTTTTAGAGTACTTCAGAAGTCATTTGCCATTGAAAATTGTATGCAACACAAAGTTGTAATTTCATGCATTAAAAAAAAAAAGCAGTGTCTATAGACCTCTATAGATATTTCGCCTTTTTAAAAAAACAAGAACCTCATGATATTATCACTGGAGTTTATGTTTCATTTAGCTATCTATTTCCCTGTACTTTAGGAATAATTGGTACTTTAGATTACAGGGTTTTCTGTAAATTCAGAGGACAATATGAAAAAGAAAAACAAAATATAATCTATACAGAGAGAACAGTATGTGAGTGCATCCTGAGCTTATCTGTCATGATAAGCTAAGTAACTAAGCTAACTATAACTAAAATATCTTCTGAAACAAGTCCTGGGATGATGGAAATTATTAAGACTCTTCCTATTCATTATGCTGGACCTGCAGATTGACTCTGCACTCTGATCAGTAAGAGTGTTTAGAAATGTACTGATTAGCTACACGGGAAGCAAAATTGTAGTATTCTGTGGCTTGCTCATGTGTGGATTCATGGCTGTCTAATAATAGGGCTGACATTTGACTGATGCCTTTCAAACATGAGTTTTGGTTGACTGTCTTGACTATCTTATAGCTGAAATTGCCCAATAGACTCAAAAGTCATTAAGCCAGGGAAGAATCTGGCAGATGTGTACACAAGAGGATGATTTCAAAGGCTTCCTCTGCTTGGAGATATGAAGAACTAACATTTTTGTTCCTGGTCAGGTGTAAAAGAGCAGAAAATATACTTTCCTGGGGTACTTATTTAGGGCATTCACTGAATCTAAATATTTCACAAGATCACACTGACTTTGAGGAAATTCTTATTTAAAAAGATATCTTGTTTACTTAGTTTTCTGTTAGCCTGTGTGGCAGTGAAAAGAAATCCACATTACAAGTCAGGTGGTGTAGGCTTTCTCTCTAGTCAGTGGAGAAAGATCAGCATCCTAAGACAGTAAGTAACATCTTGGGCAAGCAGATTCATCTGCTAGGGTGCTTCACTCCATTAACAGTACAGGGAGCTAATAGCCAACTAACGTTCTAATTAAGTTTTTTCAGCTAAGGGACTAAAGTGAGAAGGGATGAGCCCAGACCAGAAAGCCCAGAAACCACAAGACTCATGGCTTCTCAAGAGCTTATGCTATAAAAGTTCCTGGCTCCACTTCAACTTCCCAGGTTCATGGCCCACAGGTCTAGGCAAAAAGCAATCATTCCACTTTGCAACAATTCTTTCAGTTTTCTTTCTAAAGCAGAATGATTAAACCTCTTCAGAATTCTCCCAGACAACAAATTGCCAGTCATCATCCAGCAGCTACATCCTAGTCAGCTTGTGGTAGTGGTCAAGATTCAGAAGGGTCACCGTAAAGGACTGGTTGAAAGAAGCATTCAAAATTCTGGGAGTTTTCAGAGACTGCTGAAATTAACCAGGGCTCTGATGTGATATGGCGATAATAAAAGCTTTCACTAGAAAATTTTTTCCTCTCAGATAGCAAGCAATACCTGCACAGAAATATTGAGGAAGTTTCTTCTGAACATATTAACATATAAGGAGAAGACCTTTCAGTTTTTAGCTGGTGACTGATTTGGTGGCGAAACCTTATTTTTTTTTCCAACCAGGTTCCTTAATCCCTGTTATGCAACCTCTGCGTTTAGTTCAGAAAAGGTATTCTTGTGAGAGAGGGTAAGATACTCATAAAAACTGTTACTCTTCTACAGTTCAACTCAGTTCTTATGTTCTTATTAAATTTATTATTTTTTCTAATATGTTTCTAGATTTTTTTCCCATTATTTTATTCACAACATATTAGTAAGTAGAGAGAATCATCCACATTTCAACCCTAACTGGTGAGTGGAGTTTTTGATCTGGTGCCATCAGCATAATTTGAAACCAGGTGGTATTAAACCAATTAGATTTTTTTAATTGAGTTTTGCATTTTATGCAGTAAGGGAAATTCATTGATGTTCATTTTGGAAATGAGGTAACAATGACTTTTGAAACATTGCCAGCTCACAAAATACAAAGTCAATATCAATTCATTAGCAAATTAATGGGACTGATTTTATTGTAAATAGCTAACAACTGTGCAGCTGGCAGCCCTGAGTTAGTAGTCATTCAAAGAGCATCAGATGTAAGTTCTGAAAGTAATGGAAGAGTTCAGAAATAGACTTTTTAATCAAAATTTTTATACTATCCTTGCAAGTGAAATATTTTTCACCTTAAAAAAAGTGCGTTACAATGACCTTATGATGTAAGTATAAAAGAGTTTATATTAGACCTAGTCTGTGTCTTTAAACACAGGCCTAAATACAGTTGAGTGAACAATCGTATTTCAAATTGAAAAAAAAAAAAAAAAGGAAAATCATTTCAGGTTGCTGTCATAATTTTTCTTCTCTTTTTTTCATACAGGAAGGAAAAGCTCTTGAAATAAAATGTTTGAATTAACTGTTTTTTTCAAGTTGATAAATAATGGTTTAGTTTGAGCTTTTTTTGTTTGTCTTTTGCAAACAAATACTTTGTTCTCCTTATTAAACTGAGGTACATTTTTAATTGAAACACTATTTTGAGATGGCAAGTGGAAACTCCTAGCATTTTTCTGGTTTTCCACCCATTTTTCTAGCTTTAACACTATGAAAAATTCAAAATGAATTTGTGAATTGTTTCAGGCAGATGCATTTTTCACTCAGAAAAGCTTTTGCCTGAACAGTTTCCCCCCGCTACAGTCCTGAATAATGCATTGCAGGTAGCTTTGCCCATGAGAGCACAGAGGCAATTGTACATTTCACAGATGTTCCTCAGGATATAATCCCTCCAGAGCTCTCTTCAGAAGGAAATCCCACTTTAGTCCTTAGAAAGCCCAGCACATTCTGTTTCATCACTGTGTCCAGCTGCTGCACCAGGGAGTAACTGAAACCAAGGCTCCATCTATTTCCTAGTGCTTCTTACCCTTTTTTCGGTAGAACACATTAGCTTGAACAAAATGCAACAGAGCTATTCAGCCTCCAATCCTAAACTAACTCTTGTCCGTCCAGCGTGATATATTGTTGTAAGAACCCAGTTCTGTTTAACTTCTCCCATATAAGCATTGAAAAGTAGTTGAAGGGGATAAAATAAACATCAGGACTTTGAAGCAGAGCCCATCTTACTACATTTCTTTTAATGCAATCATCTATGGGGTCTCCAAAACCTCTTTCCCATCCAAGCCTGGCCACTCTTATAGCATCCATTACTGTGCTTTAATGTAGCCCAGACATTATCCTTGAAATTTGGGGTTGTCCCCCATATAACCTGTATCTCCTCTTTATTTCAGACAATGTGCAAAAGTGAAGGCACAATTTAGCTTTTTGATTTTGCCTCACATTTCAAATGCTAGATACTTTCCTGCAGCATTTCTGTTATTCTAAAGAAAACACTTACAAAACTATATAAAACTTCTGGAAAACGTAAATGCATTGAAAAACCACTTACCAAATAATTATATTTGGATAAGGGTTATTTTTCTGATTATTCCATATGTTGGTAGAATTGCTTTAGTCAAAAGCAACATTGAAATGTTTGTAGGACTAATATTTTTTGATCTATTAGGATTTGGAAAAGGACAAAGTTGTCATTAACATTTTTGCGTTCTTCTATTTATCATTTTTCAGTTCTTAAATATAAAAAAGTATGGTGTATCTAGATATCCATTCAGTGCCCAGTACCAAACCACCTTACTTGGAGGACATTTACTACTAGGACCATACAAAATTATTTTTTGTCCCTAAATTTCATCTAGCAGACTCTAGAGAGTCCACAACAGCTTAACCTTAAAACCAAACATACAAACCAGATCCTCAGAAACATTTAGGTTCCTATCTCAGATCAGTGTTGAAATATTTTCAAGGATATGAGCACATACGCTCAATATCTTGACTACTTCCAAATAAAGCAGAACACAAAACACACTCGCTGCTTTATTTGGAAAGGGTGTTGTAGAGCAGCATTGAAAGGGTTACTCCTGAAAGATGATGGGTAATAGGCAATTCAAGATTTTCCAGGCACACCGAGAATATTGACTTTCTGAAGCTGACTAGATGATGTGAGCTACTTCCAACAATTCAATCTACTCCATTCAGAGTACAGCCAGTTTATAAAGGCATGCAATCTGTAAAGGACTGTTTCAGGGTCACTGTGCTACAGCCCTCTTGACACAGCCAAAAGAAAGTCCTGAATGAGGATGAGAATTCTGATTACTGATTAGCTTCAGTGTTATTTCAATCAGTTCCCAGAAGGAAGTTAGCAATCTGCCCAGCATCCAACAAAAGATTGCTATTAAAGGTCCATTATGATGGGAACACTCAACTCAGAAAGGTTTTGGGGTTTTTTTAGTTCTTGATAAATCTGGTTTTTGAGGAGCTTTTTGGGGTCTTTTTTTTTTTATCATCTCAAGTTCTATTTAAGGACTTCTTGATTATAAGACTCCTTTACTGAATTTATGCCTGCAGAGTACCTTTGTTTCACTTACACTTACTGTGGCCAAGCTGCATGGATTATTTAAAACTTTATACTCAAAGGAATTTTCTCAGAGGCAGTCCTCCTCCCACAGATCAAGTGTTTCTAAATTCAATTAATTAATGAACATGTTAGTGATTTCTTTTTAAGCTAAAAAGATCAAAAGGGTATTTTATCTATTTTTGTAATAACACAAAACATCTTTAAGTGGACCTTCCCATAACAGTCCAGGTGTTCCTCACCATCTAAATACACAAAGAAACAAAGCCTTGCTTCACTGTGATTCAAAATGAAAACTTTTTTTGTTTAACATGAAAAAGGGAATTAAAGAAGGATGGACTAACAATCAGACTATTAATATGGAACATAGGAGAGGAAGTAAGTATCCTGCAACATATTTTCTGTTTAACCTTAAGGAAAATATTTAATATTTCAGTCTAGCTTTTATTCCCCCAGAACAGCAAAGAGCTATTACCTTCCTTCCCAGGACTGTGAGGAAGATTAACACATTAATACATCAATACACTGAGGCATTTAGATGCTGTGCTAATATAAAAAATAAAAATATCTTACACGATTACAAAGATTTACAACTTCAAAAGTGTAAAGAAACCTACTAAAAATGCAGATGCATTCAGTGCGTGTGTAGTCTTAAATGTGTTAATTTGTATGGTTCAATGTTCAGTTCTTCCTAGTTGCTATTGGATCAGATTCACACATTTCAGAAGTAAAAAGCTGACCTTTCTAACTACCAGTGTTGCAGGTCTGGCCTGATGGCATCTGAATATCTATCACACTGCTGATGACTTTAGATCCCCCAGCTGAAACACAGCAAACTATTTCATCAATGATGTCTATAGCAACTTCAACAGGTGTAAGGGCTCTGAGCTACAAAAAAAAATTTCCAAAGTAGTTTTTGCCAGTACAGGGAGTAACTCTGACTTGAAAATATGGGAGCAAATTATATTGAGCTAGAAAGTGCTCTTTTTCTGTTACTACTCTGTTTCAATTTTTATTGCATTTAGCAAGAAATAAAAATATATGGTCAAAAAAGAAAAGTCAAGAGCACATTGAATGGGGAAAAAGAAGTTTAAAGGGAGCTGCAGTATAAATGTTAATGTAATACAGAAGAGTTATATGCATAATTAAGTATCGTCAGGTATAAATACCACCACTGAGCCTCAGTGCCTTTCAAAGTTCTTAGTCAGAGAGGAACGCTGCCCGGGGGGTGGCTGCCTGGCTGCAGGCTCTGCAGCTTGGCCAACTCTAAGTATGGTCAGAAGTGACATTTGGGTGCTAAGTGAGTTTTACCGGTAGAAAGGTAAGCATGATGAGATTTAAGCACATCCAACAACAGGCAAGAGTTTTGAGGATCTAAATTACAGACTTAGGTGCCCAGAATGGCTGGTAACCCTTAGGTGTATCCTCTGTTTCTGTTCATGCAGTGCATGTGTTGATTTGCACCTAGGCGCTATCTGGAGCTTTCTGGGGGGAAGCTGAGGTACAATTGCAATAGTTTCACTGATACTGCACCCTACTGGCAATAGGGCCATGACTTTGTCAATCTAGATCCAAAAATCTTTCTGTTTCAGTCTTTTCACCTGTCATATAAGTAAAAAATATTACTGTAAGATCATAATTAAGTTTGAGTCATTAATATCCACACAGTCTAGTTAGATGCTAAGAATAAAAGCACTAAAAATGTTCCAAAAATTTAGAGTGCCTATAAAAAATATTTTACGTAAAGCTTTCACAAATAGTCTTCTGTGAAGTAAAGTATCACTTAACAACCACATTTAACAGCTAAATGTTAGCTAACAGAAAAATGTCTCCCTGAGGCTTGTCATACTCGGGTTTGTGACAAACCAATGCAAAATGCAGATATCAAAGCTGTGGGTTCTCTGGCTGCAGATGGGTGGGTGGGTAGGGGGGGGTGTGTGTGTGTGGGGGGGTGTTCAGAGATATTTTCCATTCTAGAGCTTTGCATTATTAATGCTTATTCATCAGTAACTGCCAGAAGTTTACATATCGGGTGCATTATGAGCAAGTCAGCAAATGAGAAGACAAAAACTTTTCTTTGTTAATAGTTCAGATAAGTTATTCTACTAGAGGTAAAGGATTTGGGAACGTATTGAAGGTTAATTGTGAATTATGCAGAAAACTATGTAAAAATAGGAATAAAACCACAATTGAAAATACAATTGAGCAGTATTGTTCAAACTGTTTGAACATCACAGAACTGGTTTAGTCACTGTCATTTATATTCAAGTGCAGGATGATTTATGAAAAAGGAAACCATTGCAGTGGCTTTGAACTATGCACTTGGATCAAAAAAAAATGTCACAGGCGGGGGTGTGGGGGAGTGAGAGCTGCATCTTCTGTATCTTGCTGTTTCTGATGACACTTAACAATTATGCCACCACAGAATTAAACTGCTCAGACTCTTCATTATAATTAACACATGGCTCTGGTGTGTGACAATTGTTTTCAGAGGAAGAACTTTTGAAACACGGGAGTTTCACACTTGGAAAAGTGAACTACTGTGCTACTGTCTAGAATTGAGTGCAGTGCAGCAAACAAAGGAAATAATTCTGCCAGTGCCCCAGAAGATCTCAGGTGTTACCTCTCCTTTGAGAGAGCAGCAGGTCAAATCTTTTGTAAAGGCACTCTGTCATTCATCTGGAGAAGAGTTTTAAAGATCAAGGTCACACTTGTTATCCAGTCTTGGCAGCTTTCCAGTAAGCTTTTTCTGTCCATCTCCATCCTGAATTACACCACATCACATTTGGGAGCTCCATCACAGTTCTCAACAGATCTCTGCAAACATATTCTACTGTCTCACCATACTTAACAAATCTTTCTGGGATATTAAAAGTCAAATAAAGAAATTAAACTTGATGGCCAGGGCTCCATCATTCATTCTGTGGTACCATGGGAGATGTAATCTCACCACTGAGTGAAGACAATAGAAATAATTGAAATCATAAGGACTCAGACTGCAATTCTAATATGGAATAAAACTTTTCTTTATTTGCAGTTAGGCTGAAAATGTAAGTCCTCTATGGGAAACATATCTAATCACATCTATCTATTTGACAACATATTCCATAATAAGAAGAAATAACTCTACAAACTGTCATGGTTTAACCCCAGTCGGCAACTAAGCAACACACAGCCGCTCACTCACTCCCTCCCGGTGGCATTGGGGAGAGAATCGGAACAGTGAGAAAACTCGTGGGTTGAGATAAAGACAGTTTAATAGGTAAAAGTCATGCACGCAAGCAAAGCAAAACAAGGCATTCATTCACTTTCACTACTTCCCATCGGCAGGCAGGGGTTCCGCCATCCCCCGGAAAGCAGGGCCCCATCACACATAACGGTGACTTGGGAAGACAAACGCCATCAATCTGACCGGC
>NW_008824356.1:9185152-9211099 GCF_000699105.1 Pygoscelis adeliae | reverse complement strand
GTAAGCACTGCTCAGCAATAACTAAAACATCCCTGTATTATCAACACTGTTTCCAGCACAAATCCAAAACATAGCCCCATACCAGCTACTGTGAAGAAAATTAACTCCATCCCAGCCAAATCCAGCATACAAGTAAAAGACTGTCTCTGCACTTGCTTATTGAGGCAGCTTTCATTAAGTTAGTATCCAGCAAGGGGATATTAAATCTGGATGAAAATGGAAAAGCAGAATTCACCAACAGGTGAGTTTTTCCTAAATTCCTATCTTTGTCTTCCAAAACTTAGTGAAAGTATCAAAGGTTACTTCTGTGGAAGAAGATTCAAATAATCTATGGAAATAAGCTCTGTTTCATTTCTGGCTTAACATTGCTAAATTTTCAATAAGGAATTGTCACTGAATTCAAAGAGTTGCAAGTTCATAGCTGCAAGAATGCTCAGACCAAGATTTGGTATCTAATGGAACTGCTTAGCTCTCAAGCTTTTATGCCACACAATTTCAAATTTCAAAAGTTCACTATATGAAATTGATCTTGACATCTGAAGCAAAAGGTATTTTAGACAGAAAGATGAAAAACTGAATAAAATATTTTATATGAAACACTAAGATGTTCAGTAATTTCCTTTTAGGTGATTTTGTGCTTATTGATCATTTTGATCCTCTGGGATTTAACACCTTGACTATTTTTGAAACAGAAACAAGTAAGCTGAAATGTTTCATTTTGAAGTACTTTTGCTGTTTGTGGTTGCCAAAATTGGTTCATCTTAACTGAGAAACTGGATCATCTCCACAATGAAAAACTACTTTGAGGAAAATTTTAGGATGTGATATTGCATCTAGTAACGTTTCCTTACGAGTTTTTAAGGAAAACACCAAGAAAATACTATTATGGACAAAGCTGTTTTAAATTTCATTGAAGAAGCTGGTAGCAACTCACTATTTAGAACAACAAAATGGTTATTAGAAGTTTTTTGGGAAACAATGGCCAAAACAAAGGTTTGTCTAAATCAGCTTTCTACATTGGTCAACACTGTTTTAAAGTGGTGAGAAGTGGTACTTTATATAGGGAGTGGGCACTATTTCATAGAAACATAACTGCACGCAGTAGCATGCAGAAGAGAGAAAGTCAGGTAATCAAAAAGGCAAAGTGACAGAGACTAAAAAGACGAAGTTGAGAGAAGGCAAAGAATGGGACTTGTCTGGGCTGACATCTGGCAGGAAAGAAGTTTACAGCTGTGGGAAAAGTAACTGAATCCTGCTGGTTTGTTTCTTCTATGTTTACGGAAACTGTATTTTATATGTTCTTTGAAAATGAATAGGATAACACCAGATATATCCCTGCCTCTATCATCACTTTATTCTCCTGAAATAACCAGTCTGCAAGATATCTACTGTTGTTTAACCATTACAGTCAAAAGGGTAAACAAATTTCATTTAGCCTGCTTATCCCTTATAAATGCTTCATGCTCTAGCTTAATTCATGCAGATGACAAGGTTTCTAACATTTTAAAAGTGAGTTTTAATGAGTGTTTTAAATAAAAATATTTTATTAATGAATCAAATCTTACTATAAATGAACAGCTATAGCAGACATTTTTCCACATTTATCTACTGAAAATTCAGTAATAAAGCAAATTTGCCAACATTATATGGCAAATATAAGACACTATCCCATTTGACAAAAAGTCAATATATAGATGACCAGATGGCTTTCTTTATCTAACACCTGACAAGTGTGTATGGACACTTGCAGTTAAGGGATAACTTATCTGTTTAGCAGTGTTTCCCTAGTATTCTTATTGAGAAGCCATTATGTCTGTCAATATTTTTCTTCATTGCTGAAAATGGGGACGTGAGCATTGAGTTGCCTTCGTTAATAAATCAATGTCTTAGCCAGTTCCTTTTTGTTTATCTCTCTACGTAGAAAACACATGGTGTAACTAGAAAGCAGAAACACCTACTCAGATTTGGATGTATCATTCTCAGCAATAATAAAGCTGAGGAAAATGCAGTTTTCCAAATTTCCTGAATTCTTTTCTGAGAGAGTGACTTCGTTATTACGGCCTTCTCATCCATGAGATGTATATGAAAAATGATGTATACTCTTACTCATTTACAGAAGTAGGACAAATCATTAAATTATATGCAAATACTTGGTTCACTTTCTGGAAATCAAATTGTGTGTGTATCCCTATGCATACCTTTAGCTTAAGTCCAGTGATAGGATATAAAACATTAGGTCTTTCTTGGTTTTGTTTTAAGAACAGATACACTGAGGTTTTTGTTTTGATTTATTTTAAAGATTATTAATATTTCTTGAGATTAGTTATGAAGATCTGGAGTTCCGTAAGGTGTTCTACATGCCCTTCAAATGGTATTCGTTAAATACAAATAATTGGGAATGCCAAATGTTATTCCTTAGAATAATTTGGTTTTCAGCCATTAAAATATTAAATTAATCTTACAAGAAAGCAAAAGCACATTCCATGTAATAAGTGACAAATTGCACAGCTTACATAGTCACTATCTGAAGTACGTATTTAATGAATAACTGCCAATGCAATATCTCACTGAATATTCAGGAATTAAAAATGCATACAAAAATAGATTCATTTGTGAATAATTCATAAATAAAAAATGAGCAAAACAGAAAACAAATGTGATTTGTGTTTGTTCAGACAGGTCAATCTGCTAAATGGAAAAAAGGAATTAGAAAGGAAGATTTGGGAACTACCAGGAGACTATAACAGGACTGAATATCAACAAGCTGTTTTAATACAACTACTGTCATCTAGTGAAATTACACAGTAAGTAACGATGGGAGAGGGACAGATGATTTTACTGGATATTGATATTAAGTTTCCTTTAACTGAGGAAAAGTCTGGTTTACATACAAATAATTTCCAAAGTATCAGTGCTACATTACATATCCAGTTGGTCATGAACACCTAGCTAAGGAAGTACTTGCATCCTTAGGTAAGGATATACATCCAGTCGTTACCACTCGTTCCAAGTAATTGTTCATAATGCCTGCTCAGAAGATAGACTACACTGATATACTGCTATGCCAGGGCACTAACAATGCGTACTCTACAGGTTGTGCACTATCCGTGATGTCTTCCTCTCACAGGTAAAATGAAAAATTATGAAACAGCTCTATCTCACTACAGGGAAACAGAAGTGCTAACTCTGACACCTGCTATTCTAATAAAACCATAACAAATATTCTCATGAATATTTAAGTATTCAAAAGCAAACTGTTGTAGCAGATCTGCTTTTTTCCACATGTATTTCAATGTTAAACTTGGACAAATAAAATAAAAGCAAGCAGTGTTAGAATAATTTCATACCTCTGATAGAGTCCCTGAATTAAAGCAATTTGCACTTTTTTTTTTTGCTGTTTTGCCTATGTGATATACCAAGCCTATTCCAAGGGTTCACATTCTGTTTCTTCTTTCACAAACACTTGCCTCTCTCGACACATAAAACAGAGCTATTATCCCTAAATATATTTTATCAGTGTGCAACCTTGAGTTCTATTTACAGTGTACTATTAACACCCTGCTCTGATGACAGAATTTTTAATCTCTTCATGGATTTCTTTCTAGTGCTCCCTAGAATATTCATAAGTTTTAGCTGATCTCCAGCAACTCTGGAAGATAGTATGAGGGTGTGTCTTTGTGTATGTTCCTACTCTGCATGAAGCCTGGACTTGTATCCTGGCCTTGGCTTGGCCAGTGTAATGATTCATTGATGACACATATACACATATCTGATGATGACCTCAGTTTGATTACGACTTTCTTCTCCTCTCTGTTCCCAGATCCTACATCAACTAAATAGATGTCTGAAACCAGAGCTGGGGAAAGAAACCCTCACAGCTGATAGCAAAAAAAAAAAAAAAATTACTTGTTTTTTTCCCTTCCTGCTCTTTTTTCATTCTCCAGGTGGAGGCTCAGAAACAGCCTTCTCAGACTGCCTTTCAGCTGTGACTTATATCACTGTCTGCTCAAATTGCAAAATTGAGTAGACATGCCTCCAGTGTATATTCCAGAGCTTTCCCAGATGACACCACCAACTCAAAGGTAATAATAGCCTAATATTTGGGCTCCCAGAATTTGAACTGAAATGAGTTAGGGATGATCCAAAGGGTTTTGGATGACACCCGTAGGCAGGTGTCAGCATAACCACCAGTTACATTTTATGCATGAAGACCCAAGATCAAGGTAAAAAGTGTAATCACAGGTACCTGATATGTTTTGAACCTCATTTTCTGGCATACACAACAATAGATGTCACTTTATACGTGGAAAGTACTATTGATTTTGGGGTGTATTTCTGACAGTTCAGCTCTAAATCTCTATTTGGACTCCCAGAAACTTCATAATGTGCCACAGGAAAACCCTGAATAAAAAATATTTTTATTTAAGCAACCTTCACAGTGGCAGGACAGTTGAGGAAGGACAGTCTTCTACTGCTTTAACTGTGAAATGCTATTTGCAATCCCTTGTCTCAGTGTCACCAAAGCAGGTGGTACCCAGCCACAGACCAACTGTCCACTGATTGTGTAAGAAGTCCTGGGAAAAGCAAAGGGTTTTTTTAAAGGGAGTAATGTTGGAAGTAGAATTTTGGACTTGAGGGGGAAGTAATTTAGGCATAACTTATCATTTTAAAAAGGAAGAAATAGGAAAAAAAATCCATTTCTGTCATCAGACTGACACATACAAATTAGCAGCGTAGTTGTAACTAATTCTTGTAAGAGCCTTGGAAAGAAAAGCAACACCTGTAAAGCACTGATTAAAAATAGTAATTTTTTTTCCCCAGAGATATTAGGCAACTTGAATGAAGTGTATAAACACTTCCCCTGTCCCTCCTTCCAAGTACTCTACTTGAAAGTTATAGCTTGTTACATTAAGAATAGAACATAGTTATAAACTGGTTCAGAGTTGTCAGTAATAATCCTTCAAGAACGCTACAGCCAGGGAACCTTTAGACTCACTGTAAAGTGGCAGGTTGCCAGGGTTTTTGTGATTTTTTTTTTTTTTAGAATCATAGAATCATTAAGGTTGGAAGAGACCTCTAAGATCATCCAGTCCAACCGTCAACCCAACACCACCATGCCCACTAAACCATGTCCCTAAGCACCTCATCTACCCATCTTTTAAATACTTCCAGGGATGGGGACTCAACCACTTCCCTGGGCAGCCTGTTCCAATGTTTAACTACTCTTTCAGTAAAGAAATTTTTCCTCATGTCCAATCTAAACCTCCCCTGGCACAACTTGAGGCCATTTCCTCTCATCCTTTTGCCAGTTACTTGGGAGAAGAGACCAACACCCACCTCGCTACAATCTCCTTTCAGGTAGTTGTAGAGAGCGATGAGGTCTCCCCTCAGCTTCCTTTTCTCCAGGCTAAACAACCCCAGTTCCCTCAGCCGCTCCTCAGAAGACTTGTTCTCCAGACCCCTCACCAGCCTCGTTGCCCTTCTCTGGACACGCTCCAGCACCTCAATGTCCTTCTTGTAGTGAGGGGCCCAAAACTGAACACAGTATTCGAGGTGCGGCCTCACCAGTGCCGAGTAGAGGGGCACGATCACTTCCCTACTCCTGCTGGCCACACTATTTCTGATACAGGCCAGGATGCCGTTGGCCTTCTTAGCCGCCTGGGCACACTGCCGGCTCATGTTCAGCCGGCTGTCGACCAACCCCCCCAGGCCCTTTTCCGCCAGGCAGCTTTCCAGCCACTCTTCCCCAAGCCTGTAGCGCTGCATGGGGTTGTTGTGGCCAAAGTGCAGGACCCGGCACTTGGCCTTGTTGAATCTCATACAGTTGGCCTCGGCCCATCGATCCAGCCTGTCCAGGTCCCTCTGCAGAGCCTTCCTACCCTCGAGCAGATCAACACTGCCGCCCAACTTTGTGTCATCTGCAAACTTACTGAGGGTGCAAACTTTTTTTAAGAAAAAGTATAAAAGAAGGTAAGACACACTTTTCCAGTGGGTTTCACAGTGCACTGGCAGTCAGGAAAAAAAAAGATAAAAATCAGAGGACTAAGTAAGACATTCCATACTGAGTTGGAAATAGTTTATACCTCTCACAGGTATTCAGGATGATACATGAGGATGTAGATTCATTCATAGGTTGGCACCACCCGCTCTCAGTCTTCACTCTGACTTTTCACCTGTCTTACAACCTAGTCACGTTATACACTGGAAGTCCAGAGCAGTTTCTCTTCCAAAGCGGGAAAAATGTCAGCAAAATACAACCATTTGATTCAGTGTTCTGCTTTTCTGTCCATAACTCCCAAGGAATGGCAAATAGATGGGTTACTGTGTTCAGAGGCACCCACAGCCTCAGTTCCACAGCTGTCTGCTTTGCACATACTGAAAACCAAACTTTAACATACCTGTGGAAGACCTGCCCCAATCTGTTTCTTCCCCTTCCCAACCTGACATGCTCAGCATCTGCTGTGCTCTTGCTTCTGGTATAATATTTTTCCATGATAAAGCACTTGTAAAGCAGAAAGTTAAATGCTGCTCTTCTAAGCATCTGTACAGGTAATTCTGCAGGTAGCAGAACGTTTCCCTTAAAGATGCTTCAAGGTCCAACAGATCAGTGAAGAATATCCCGTATAATTCAAACCTAAGGAACAATTAGGGAGGCAAAGTGTAACTACCTATATGATAACCTAGGAGTTAACCCGTTATCATTGAGACAAATGTCTTGGGATCTTCTAAAACTTTACCCTGGGTCATCTTTTTTATTTTCTTCTCAAGCTATAGAGGACAACTCTGCATAGGAAAATGCAGAGGAAATATGGAACTATAGAAAGGAAAGATGGAACACTTATATTAAAACAAAATGAAATAAACATAAGGAAATACTTTCTCTAATAACTCCTTTGCTCCTATTTCCTATTTGTGATGTCATTCAAGTATTTGCCATGTTTAACATGGCTGTCTTTTGATGTCAGAAAGACCCAACACCTTTGACATGTTCACAAACTTAGAAGACACTAATATCTTTAAAATGGTTTAGAGGTTGTTTTCTACTTCTCTTTCAGCAAGTTCAAACTGTCTTTTCTACCATTAATCATTATGCTCTTAAGCAATACTTGAGAAATATTAGAGTATATTTAATATTTCATCTAAGAAATGTTTACATAGCTTTACTGAGTGATTCTGTCAAATGATCAGAAGCATTAAAAGGTTTCCTTTTGCATGACCTTTTCATATTCAAAACTCTCAATCCATTTTTTGTGTAACACATGACAACTCAGGTCAGCTTTAATGCATTTCATAGGACTTGCAGTCTGAAATTATTTCAGTCAACATACTCTTTCCTGACAGCGAAAGTGAATGCCCAGGCACTAACTTCAGTGCAAATAGTATGTAATATTTTAATTCTCACCACAGCCACAGTAAACGGTAATCAGCAGGGGTGTAGAAAGCATAGAGTAGACCATCTCCTCTTGGCCTATGACATTTTCTTTTAATACATCAAATGCTTCTCCCAGCACTACTGTGTGCCTTTATGACTTCACAGGACTGCCTGAATTTAAGTTAAACTGTTCTGTTTCAGTCAAAAAAGTTTCCGAATGCAAACACTTTGATGCAAAAGAGATTCCTTTGTCTAAACTGCTATTTTCAATTTTTGTTCTTTCTTTTCTTTTAACAAAGTTTATCTATAATTGAAAATTAACCTTCAAAACCCCTCTGGGTTGACATCTTCTGTCCCATGCCACTGCCTCTGAAAGAGTTAAGAGTTAATCACACACAGGAGGAAGGAAGGGAGGAAATGCCCTCTCTATGAGGCTATTGAAACCACTCACTGTGTGAGTAATTAAAACTTCTGATAGTGCACCTATATTAAGACTGGTTCAGTGGAACGTGTCAGAAAAACATCAGGGTAGATGGGATCTTTTTCTCCAGTGTTTCACCTGCAGAGCTTGGATAAGGTCACTGACTTTCTCAGTCATCCTCTATCTGCATGCTGGAACTGGCAAAGTTGATTAAAGCCTCTACAGATTTCAAGTCTCCAGCAAAATCACTAGGATATGACATGGTTTATTTGAAAAGGTCAAAAATGAAACAAAAAAAAAAAAAGAAAGAGTGACCAGACCATAACAATCCAACCAGGAGAATGCAGTATAGCTGACATTTATATTATTCCAAGATCTTACAGTCTGTTAAAGAAGTCTGAGTATGTCTTGGTACCCCATCTATTCATTGAGACCAGGCAGTAAAGAAGCAAAAAACAGAGCTACTAAATCACAGTTCCTCCCACATTTTTCTTCTATCTGCCAGGTCTTATTGAGTTAATCCAAGTCACATGGACTGATTTTTCAGTTAATCAGCAATTCCAGTAAATAAGAAAGTCATGTTTAGGGGCAAGTTGTTTTTCAAAATTTTGAAGAGGTCAAAACATCAAAAACAGTTTGTGCCAAACCACAGAAAGAGTTTGTTTTATATACAACCTTGCTCAAGTTGGGGGTTTTTTGTTTGGGTTTTTTTGTGTGTGTTTTATTTTGTTGGTTGTTGGGTTTTTGGGGGGGAGTTTTGGGTTTTTTTTTTTTTTTTTGGTTTTTTTTTTTTTTTGCAAGTCCCGAAGGGATGATTGGAAGAGAGCAAATTCAGCAAGAAAGCTAACCACAGGCAAGGTGACATTAGTCTCAAAGAAGTTGCAGATGATTTTTTTTTTCGCTCTTTTTTTTTTCCGAAAGAAGTAACTTGGAAATTCTACAGTGAACTTACAAAATATTTTTGTTCTGAAAAATGTCCAACAGCAAATATTTCACACAGATTTTCAGTTCTAATAATCTCTACTTTCTAGATCTTCACCGAGAAATCTAGCATTAATGTTGACTTTCGTATGTATCTTAACCTTCTATTTGGCCACAAAACTGCATGAAAACAGGTAATCATTCTTTCTTACCTGAGAGATCATAATGTCTTTAAAAAACCTTTTGTATGTTTTATATCTAGTTGTCTATATATCTGCATTGACATGATAATACAAGATCATGTTTAGAGAGTCAAAACATAAGAACTGCCTAAGAAAACCCATTTACTATCATGACATCTCTTAGCGACCAGACAGTAACCAGAATATTATTCACAATTAGATTACTACGGATGACTGGACTTGAGTAAGGCTCTGTGTATGCATACAATGAAAGTTGTCTAATTCTTGCCTCTGTGCGCAGTGTATTACCCCACTGGAAATTGAAGCCTGGTTTCCTAACGGCTTGGTTTTGCGGTTCATCAACCATACCAAAGCTGCACTATGAACAAAGTTGTTACCAGATATTACAGAATATGTGTGAGAGAAACATGATCTTACTACAGAAAGAGTTCCAGCATTCACCTTATTATACACCCAAAAATCCATAAAGGGAAAAAATGACCATGCAGTGAACTCTGACCAGTGTTTATCCAACAGTTGAGGTATTTACTCTATTTTCTTCTTTTTCCCAGCCCTGCACTGATTCTTTATTGTCTAATAGAGGCTGAGGTCATGCTGAAGCTTTTGTCTTACTGCAAGCATTAACAAGCTCTCTTCCCCTTCTACAGACACATTTTTATGAGAGGTATAGGAAAATAGTATTCTGGGATTGACAACCCTGTGTCTGACCAAATTGAAACAGACTAAGAGGTTCCAGATTTAACTGTGTGAGGCTGAGAGAATCATATGTACAAATACAGAAATACATTCCTTCCATGTGGTGTCTTAAACTCTGTTTCCTTAGGAAGGCAGAAAAAAATACTGTAGAGGCTGAATGAAGTGATTGACAGCATATCAAGATGAACCAATTTAAGATGCAGAGAACAATATTAATTTAATATTTAGCTCATTGGAGAGCTATTGGCATCACAAAAAAGTAAAGTCTTTTACAGACTGCCATCAGCACAGATGAAAACAGTCAGCCTACAGTGCATTGATTTCAATTCCTGATTTAACAATAGTGTAAAGAGAAAAGAATCAGGCCCTACTATGAATTCCCTCATATCCCATCTGACCATTAATTACAGCACAAACTATGTAACAAAAATGCAAGAAGAAAGGATTATTCTCCAAATCATACAGATGAAGAGGGAAGCTTACTAAGATTCAATCAACTAATGGAGCTGTGCCACTTTGCACCAAGATCTTGCTCATGCTCTTTATATAATCTCTCTATTTTCAGCAGCAGATCCTTCTGGGAATGGGGTTTGCCTTTAGAGCTCATAGCAAGTGAAATGTCGTTAGTCCTATCCTGTCACCAAGACTGATTACTATCTCTGAATATTCTCTGCACTGCACATTGGGAATTATACATATTCATCTTCTGGCAAATATTTACCGAATCCATACAACATACCTTCATAAACATTTGTTTCCTTTCCATTGGAAAAGGTTACCCCTTGCATACAGTAATAGCATCTCTTGAATTAATCCTCCATAAACAAAAATGATTTATAATTATGCAAAACTGTAATTATGCCAAGCTCCTTGCAAATTTGCACATGGGTGAAGAGTGGCTCAGGGGGTTTGCTAGAGTGGAACCCCCTGTACCACTGCCGTATGCTAACTGAGCTCCTGAAAAGTTCAGAGAAATGATGCTGTATGCCAGCATTCATCTGCCAAGTAACAATTATGTGTCCCAGCAGGGAGCAAAAAGCTACCAAACACAGCAAATACACATACACATTCATACACAGCAATAGGATAAAGATCACAAGGAGGAAACAACCCAAAGAATATGCTAATGAATGAAATAAGAAAACCACTTTACAGAAATACAGAGTTAAAGAAACAATGACACTAAGGAAAAATGATGGCAGAAACCTCAGCTGACCTACACCAATTGGCTACTGGATACAAAGACTTTTGTATCCTGTATCACAGGGCCAATTATTTGAGTACAAGAAAAAAAAAATGTTTTTCTCTACCTAATATAATCCTTGGGTGGGTAGTGACTTCCATCCCCCAAAATCTTAGTGCGTGACTGAAACTTTCATCAAGTCAATGAATTGAATCAGGCTGCTCATAATAGCAACAAAGGCTTTGCTTTTTAACCCAAGATCAGATTTGAGTTTCTATAAAGCCACCTATCTCTTTTTTTTGTCTGTACAGGTGATATGTATTTGGCTTTGAGTGGTTTCTTTCACACGTGCCTAAAGAGAATCTCACCCCAATCTAGTTTATGGTATCTCAAGATAATTCATAGTCTTTATTTCAGCATATTTCTTCCTGTCACTTTCATCAGTCTTTCACTATCCTTGCATTGCTTCCCTAATTCACATTGGATCCTGTAAAAATATTTCATACTTTATCTTCAAACTATCAAAGCATTTGAGCAGATGCACAAACATAAACACCAGAGTTGTCCCATCCCCTTCTGTGGGATTGCTCACCAGAAGAAAGTTGCACACATGCCAGTCTGATTGGATGGATGCAGTTCTAACTTTTCAGCAAGGAACCTCAATGTGCTTGCAGCTATTAAGTGAACTGTGTGTGGTGTAAGCTTTATTAACACCAGTTGTACAGCCTGACCTATTCAAGTAGTTACAGTTGGAGGCAGAAGGATACAAATGACCAAAGAGTGTCACCACCTAAACCTTAGAAAAAAACCCACATCTTTCAGGAGTAGCTCTTTTATAGTCATAACCCCTAATGGCTTGTCTGTCTCTTCCTTTTTGAGATGATATGGAAGAACAGTAATGTAATTATTAATGCTTTGACGTATTTTGCTGAGTGAGGAGCATATTGTTAGAAAGATCAGAGGGTGCTGAAGGCAACAATGAAGTAGTCAAAGCTCTGCTTGATCTGTTTTTTACTTCCCTGTTTACCATCAACAGTTTTGCCTGGCACCAGCACTAGTTGTACAATGGCCAGACACGGCCCAAAAAAATCGCATCCCTTTGGCCAATAACCTTTCCTTTACCCACCTTCTCCTTTTCTTCCCTAAACTACATGCTAAGGAAAGCAGAACAGTTTTAACCTGTTGGAGCTCTACTTCATGTATCAAAGGCTACAGCTAGCCCTTGAATTAAACAATCCCATACTTTGACTTCTTCAGTGAAAGGACTGAAATAGATCATTGGCCAAATACTGCAAGCAGACGTAACTACAGTGAAACTTGGGGATTAGGCCAGGATACAATTTGCACCATATCTTAATAATAATAATTTTAAAAAGTTCTAATTACTAAACAGTATTAAAAAAAAAACAACAAGCCTTCCTCATTTGCCTAGAACATTGTTTTAATATGCTTATCAAAGTAGTTTATTCTTAATGCAAGGTAATTATTTCCTGATTACCACAGACCTAAATTCACATCTGTTATTAATCTTCTGACCAGTTCATCAAGTTGGACTGGTTCCAATGATAGAGATATAGCCATACTTTAGCTACCTCTGCTCATCCATTGACAGTTAGCAAACCACCCCAGATATGTCAATGAGAAGTTACATTTAAGTTTTCTGCTGTATTTTTTTTTTTTTTTCTACAGTCACTTGAGCTTAGGACAGAGTTAAATGAGCTCTCCAACACAGGAAATACAGAATAAGCTTTTTAAATCTCGTATTAAAATGCCTCATCAAAAAGTATTTTTCACTCAGGACATAATTGGTGGTCCTCCACATCATCTTGTTCTCTCTGGCTGTTTTCCAAAAAAATTAAGTTTTACCACAAACTAAATTGATAAAATTATAATTTAATACTCATTCCTTTGCTTTTCTTTGGATACAGTGCTGCCTAAAATAAACAGTCATAAACAAACCAACAAAAAAATCATTAATACTCATATCAGCATTTATATATTATTTTATACCCTTTAATTCTATTGCAAATTTTAATGAAGTCGCAATTAACCGCTGTAGTATGATCATCCATAATTTATGGAGGTCTACAAGCTAGGTGTACTTTCAAGAATTGCTGTAGGAGCAGCTATAAGCACATTGTACTTCTTAAGCCTTATTTCTCCTTCAGGTGTCCCAGGCTGCTAAGTGTTGACAGAAACAACCATGGACAGGCTGTTTCCACATGCATGCAAAAGGTACTATGTCAACAAATAGGTAGAGGCACATAGGGTTTTCTGCAATGTCTTATTTACTCTGGAAGGTAGCTTCTGTTTGCTGTTTTGCTCCACATGCAGAGAGCAAAAATTATCACAAAGCACCTAAAAATTCAATAGAGACAAAATATGAAAAGGTTTATTGAAATTAAATCAACTAATTGGTAACCAAGAAAGTGATTGCTGCCTCTGCATTTCTCTCATGTTAGATACAGAGCGGCTTCTCATATTAATATCACCACAGCTCCTCCGAGGTATTGTGTGGTTGGGTTTTTTTATTCGTTTGAGTTTTTTTGCAACTGCCTCTAGGCTTCATGTCCTGTTATTTCTGGTTTTCCAGACAGCTGTCAATGCTGTACTGATGTCCTCAATATCAAACAGTATTGCATTGCTTCTGTCCCTGCTTTGCTTGCCACTGGAGGGCTTGTCTGAAAAATCTCCTGGAGTGGCAAAGTGTTTCTTTCCTTTGAAGCCTATAGAAAAATCACTTCCTTCTGATGTTAGAACCTGAATAATGTAAATGTTGTTCTGCTCTCCCTCCACTCTTAGTGTATCATCACTAGTAGTCAGGTAAAAGCAAACCAGCTGACAGGTACCTAGAAAGCCTTCCCCAAGGAAGTGCAGTCATTTTCTCTTGAATAATTCCATTTATTTTAGTAACCTGGCATTTGTCAAGGAGTCATGTTAATAGAGATGGGCCTCAAAAAACAATGTGACATGCTCCAAACACCGTCAAACTGTTAAAATGTATGTGTCCTAAGCCAAGATAGAATCTTTATTTATTTGATATATATATATATGTATATATGTGTGTGTGATTTCCAAAAGCCTCACCCACATTCTGTCACTTTTTTCCTCAAAGACCTCAGCCTTGCTTCATCCTTCTTCTCAGATGTACTTCAGGACATAAGGCAGGATAGCAAAAAAATAAGGGGATCAAGAAGGACCTGCACTTGCCAGTTACTTTGATTACTGAAGTTCAATACAGTTACACAAAACAAGTGGTATATGGGAATCATTTACCACTTCAGGGAGCAATTATGTGAAATAGGAAACTGTCTTTGTTCCTTGATTTTGTTAATGGTCTACTCAGAAGAACAAAGAATGATTCATCGTTACTTGTCAGAGTAGAATAGTCTTGGATTGACAATACACCAACATTGAATGGAAATCTAAGTCTTTGCAGGAAACCATGGTTTTCAGGCTTGGGTGTCAGGAGAAGGCAGAACTCTGCCTGTCCCTGCTGAGACAATTTGTTGCCAGCACACACAAACTATGTTCACATATATGCATAAGAATGAACTATCACAGAGTAAGAAAAACAAATGCAAGACTATGATCTAAACAGTAAAATTAAGGAACAAAAGGTGGAGAAATGAATTAGTAATGAGAAAAGTGAATGAAAACAGTAACCTGGTCTAGTTCAAAATTAGTTACCTAGAACTTGAAATTTCCCAGCCATTGCCCTACGCACAGGGCAATGTAAAAACTCTCCTATCATTTGGTTTTGAACTACCTCCACGCTAGGAGAAGACGTGGGAATAATTCAGCTTTCCATATTTCCTTTGTGTTCCTCCTTTTTTTCATCTGTGTTACAAGAACCACAAAGTATGAGACATGTATTAGAAACCCCAACATACCACTCTGCAGTGATTAGGGTTACCTTTAAAACAATGAAATTCTAATAAGACTGAAATTTTTTCCAAGAATATTGATAAGAAAAGGGAAAAATCTTCAAGTTTTAAAATTTAATCTTATGTTTTCCCCTCTGTACCCTTTACATCTTCATGTATACAAAGCCACTGGAAAAAATATACAGCATCTATTCAGTCAAGGAACAACGCAAGAATAGAATACATCTCTCAAAATTGGGTACAGCACACAGAAATAAAAAAAAAAATTGCACATGCACTTTCTCTAACTTTCTAAGCTCTGAGAGATAGGGTCTTTCTCTACCTGTGAAGCTGCTGAGCTCTAGAAACAAGAGGTATTTAAGTCCCTACTGCTTTTTTAGATATCAAAAATCCAGTTTTATGGTGCCACTCACATTTTTAATAGCCTGCCTGGTGATCACATTCTTGTGTGCCAAAAGTGGAGTCATTGGTATAGCAGGGAAACAGAAAGGTAGTGGAATACTCAGCATTGTTAAACCTCTTGTCCTTTATGGATCTAATTCATATCAAAGAGGACAATGTGTACTAATGTGACTTAGACTCTGTGGGTGGTACCAAAATAAACACAATAATGTTAAGAAAGGGGTTTGTGGACCATTTTCCAAGTCTACTCTGATGTCCTCAAGTGTTATTTTAGCTGATTAAATATCTAACATCAAACATGGAAGACTGATAACTGTACATGAGCATGCTGCTTCAATACGTATGTTTTATTTATCTATTACATTATTAACTGAATAAATTGAGTATTTAATATTTATTTACATTTTCTATCTTTTTTTTTGCCTTTTTTTTTCTTTTCATTAATCTAGTTAATAAGGTTGCAATTCTTGAAGACCCTATAGCTACTGGAGAGGCATTGTAGTCACTAAAGACTAGGGTCTCACACCACTAAATAAGGCTTTTGGCATACTAACTAACAGAGGATTCCTGCAATTTTTTTTATTTTGAACGTAACTTCTCCCTAGATTTAAGTCTGAGCAGATTAGTGATTTCTTGAAATAAAGAAATGGGTGTACGAAGACAGTAAAGCCAAGTAAGACATTCTAAGACTCTACTACTTCTTAGATGGCATTTTGCCTTTCAGTGCCTTTCTTACAGACAGCAGTAATTGACAGTTTCTATTGTAATCTATCCTCTAAAATGAATGCTTAAAAGGAGTAATGAAGAATCAGTAACCAAATATAAAACAAAATTGCTGTGTGCTTTCATGAACAAGTCAAATCTTTAACCGAGAAACCAGTTGCTACACTGATATTTATTCATCTTCTTGTCTTTTTAATCACTTCTACAGGTCAGATAAAACTTAAGTGAAAGAATACAAAAACTCCAATAGAGATGTCAAAAACTTGAAGGTACTGGAGCACATTTGAAAAAAAAAAACCCAAACAAATAGGCTATAGCAATTCAACAGCTTGAAACCCATGTAGAAGAGCTGTATAGAGAACAGTTACCATCAGTTTTTAAGTGTCATACCACATTCTTTCTCCATAGAATTCTACATATGTAAGAGTCAGCATATGCACACAAACCTGACTGTGTTCAGAACAAGGGTGCATATGCAATTGCTCTTCAACAAGCCTGTTATTATATTAATTTGTTAAGTTATTCAAAATTGAGGTCTTGATATTCCATTTCAGTTAAGCATTTTCTAACCATTTATTAAAATTTTATTTTTCAGGACAGTTTCAGTGCTACACTGCACAACCTTCTTAAAAAATAAGCTAGAGTATTTAGTCTTTCAGTTTGTCCATCCCTACACATCATGCCTGCATGACTGAGTGAATGCAGAACCTGGCCTGTTTGATATCAATCTCATGACAGTACACCCAGCACTCTGTTTCAATAAAACACTTATATGCTGATACTTTGAGCCACGCTGTATCAGTATCATATTAGCTACAGCACAACAGGGTTTACAACAAATCTGCATGATATTAATGAGCTATTAAATGTCATGTTCATTCAAGGACACACTTCAAAGGAGTCCTGTAATATACAAAACAAGTAGCAGCATACTGAACTGTAGTATTATAAAATACTTTCAATTGAGATAATAGAATACCTCCACAGAGATCTGAAATATCCATAGAGAAATACCTGTGAAGACAGAGGTATCTTGTGCCATAGCACAAGAACAGTGCTGCTCTGCAAGTTAAGATCAGGAGCCGAGGGAGGCCACAACACTGGTGGGGCAGCCTTCTCTCCAGCAAGGGTGTGGCCTCACAGTGCCCAAGAATGGTTAGCAAAGCAGCAGCAGCAAGGGCAACAGGGTGAATTGGCAGTCTAGTAATCATCACACATAAGCAAGGAGAAAAGTCAGATCCAGGGCTAATTCAGGAATTTCCATCAGCAAGTCAGGAACAGTAAAGAGTGCTGGGCTCAGATTTATCTACAACAGAGCTCAGGCAAGGACTGGGTGCCCAAGCCTGAGTTTAAATGAAGCACCTGGGTTTGGGGGGGGGTGTCAGGTGAAGCTGGTTGGGGCAATCAGGGCCTATTGGCATACACAGGACTCTGACACCTTCGTGCATTATTAGATTGAGAAAACCAATCCTCTCCATCTCTTCCCTTTGACAAAGTTGTATTATATTTGCAGGAAGAAACTTTCATTCAGCAGTCCTTTTTTGTGTCTTTGTGTTTATCTTACAGTATACTATAACATTAGAAATGAAGACTGCATTTTATGGCTATGCAACACATTTGCAGATATCCTTTTCCAAAAGCTTTATATAACACCTGTGTTTTATGTGTGTATATATATATATATAGGTTGCCTGTGAATGTGGAATATTTTATTCCATGATAGAGGTACAATTTCTGCTCCACAAACCTATTTTTTGAAGTTCTGGTAAGATTTTTTCCCTAAAGTTATTTCACTGTAATACAAATGGAAACTAATAGTTCTCACTTTAGGATAGGAAAGCCCACTGCCATATGAACTTCATTTCTTCTCTTGCTGAGAAGACAGTGAGCTTAATTAAACCCCATGCACTCTTTCTTACTTTTCCACTGTCTTCAAACTACTACTTAAACTAGGAACCATAGTAGCTGTTTATAAATTCAGTTACCTAGGAGTGGAAATTGGAAATGGTACAAAAATAGCCAGATTTCTTCACCAATATTCTTACCCAAGACGTTCTTGCTGCCTGCACTTACCTTTGAATAGTATCTCTTCCATTATCAACCTGCCGAGTCTACTTTTTTCTATTCAAATCATTTTTTCAACTCTGTTATAAGGCAGCAATGGAAAGATAACATAATTACCCTTAATTCTTTAAGCATTTATATTGTTTTATATAAGTTTGGTTTATATATATTTGGTTAAACATTGGAACAGGCTGCCCAGGGAAGTGGTTGAGTCACCATCCCTGGAAGTATTTAAAAGACGTGTAGATGAGGCGCTTAGGGACATGGTTTAGTGGGCATGGTGGTTGGGTCGACAGTTGGACTCAATGATCTTAGAGGTCTCTTCCAACCTTAATGATTCTATGATTCTATGATTCTATATTTTTAGCTGTCTTCTTTCACAGATGATTACAACAAAATAAAACACTTCATTTGAAAGCTTTCTCCTACATTTCTCCACTTGAAAACACTCCTTTGCAACACAGAGTGCTTGTTATATAATTGCTTAGTTTGTCTCCTGAAAACTATCAATTTCAATTTTTGTAACATTTGTTCTTAGCTCAAATTTGCATTGGTGCTTAACAAATACTTTTTACCATAGTAAAAACTGCTTTCTTTTGAATAGCCACAAAGTGTTTTTAACTGAAACAAAGTCGGAGGACCAAGCCAGTTATCTGTTCAAATATTTTATATTTCTGCATTTTTTTCAAGGAAAAATTAAAAAATTCCATGTTAAGAGGACTTTTTTTTCTGAAAAATAATACCATTCCAGTTGTAAAAATGTTTCAGTATAAAATCTACCATTTATTTCCGTTAGCCAACAAGAAGTCTCGCAGTGGCAAAGAAATACTGGGGTTCCAAAACACAGATGTACAACCTTGTTGAAATAAAATTTCTATTTATCTTTAAAAAACAACAGACAGTGGTTGATGGTGACATGATAAAGCTGAAGCTAAAAGTTAGGTCCTTTCAGAACAATGGTTTGGCCATAAGAATAGTTTTAGCATCTCAGACCATTGGAGTTTTAAGAGTGAACCTAAAAAGCCAATGGAGTTTAAACTGCCTTAACGTTGATGAAACTTTTTCTTAAAGTCATAAAATGAACTTCCAAGGCCTTATGGTCTCTAAGACTGAGCTTCTGCCTTTCATTAAAACAACCCATCTAGTCGCAATTGAACACTATGTCAGCAACAAGTAGTGAGTTGAAAGCTGTGCTTCAACCTAAGTTTGCCCTGCACTATCTGTGATTAAATTGAGGAATTTCATCTCCAGGACCCACTAGCTTATACTTTAACAGACCTAAAACAACCGTAAAATGTTGAACAAAGTAAGGGAAGAAAAGTAAATACAGTAGTTTAGATCAACTGATACAAAATCACTTTTGTTTAACACAGTTCATGGCTTTCATTGCCTTTCTTACATCCCAATAAATCTATGTAAAGTAGGTATTTATGCTAGACGTACATAAATAAAGTCTGTTTAATTTTACCTCAAAGATAAATAAATTACAAGGTGTTTAGATTTGGTCTTTTCATCAATTAAAAAAAAAAAAAGAGGCAGCGATACAGATAGTTGCTTTAGAAACTCCATGTAGGAGACCTATAAAAACATCATTGTCTCTATATAAAACAAGTATCATCGGCAGAAGAGTGAAAGGGCTGGATTTATTTTGGAAAGACCTTAAAGAAGAAAACTGTTTCTTAGTCAGTTCAAGACAACCAGTGCATCTCCTAAGTTTAATATGGACAAAATCCCTAAGTTCTTGTTAAAGTCAATGGGCCTTTGCTGTCATGACTAAAAAAATCTGACAGCTAACTCACTCGGAGACAGCAGATTTATTACAAGGTGTAAAGAACCTATAGCATGTCCTCCGGTCCCACAGTTAGCACAACTAATGCATCAAATGTTCAGCAGCTGCTGTGTGAAACTAATGACATCTATCATGATAACACATAAGACTTCATTTTTTCACTTATTATGCTCACAAAAGATAACACAGCTTCAGAGAAAGCAGTACGCCACATCCTTATGACGGGCAAAATGGCATATTTCTTCTGAAGTAAATGGTGTTACACTGAATTTGAGAGCAACAAACTTTGACTTTAACCAAAGTTGCCAGACAGTGCCTTCCTGGGGAAATTTTTTGTTGTTACTGGATTCTGGGTTTGTTTGTTTGTTTGTGTGTTTGTTTGCTTTTCCCATGGTGAAATTAGGTCATTCATCTCATTAGAATTTTACTTGGGTCTTCAATCTCCTTCTGAAGAACCTGCAAGTTTTGATCAAGAACAATGCAGGTTTTGATCATCTTTCAGTTGGCTAGAGCAGTGACCAAGCAGAAGGAAGCTCATCTATTTTGTTGCCTCTTCCTCTCCACTATTCAGCTTCCAGAAAGTTGTCATTGCTTAATTGATTTGTCCTTCTGGATCTCCCTATAGTTAGGAAGTATTGTGATGAAACTTTCAGGTTTATAGCTTTATAAATTCAAAGTCAGAAAACCAAGACCCATTATGGTTAATAAAAAGTTGTGCCTGAAACTCCTTAAGCCAAATGTTAAGTATTTACATTTCAAAGTGGTCTTTGGTTTCTAAAAGAGGGATTTTTGGAAGTTGTAGGGGGTTTCCACATTGTTTTTTATTTCACTGCTTTCCTGTTACGTGGGCATTCATTAACACTGCAGTCCTATGAATAAGCAGAGATCATAGTTCAGTAACATTTTGAAAGGCCATAGGTAGGGTGACTTGCTCCAAAACCATGAATGACCTTCTCAGGTGACTAGATTAATCTACAACTGATAACACGGTGTTCTGTTTAACACCTAAATAACTGCTTAAAACCTACCCCAAGTTAAAAGACAGTGATGTCTTAAGCTATTCATTATGATTTGTGAACATCTAACCAATACACTGTGAACAAGTTTCTCTCTAATAAACCTGCCCTAATTAATTAGTACCTGTCATCTTTATTCCTTTCTTACCCACTTCAGTCAATTCTAGGAGAAAGAGCAAAAACTCTGTAGGTAAGGAGTCACAGCATGGCATTCTCAATCTAGAAGCAAGCTTTCCAGATCAAACTATAAAGTGCATCAAGAAGACTGGTGCAGTAATATTGCATTAAGGTTATGATGTGGACATATACACAAGGGAAGGTGGCATTTTAAACACACAGCTTTTGTTCCCAAGGCAGCCAGTTGTTAACTTTTCAAAAGTAACATGGTCTTCAGAGCTGCTGAGTTCCTACAGATCCTGTGAAATTCAGCTTGAAACCTTTAGCATTGGGCCATAAATACAGTATAATGTACTCTCAGCACTTGAAGCTAAGATAATACACATATTACACAGCTGCAAAACTCCTTTTACTGACCTTTTACCATATATTTCCTTTGGCATTTTAAGTTATCTTTCCAAGTACAACAAAAACTATTGTGAAAATTATAATTTCTTCTTTCATCTAGCAAACAAAAACCAGATGGGATTCCTCACCACACCCCAAAATCCTAAATAAAATGATTATGCAGCAATTCCTAACCTAAACAAAGCCATTCAGTGATGACAGTTAAATTCCCCATAATCCCTGAATTATAAAATAGTGCTTTTAGAAAATTGTTGCATCATCACAATTAGACATACAATAATGCTCTCAGTAGTCACTTTTGATTCATGCATTTCAAAGCAAATTAAAAAATAATACGGATTCTTATGCTGCAGGTTGGGAAAGAGATAAAGAAAGGCAAAGTGACACACCAAAGAGTACCAAACTGGTCACTAACAAGGCAGGAATAAAACTGAGGTCACCTGGGCAGTAGTCTAGCATGTTTATCTACTAGGCTATCCTTCCTCTCTCTTCCATGTACAATATGCCAGCATTAGTTGTTATTAAAGAAAAACAGCTTTCATAAAGTCTTGAATGTCCTTTTATCTAATTAGATAAGCCCCTGCTTTGCTGCTATTGAGACCAGAAATAATCCTATTAGAAGTAATAGAGTTTAAAGATCTGTTGTCAAGGCATATGAAATCCTTATGAAGGGCATTGGTAAACCTGTCCTGTCATCCTCTTTTAATCCTGTTCCTCCAGCAGAACAAGAGATCACTTCAGGTTTAAAAGAGGATAATCATGAAACAAGCAAAAAGCGTGTTTCACTTGACATAACATAAGCCTTTGTAGTTTAGTACTGAAGAAGTCCTTCAGGATGGGTAGAATGGCTGTCTGAAAATGCAGGAGGTAATTTAACAAATTTAGCAAAGTTCACAATGCCTTTATAAAAAAAAATAGATAATAAGCCAGTGCAAATAAGGATCAATTTCATCAAAGTTTATGGACTGGCATGAATGTGACTCAGATCAGAGCTCAACATGCTTGTTAAAAGCTCATAAATCGGGACCAGTTCTAGCTGGAGCAATAGGAAGAAATGCTTAGAATGGAACATTTTCCAAACTGAAGGACAGTATTATTCATACAGGGAAGTAAATCACCTTCCTCTGAAATACCAAGTAACAGCCACTGGTGGAGGCAGGATGCCCGATGCATATAATGATAGATTACTGTCAAATACTATATCCTCAGATTCTTACTAGTGTAAAGTACTTTAAACTAGAAAACTCACTGCTACAGCAAAGAAGCTTCACTCATATTTTCCTCATTTGTATTCAGCTGAAATAAGCTGTTGAGGTCTCAGGAAGTGAGAAAAGGAAGGGGGAGTTAAATCCATTCAAATTAACTCAGCTAATGCATGTTGGACAGCCTCAGGTTATTAAGAAGTCTTACTGTATTGTCTGTTCCCTCTTAACTGATGAGATTTCATAAAACCTAGGTTAAGGGCATTCTCAATCTTTCCCCTTTCTTCTGCTTGAATGTCAATTTACAAAGCATCACATATGCATAAGATGGCATGCAGAAAAATTGGATGAGACCAAATTCATGTGAAAAGGCACGAAACATGAATCTTTGCTATTTCCTTACTGGGAAATAATACAACAGTTCTTTGGTAAGTACATTTTTGTACACTGAAGTTGATTTGCCCTTTACTGAGGATGCATGTCCTGAAAAAAATCATGCTTCTCATATTTTCCGTCTGTTTGATATTGGTTGTTGCATCTAGATGATCTGTCAGTGACAAGTATGAGCTTATGCTGATGTGCTTTGCACTTGGGGAAATTTTCGAGAAAAAGACTCTCATGGGAATTATTGTGGATAATTTAGTAGAAACATCCACTCAAGGTGAAGCAGGAAAAAAGTAAACAGAATATGAAATAAAAGAGAGGCACAAAACAATAGACAAAACATTGTAATCAGACAACTTGAGTAACAGGGCCCCCAGTCATGTCACCTTTAAAAAAAGAAGGAATGGAATTAGAAACGAAACAAGTAATGAAGTTGACTAGAGATATTAGAATTTACATGTATAGATTGTCCTGTGACTTGACTGAACTCTCTGGAAAATGCTTAGTGCTTTTGCACAACCTCAGAAGAAATCAGAGAAAAGACTATGTAACTCAAAATTGTAGTTCCCCTGCCTGATCTTCCCTTGCTCCTGAAGGGAAAGACTCTTTCATATGCCCAAGTCAATAGCCCACACTTCATTTCTTGCCTTGTTGGAAGCTTTGCATCCTTCCATCCTTCCAGTCTACCTTTGAGACTGGTACGCTGGAGTAACAGGAGCCAAGGTGCAATGCATTCTCTGCATTCCTTCCATTGCCCATCTGTCTGCTGAAGATAGAAAGGAACAGAGGTCTTCCAAATCCCAAAGAAACCGGTCAATTGAAAAGAACACAAAGTGGTATAACTAATCTTTTAGTGTCTTTTACCAACATATAGACCTAGCTAAAGTTAATCACAAAGGGCCGTTCTTCAGCCAAAGTCAAATGGAATGGTTTTCAGTAAAACTTCTTTCTCTCCCTCCTCAGGTTCACTTGCATGAGTGTGCGCAAAATGTCTTATTTTTTATTTCTTGGTCTTTTTCCACTATATTCTCTGTCCACCTCTTTTTCTCTAAGCCTTTAGCAATAGATCTGCAACATACAAGCAGGCACATCCTAACATGCAGACTTGTGGAAAGGGAATGGATGTATTGCTTTATGAGCTTCCCCAATTATTTCTTTCAAGAAAAAAAAGGAAAGAAGATTATGTTACAATCTTTAAGTCACATCTTTTTAGTCACAGTTACTGCAAGTTCTTTGATAATACTTTGACATTTATATGGTGTGTTATACCCAATATTCAGTGCCTCCATACCTCCCTCTTTGGAATACATTATCAAGCATGGAGTAATCCTTAACTTGGCCTTTTTTGAAATATTCTTTCATTTCTTTCTTGAAGCTTTAGATATCATCACAGAAAAACACTCTAGCCTTAGATAAATAAAGAAAAGTCACTTCATTCTTTGCCAATCACATTCCCACTTCAAAATTTGTAAAAATGTGTGGTGATTAAAAAAAGGGGTCACTTTTTGAACAGTGGCCACAGTGTTAACCTGGTTTATCACAAAGGTTTTCATTCAAACAACATTCATACATGGGATGGTCAAGATGAAAAAGATTTATCTACGTGAGCAGACATTCTAAACTATTAACCCTTCAGTCCATTGTACTTTGTTGAACAATAATCCAAATAAAATAGCAAACACTGAAATGCAGAAGATTAGAGGGGTTTTATTATTTATTTAAACATCATAGCTCTTGTCCTTGCAACACTAAATATGTACTTTTTTAAAATATTAAGAGTCACAGTCTTGGACATATAGTCTTTGTTTATCCACAAATTATCAGGACTACTGAGACCATCTCTGAAAACTGCCTGACTTTTCCCAAAAGTACTGAGGAAGCTTGTTCTGGGAGGAAGAGAACTGTTTAAACACCATGTCTTTAGTAACAGGAACCTCTTGGAAAGATTGCACAGAACAGTTTATTTTGCTACAGTAGGACTTAAAGGAGCTTTGTTCAAGCCCCATCTCTACCAGTGACTTTTTGCGTTGTCTGACAAAGCTGTTTTATCTTTACTGACCCTTTATGAGTAAAGCTAGTCAGCACATGAGGGGTTTTTTATTGTTTTTTTCCCTCATGGAAAATGTAATTATAATAGTGATCTCCCATGTTTCTTTTCATTTTGGCCAAAAGTTTTAGGGGAGTATTCTAAATTTCCTTCAAAATTAAATATTTTTCAGATGAAAAATTCTAAGCAAAGAAATTTTAAATTAAAAAATAAATTATGGGTTTTCATTTGCTTGTGAAAACTCATTTATAAAGCATGTCGTTGCTTTCTGCAGTGATACTCTTTCAGCTAGAAGTCCCCTTCACTTCAAGAAAAACAAAATCTTAATGGAAGCTTTTAAGTGATCTCTTCGTATTTCTTTTCCATTTCATAGAATCATAGAATCATAGAATCATTAAGGTTGGAAAAGACCTCTAAGAGCATCGAGTCCAACTGTCAACCCAACACCACCATGCCCACTAAACCATGTCCCTAAGCACCTCATCTACACGTCTTTTAAATACGTCCAGGGATGGGGACTCAACCACTTCCCTGGGCAGCCTGTTCCAATGTTTAACCACTCTTTCAGTAAAGAAATTTTTCCTCATGTCCAATCTAAACCTCCCCTGGCACAACTTGAGGCCATTTCCTCTCGTCCTTTCGCCAGTTACTTGGGAGAAGAGACCAACATACAACCTCCTTTCAGGTAGTTGTAGAGAGCGCGATGGGATCTCCCCTGAGCCTCCTTTTCTCCAGGCTAAACAACCCCAGTTCCCTCAGCCGCTCCTCAGAAGACTTGTGCTCCAGACCCCTCACCAGCCTCGTTGCCCTTCTCTGGACACGCTCCAACATCTCAACGTCCTTCCTGTAGTGAGGGGCCCAAAACTGAACACAGTATTCGAGGTGCGGCCTCACCAGTGCCGAGTACAGGGGCACAATCACTTCCCTACTCCTGCTGGCCACACTATTTCTGATACAGGCCAGGATGCCGTTGGCCTTCTTAGCCGCCTGGGCACACTGCCGGCTCATGTTCAGCCGGCTGTCAACCAACACCCCCAGGCCCTTTTCCGCCAGGCAGCTTTCCAGCCACTCTTCCCCAAGCCTGTAGCGCTGCATGGGGTTGTTGTGGCCGA
>NW_008824356.1:9177340-9185136 GCF_000699105.1 Pygoscelis adeliae | reverse complement strand
GCCCAACTTGGTGTCGTCTGCAAACTTACTGAGGGTGCACTCGATCCCCTCATCCAGACCATTGATAAAGATATTGAACAAGACCGGCCCCAAAACTGAGCCCTGGGGAACACCGCTCGTGACCGGCCGCCAACTGGATTGAACTCCATTCACCACAACCCTTTGGGCCCGGCCGTCCAGCCAGTTTTTTACGCAGTGCAGAGTCCACCTGTCTAAGCCGTGAGCCGCCAGCTTCTCGAGAAGAATGCTGTAGGAAGCACAGCATTCTTTGTGACTGTACATTACTTTGAGACTGTACATTATATTTAAGACTGCAAGTTTTCTGGAGTACAGGTTTTCTCTCACCCTGTGTTTGTGCTGCGCTAAACACATTGACTTTGAAACCTTGCTTTGAAATTCCTGGTTCTTTTCTAACAAAAATCATTCCTACTCTGTCCATTGTGAGGCCAGAGAACTGCAAGGATGTCTGAACTGGAATCACAAGCTAACCATTCAAGGCATATTAAGCTTCGTTTGCACCACTAGTACTACACTTTTCAAAATCATGCAAGTAGGATAAGAATGGCATCCTTGCTGAGTTGCTGGGAGTTTTTTTGTTGGGTTTTTTTGTTGTTTTGTTTTTAAATAAAAAACCCAGCATATAATGATCATTAAAGAAGCTAAAAGCAAGTCTGACATACAGAATGAACATGTTTACTTATGTTTTAGAAATTATAAGCTTTTCTTCCTTTTTTTTTTGTCTTATGGTAACATTTTCCTTTATTTGATCCTTAACAAGTTTGATTATGTAAACAAATCCTCTGCAGAATCTCTTACAGGTTGTCACTCCCTTCTTCTTTCCTCAGTAGCCTCCCTTTCTCCTTCTTAACAGCCTCAGAAAATTTGAGTTTGGGACAGAGAGAAATATTAACCTTTTCCAACTGTTCTTACAATCACAGAGCTTCAGGCAGGCAGAAAGGCTAAATTCTGGGTTGGCCCACTGTCTTTTTGCCATGGATCCCATATGGAAGCTCACATAGCTTGTACAATGTATGAAATACAATCGTTAATTTAAATTATCTTTAGAGAGAATTCTCCTGAGTGACAGCATTTGACATTTTCTTAAGACAAGGTCTAAACCAGGAAATTGTTATTTGGGTTACTTTACATCTTACCAGTGAAAAGGAAGGTAAATTGCTGACCTCACTGCCACAAAAACAGTGAATTCAAAGATGAACAGGGGAAAAACATTTGCAAATTTTTAATGTAGTACTCTAAAATTAAGGCTATGGTGAGAAAAGACCTGGATTAAATTATTATCACTTGCCAATCTTCACAGCCTTGAAGAAAGGAAATATTCTCTCCTACTCCTCATCTTTTCAGCAGTAGGTTTCACATTGGTGGGACATTATAGACTTTCGTTAGTTAAAGTCTGACCCCATCTATAAGAAAGCAGTGAGTCAGAAAGTCATATCATGTGCAGTAGCAAGTTAATGAATTTCTTTTATGAGAATACAAGAGTTCACTTGCGTCTCTTTCTGGCCAATTTGTTCACTTCTTAGAGCAAAAAATCCCAGCATGAACTGACATTTTGTTTTGCTAAGATAGTATGTGATATTAGCCATGTGACCAATTACTAACAAAATTGCCTCGTAAGTTTTGCTGTTTCTTTACTCCAAGATGTGTCTAATAATTTTGTGTCCCCTACCCATCAACTTATATACTCGTGCCAGGGAACACTATAAATTTGTCTGAAGTGTCTTGGGACCAAAACAGGAGTTTTGATACTGTTCAAGTAAGTACCAAATAATATTAACAGAAATTAATGTATGGGTTTATTAATTGTGCAGTATCAGAAAATACCTCCCAAGAGAAAATGGCACTCTTTTAAGACCCAGAATACTATCCAAGCTCAAATTTTGCTGAGTTCAAGTTCTACAGAAGATGCTGAGGTGAAGGCATCAAAAAACAATGAAAAGGAAAGCCTTCTGATGCAAAAATCATGTAGTGGAAAATTAAGAAAGAGAAAATTAAAAATGAGTGTAAGGAGAGGGAGAACAAAGACTAGGGAGTAAAGTCAAGTAAAAAAATGAACAAATACACTTGTCCAACTTGAGTGACAGACATAGTGCTGTATATTCCATGCTGGGTATACATAAGAAATTAACAAATTTCATAGGTGATTTTAAAATTTCTATCACAACATAATTGTAAACCGGGCTTGCTAAATGAGATGGCAGAATTCAGATTAGTTGAATATCTCATGAATATGCTTCCACATCTACAGCTTTTCATGCCAAACTGCTGTGAGTTTCATTGAATGCACTCATTTAAGGACACAGTTAAAGAACTGGTTAAACAAATAAAACCCCAATTACCCAGAGGCAACTAAGCCAAGACTAAATCTACAGATAATTCCATACAAATATGATATATCTGAAATTAATTCTTGTAAACAATGGTGCTGTTGACGAGAAGTAGCAGTTGGCTGTTCCACAAGGGAAGGGGCGCTGAGGGTAATAGTAAGGCAAGGCAGGCCTCACAGGACTCCAGCAAGGGGAGAAGAGCCAGACCAGTTTCAGCCACAGTCCAGTGAAAGGAAAGGCCAAAAAAATAAAAAAATCTTGGTTGCATCCCTGAGAAGGTTAAGCCTTACCAGACTGCTCACCATTTAGAAGAGCCTACTGTCTGTTACTATACAGAAACAATAATAAATGCAACTAAGATAACTTTCACAGAACCCTGCCACCCAGACAACTCTCAGCAGAGTAAATCATGGGATCTGTTTGAAGACCGGATGTCTTCTACAAGGGTAAGTTAGCCCAGGTCACAGATTTTGGACTGGAATCAGAAAATTAGGAGAGAGGGAGGGAGGGAAAGCAATCTGCATAGCGAGTGTATGAAAGCAAACAAGCTACAGGAGGAGAACATCTGTAGCAGTTAGTAGGAAGACCATATGCATGTGGCTTCTTCAGAACTAGATGTGCTTCTTTGTAAACTTATTTTTCAATAAATAATCTATTTAACTGTACAAAGGTGTACTTTTCTACAGTTATTAAAATTTGGAAGTGACTTGATAATAAAGTAAAATATTCTTCAAACCCATGTTTTCAGATAATGGGAGAAAGTTTATTCTGAGTTCTGAAGGAAAAATTCCTAGGAAAAAAGGACCTAATTCATAAGTAACTTGCATCTTTGAAAAAGTATATTTGAAAATATATAGATCATAGTATTTTATACCCAGGGTTCTGAAATGGGCTTACAAGCAGTAGTTATATGTTTTTCATGTGAACTGAAAATCCACCTCCTCAGTTACTTTTAATTAGAAAAAAAGTCCTGATCTCCATATTTGTTTCCTGGGTGCAACATAGATAGTGCTGCCTCTTCCCTAAATGGCCTTCTTGAATGGTATCTTAATTTCAGAAAGTAGAGAGAAGTGGGATAACCTAAAAAAGCAGTCCATATCCCAAAGACAGTAAATATTTTTGACCCCACTGGACTTCAAGTGCTAAAATAAGCAAGACAGCTTGACACAGGGCATAATGAACAGAAAACTGATACTTGTTAGATGACAAAGAGCTTTAATCTCTCCTGCTGGCCATTAAAGTGAACAAAAAGGAATTTTTTAATGTTTGACAACAGAATGAAGATCCACAGGCAATAAAAAACATAAGGCAGCTACAAGGAGCATCAGCTGCCAAAAAAGAATCTGTACAGGGCAGATGAATGGGATTTTACTTGAGACCAGATATCATATATTTAAGTGATATTTAATCTCTTCACCCCCACATTAAGGCAATTTTTATGTTTTCAAAAGCAGCAGGATGTTATGTTTTACATGATATTCAGGATGGTGGACAAATAAAAGGAGTCCTGCCTATAATAAAGGTTCAGTTCCAGTCACTTAATAATTTCATCCCTGTCAGAGTTAATGCACAAGCATTCACTTTACTGCTTACAAGCAAACGTTAACATATTATGAAACTGGAGTATTGGCTTGAAACCTAAATAAATAAAGCAAAACTGCAGCTTTTATGGAGAAAGGGATGTTACTATGTGTCAGTCAAATGAATGATGCCAATGCACACTGGTAGGCAATAAAAACCCAAATATTTCTCTGTTGGGTCATTTCTCACATATTGTTACTGCCTGGCTCCTAGGCTCAGGGGTCTGACAATGCAGAGGAAAGCTGTAAGATAAACTCGGTTTCTTTTGTTAAGGCTTAATATGAAGAGGATTTTTTAAATTCTAATTCAGTTAGGTGTGCTTCTAAAGACATTTGACTGTAATTAAAATCTGAAGTTAAATTTAGCCCATTGACTTACAGACTCACTGTCTGGAAAATGACTTGGGAATAGAAATGGATTTCTATACCCTGAAAATTATTTTTCCATTTTTCATCAGAATTAACCTGAAGTGGGTCAATTCCTCTTGTGAAAAAGCAGACAAAATTTCTGTTCCAGTTACTACTCAGACAGTCTCCAGCATACTACAGAACTCAAATTTCTCAGATATCAGCTTTTTCATCATGAAAAATATTTCTTAGTCTCTTGTCTTTACATATAACTGGAGGGGAAAATAAAATCTTTTCAGAAAATTTCTAACTATTTGTGTCTGAAACTGTCTTCTGATTATCTTCAAACTTCCTCACTTGGTCTGTTGAACTGTGCCCCATACACAATCAGATTTCATCTGGACTCATTCAAAAGCCATTTACTTCAAAAACCAACCCGGATAGCTGACTAGAAAATCAGCTCCAGGCTGATTGAAAATCCAAACTAAGGTTTTGGAAAACTCCACTAAGATTCTGCCAGAATACAGCTGATGTGTTCTTCCAATTCTGATTAGATTTGACCTGATCAGAGGTGAATCAGTTCAATTGAGATCAAAGTATTGGTAATACCTTTTAAAAGACAGTCAGAAGGTATTAAAGATTAAGAAAAACCTAGAAACAGAAAAATTAAATACTACTGGTGCATCTCAAGTAGATACACAGACATGTTGGTCTCCTCTCAGGGAGAATTTGAAACAACCTGCTGCCTGTGCATTATGCAAATGTGAGCTCAGTGTTTAAATTACCTATGGCAATCTTCAGCCAACAGTGAATAAAATCTGGTAATTTTATCATATTGATATGCACACTCCAAGAGCAAGAGTTATTTTCAAAAGTTAATTATTTACATAACCCCTCTCTCTTCATCTTTCATATTCACACAAACAGTCTCTGCAAAAAACACATGGAATAAGGTTTTCTTTTTTTACTAGTAAAGTTACTCCATCAACGAATATGAGGGCTGCATTCCACAAAACAGGTACCAAAAGTCTAAGGATGACTGTTGAACATGCATGAAATATATTCAGAATAACGCAGGCAGGAACGGTAGTCCAATCTGCACATAGCCTAGTAACATAAGATATTGAAATTATCTGATTTTTTAAACTATCAAGTACTGTATCTGTGAATGCATGTCCAGTTTTGCATGCACTTTTCTGACACTATTCTGAAGCAGTATTTAGAAAAGTGATGACAGGAAAGCTGCTGTTTAGGAAACTAGAATTCAGAATTTATTTAAGTAAGACAAGTATCAGAATTTTATTTCCACAAATGAAGGTTTAATATTCCCTAATTTCAGTCAAGACTGTACTTAGTCTTATGAATTAATGTTCTTATACGGGTTCTGTTTCTTAGTATATAGAATCATAGAATCATAGACTCATAGAATCATAGAATAGTTTGGGTTGGAAGGGACCTTTAAAGGTCATCTAGTCCAACCCCCCTGCCATGGGCAGGGACATCTTCAACTAGATCAGGTTGCTCAGAGCCCCGTCCAACCTGACCTGGAATGTTTCCAGGGATGGGGCATCCACCACCTCTCTGGGCAACCTGTACCAGTGTTTCACCACCCTCAGCGTAAAAAATTTCTTCCTTACATCTAGTCTAAATCTACCCCCCTTTAGTTTAAAGCCATTCCCCCTTGTCCCCCTTGCCCGTCACAACAGGCCCTACTAAAAAGTTTGCCGCCATCTTCTTTATAAGCCCCTTTTAAGTACTGATAGGCTGCAAGAAGGTCTCCCTGAAGCCTTCTCTTCTCTAGGCTGAACAACCCCAACTCTCTCAGCCTTTCTTCATAGGAGAGGTGTTCCATCCCCCTGATCATTTTTGTGACCCTCCTCTGGACCCGCTCCAACAGGTCCATGTCTTTCTTATGCTGAGGGCTCCAGAGCTGGACGCAGTACTCCAGGTGGGGTCTCACCAGAGCAGAGTAGAGGGGCAGAATCACCTCCCAGGGTACGATTGGCCTTCTGGGCTGCGAGCAGACATTGCTGGCTCATGTCCAGCTTTTCATCCACCAGTACCCGCAAGTCCTTCTCGGCAGTGCTGCTCTCAATCCCTTCATCCCCCAGCCTGTATTGTTACTGGGGGTTGCCCGGACCCAGGTGTAAAAGCTTGCAATATAGTTATATGGGTCACAGAGGTGGATGAAATATGAGAGACATTTTGAAGACAATGAGGGAGGAGGCAGGAAGTTTTGAAAGATTTTGGACCTATTTCCATGATATCCAGACTACAGTTGTACAAGAAATTTGCTTCTCATGGAAGAATAAACATGTAAACTGTACATACCTTCCTCAAGTTTCAGAGAAGGAAGAAAAAAATAGGGTTTTAATTCCCAGAATCTAAGAAGAAGCAGCACTAAACCATTCACAGCCTTTTTTAATTCTATTCCTAGAGGCTTGCAAGACTGAATCTGTCAGTAGTTTCAGGGGAAATAAATCTTTTTTTCTCTCTTTTGAGGCCAGCAGATGGAAAGTCAAAGTTTCTTTTCTATCATTCTATATCTTTTTCAATCTATTTGGGAGGAGTCAAAAGAATAGCTCTTCAGGACTTTTTCTCCTGGCTCAGCATGGTTCCAATGTTCTTTAATATCTTTTTACAATTACTTTTCGAAAGAAAATAAATTTAAAATACCTTCTTTGCCTTACAAGTATGTTGACAAAATGAGCTCAGGGATTCTGAAACTGAACCCCGTGCTAGAATTTCAGGAGTAGCATTTAGACACTTCACTTTCATTGAAAGTCAACAGGAGTTAGTTACCTAAGTGCCATTTGAATGTCCATCCTGAAATCTTAAGAGACAAACTAGAGCATGCAACCTGTCCCCTTTTTCTGATAACGCAGATCATTTTTCTTCTACGTCATTAAGTTTAAACCTTGGAAGTACTACAAATGGAGCATACATTTGTGTGCCAAAACTGTGCCTTCTTTTTTAAATTTCAGGCTGGATTTTGAAATGTTTTAATAATTTCTAGTAAGTACAACAAATTGTAAATAAGTGCACTGATATTTTGTAAATTCTTTCTGATGAATCTCTTAATTATTGTAAGGCAAATACAAATGAACAGACTTGCAGTTTTAGAAGTCATTTGGTATAGTTTACAAGTTATCCATCTAAAAATGTACATTTCTCACAAGCAAAGTTATCTGATCAAACCGTAAAATCACAGAAATGTTGATTGGAAGGGACCTCTGTAAACCTGTAATCCAACCTTCCACTCACAGTGTGATTACTGTCAACATTAGAACAGATCAGACATGGCTTTGTCTAGCCAGGTCTAGAAAAGCTTTGAGGACAGAGGCTCCACCATCCTCTTTCAGGAACCTGTTCCAGTGCTGCACTGCTTCAACTCTGAAAAAGAATTTGGCTCCATCAACTTTGTAATGCACATTCAGATACCTATAGATACTGTAGACTTCTCTTTACCAGATTAAACAAGCCCATTTGCCTCCTGATTTGTCATATTCCCATAGTTCTTGAC
>NW_008824356.1:9171876-9177309 GCF_000699105.1 Pygoscelis adeliae | reverse complement strand
TCTCAATATTTTTCTTGAAATAGGGAACCAAATACTGGCTAGGTTATCCTAGATGTGACCTCATTACCACTAAGCAGAGGGGGAGAATATATTCCTTTGTTCTGTTCACATTTCTACTAACATTTCCACAGCTGCGGTTGCCTTAGTTACGATGGAAGCACGCTGCTGGTTTATATTCAACTTGGTGTCCACCTTAACACCTGGGTCCTTTTCTGTGGGCTGCTACTCAGTCAATTGCATCCCAGCTGGTATCATCAATACATGGGTGGGGTTTCTGTCCTGCATACAGAACTTTTCACTTTCTCTCTTGAACTTTATGGATTTTCTGCTGGCCTAATCCCCTGATGTCTCAAGATCCCTCTGGTCTGAAGCTCTGCCATTTGTTGTGTCAGCCACTCCCCCTAATTCAGTATGATTAGAAAATTTGTTGAGGAGCAATCTGTGTCATCTCACAGGTCACTGATGAAGGTGTTGAGAAATAAGGGCCCCCTGGCTTGTCCCATTCATTATCAATCATCAACTGGACCTGGAGTGCACTTTCAACTGTGGGGCATTTTCTGCTATTTATTATTTGTCTGTATGGTTATTACATGTCTTGGCAAACTCGCCAAGTATCTTCCTTCTGTTCTTCTTCCTGTTTAAAGCTGGTGGATATCATCTAGACTTCTGGCAGAAAAATTATGGGTATTATCCAAATTTCTCAGAGGAATCTCCTTCCTTCTGAATAAATGTTTTCATTTTTCTAGTTATGGGCATGAAGCTTAGCAAGTAATCCTCCTCTTAAGACATTTCATTGATTTTTCACTTTTTAAGGAGACTAATTAGGTAGAAATTATGTAGAAAATCCAGAACATGACCTTGTGTCTCTCTGTCCTGGTTTTGGCTGGGATAGAGTTAATTTTCTTCCTAGTAGCTGGTACAGTGCTGTGTTTTGGATTTAGGATGAGAATAATGTTGATAACACACCGATGTTTTAGCTGTTGCTCAGTAGTGCTTACACTAGTCAAGGACTTTTCAGCTTCCCATGCTCTACCGACTGAGAAGGCTGGAGGTGCACAAGAAGCTGGGAGAGGGCACAGCCAGGACAGCTGACCCAAACTGCCCAAAGGGCTATTCCATACCATGTGACATCATGCTCAGTACATTAACTGGGGGAAATCTGGCCGGGGGGACCGCTGCTCGGGAACTGGCTGGGCATCGGTTGGCGGGTGGTGAGCAATTGCATTGTGCATCACTTGGTTTGTATATTATTATTATTGTTGTTATTATTATTACTATTTTATTTTATTTCAATTATTAAACTGTTCTTATCTCAACCCATGAGTTTTCTCACTTCTACTATTCTGATTCTTACCCCCATCCCACTGGGGTGGGGGGAGTGAGTGAGTGGCTGTGTGGTGCTCAGTTGCTGACTGAGGTTAAACCACGACACTCTCATATAATCAGCACTTGTTTTGACTCATTAAGACAGGCACCAAATAAAAAAGTTTGAGAACTTCTGATCTTTCTTAAAGCTGATTAAATGTATTGAAGAAATAAAATGCTAAATGTTATGATTTCCAGAAACCTAATAAACTGAGCTGCATCTATTCAACCTGATTTGTCAGAGAAAGAAACTTTCTGATGGCTGAAAAGCCTCTAGAACGACTGATTCTAACTGTAACTAGTGATCTTTTTGATCATGTAACTATGAGTTGTGGATTATGAAGAAAAATGGTAATAAATAGTTTTTAAAAGCTCATTTTGTTTCCTGAGTAGTTGTATAGGGGAGACCTCAAAATGTGAACAGAGTGCATGCTCCAGGTGAGGATTTAAAAAAGCAATCTAGGCCAATACTAGTTCATTTTCCTTAAATAGACAGGGTGCGGACTATACAGAGGCTTGCCAGGAGATAGTTACAGAAACTGCCAAAATGAAGTATAATAGTTTTGATTTTCAGAGAGATAAAAGCTTCATCATTTAGTGTCTCAGGACCAAAACCAGAATTAGTAGGGCGCTGAATTCACCCTATAATGGCATCTGCAATTAATAACAAAACCCTAACTACCAAGACAGATCCTGGGGCCAGAGGACTAAATGAGAAGAACTGTCTCTGAACTTCAGTAATTATGGTAAAAGCATATAAGGACTTTATTAAGGGGCCTTAACACAAAGTAATAAAAGAATAGGTTTGTGAAAAGCCTTTTATGTTGATGGATTCTTGAAATATTGCTACTTCTGAATTTGCAAATCAGAAGACTACCAGAATAATTTACTAATTATTAGCTTCTACAGAATGAAATAAAATTAAAGATCTATTTAATATATCTTCTGTTATCATGACCTTTAAAGTTCAAGGATTCAAGATTTTAACCATAAAAATTAAGGAAAGAAACTTCTTTGGTAAAATTGAAGGTCAGTTACCCACATAAGCTCCTGAATCTAAGCAATAAGGCTTTGAGAATCTAGATTGTAACATCATATTAGGGCCATACCTGCACAAGAAACCCATACTTAAGATCCAGGGTTTAACTTGCCTTGGATCAAATACTGATCTCTGTAATTAAGATGTGCAAATAGTCGTGCATGTATATTAAGTCCATTGACACTGCAAGTGACATTCACTGTTTTAGTAACATGCTTCCCCTTTCCACCCACCCTCACAGTAATCTGCTAACAATTTTGTCTTTTGAGCTTTTAAAACTGGAGCAAATTAAATGTATTCAATATAGAATTACTGTTTTAAAATAATCATAAGCAACTCACAGAAAATTAGCCCAAAACATTGATGCAGGAAATGGGCTGCATTAGAGAGTCATGCCGTTGGCAATCATAGTCAGACACTGCCTGTGCCAGGCCCATAACCAAGACACTTGCAAGCAATCTGGCATTTTCTTTGTTAGAAATGGAGTGGTAGCAGTCTGATTAACTTTACATGAATAAAACACAGTAGCGGATGTTGATATTTCTGACTTAAGTCTTACTTTCTCTTTATATTAACATGGCACTACGTACCATATTTTAGATCTTACCTGATCTGGACTAATGTTCCCAGAAGAACAATGCTCAAGAACAAGATGTGACTCACGTGGTGCTAAGACCACCAGGAAAATGTAAAGTATGACTATTGTAGCAGTGTAACTGAAGTAATATTGGGTGGCCAGATAATAAAGTAATGAGTAAGGTAGTTGCAGTCTCACAGTAGAATAACGTGATTACATAAGACATCTGTGGGATTGTATGGAGGAAAAAAAAACATCACAAATTGCTCTAAATGCCATTACATTTTAACCAAATAGAGTGATGTTCATGGTCACAGTTTGCATACATGCTTGATAAAAGGACAAAGATAATGCATGAAATTAATACATCAGTGATAAATGTTATCCATCAGGAGAATGCATGATACAATAGATACAGAACAGAGAGGCAACCACAGTAAGGAGTAAGACTGCAGAACAGATGTGGGCTCTTACGTAACTGTTACACTCTGATACACTTGATACCTATCTGAGGAACAGAACAAAGAAATGTGTTGGACAAATGCTGAATAACATCAAGAGCCTAGTTAGAAAGGATGACTGAGACTAGTTCCTGAAAGTCAGAAAAACTGTCTAGGGAGCAGTGAGCAGGGAGACAAAGTCTACAGCTCCAGGTGGAGGTGGGGCTGCAAAGGACCAAAAAAGAAAGAGTGGGCTGCACCAAGAATTCCTTCCTGACAGCTGCTTCCTCAAGGGTATGGAAAGAGATCTCAGGCTAAGTTTCAACCTACCCTGAGGCTTAGGGTTAGAGTTAGCTTTAGGGTTAGGCCTAGGGGACAGAGAGAGACAAAGCCTAGGGCTCCAGGTACAATGAGACTGAAAAAGGGATGCCAGAAGAAGGGTGAGCTGTACCAAGAATGCTCCCTGACAACTTCCTCTAGGTTATGGAAGGGGGTTTTGGACTAAGCCTCAGCTCACTTGGTTTTGGGATTAGCGTTAGCATTAGTAGAGAGACAAAGCCAAAAGTCATAGATGCAGTGGGGTTGCAAGGGCAGCTGCCAAAGGAAGGATTAAACTGCATCAAGAATTCTCCCCAACAACTTCTTCTGGGTCATGGCTTGTCTTGTGGCTTAAGTCTCAGCCCACAGCTAAGTTTGGGATAACGTTTAGGGTTAGAAGGGAGACAAAGCTTAGAATTCCAGGTGGAGTGGGGCTGCAAAGAGGCTGCTAGACGGGTAGGTAGCACAAAATTCTTCACTGACAACTTGCTTCTCTAGGAAATCACTCAGGTTAGGTTTAGGGTTAGGTTTAGAATTAGGTTCAGAACTAGGAGAAAGACAAATCTAGAGCTTCAGGTGAAGTGGAGCTGGAAAGGTGTTGGCAGAAACCCCAACCTGGCTTGACTTCCAACCTGCCTTTTCACTATGGACTTGCTGGGGCTTCGCCGTACTGTTTGTAACTCTGGCTTCCATCACCAAGTGGGTGTTCCCAACTTGCCTTGCTGGTGTATTGTGTCTCAGCCCCAGCTGGCAATGATACTGCCTCTGCCTGCCTTGTTATCACACTTGGCTTCGGGCTCCCTTTAACTTAATTAGCTGCTGCTCAGTGCAGCTCCATGAGTGTTTTGAGGTTTAGGCCAAGGCCAAAAACAGGGATTTGATGAACAAGTTCTTTTCAAACACCTTTTTTAGTATTCATTGTGGAGCCCATTCCCTCCTTTTGTAGTTCTTTTGCACCCCCACTCCGCCTGGAGCAGGAGGCTTTGTTTCGGTCTCCCAGTATTGCAGTCAAGTGTGCAGCTACAACCTCAAGTTCCAGTAATGGCTGTTGGACAACACTGGGAATTTGCCTTTGGGACCAAAGACAGTTTGGACACATTAATCCACTTCCTGGATGATTGGGGCATACTAACAAGTTCTACCCCAGTCGTGGCTGAAAATATTGGCCACCTGCAAAGAGGTACAGACAAGTAACAAACCAACCATTGAGACTTCTTGAAGCATACTGAAGTGTTACCAGACTCACTGAAGGAAGAAACAGTTTCCTTTGTCCTTTGTTTCTCCTAATTTCTCATTAAGACTTTAGAAGTAGAACAGCAAAGGAAGAGTCACATAGTGCACTCAGCTAAGCTTAAACAAGGAATGTGGAAGAATCCAGGAGGGGATAACCAAGTGATTTGTGATTTGTGAGTTTCCCTGAAGTGTCCAGTGATAGATGGGAGGTCTATGGTTATCGGGGTAGGGCAGGCCTTGTGTCCTGAATATCGATCCCCACTTGCTTGAGAATTAAGTGTGCTATAAATCCACAGCTTCTCTTCCTTCTGCATGCTCAGCAAAGACACACACTGAGGAGAGTAAGAAAGAGTGAACAGGAGAGGTGGACCTTGGAACGAGGACGGAGCATCTGCATTTAAAGACCTGCTTGGAAATAATTTCAAGCAGCTTCCCCATCCTCCCCTCTAAACATTATAAAT
>NW_008824356.1:9169710-9171844 GCF_000699105.1 Pygoscelis adeliae | reverse complement strand
ATATAAGACAAACCATTCACATTACAGAAGAGACAGAGGAAGAATAGGTGTTGTACCATGCATTTAAACGGCCTTTCTGTTGCTGCTTGCTGCTCACTTATGCTCTAATGCTTTCTTTTATTTTTTCTCTCCCCAGCCTCCAACCTATCTAAATAAGGTGCCTTTCAGACCAATATTTATTTTACATAAAATATTTTATAAATGTTATCTTTAGTCTCCCTTTGCAAATGGTTTCAGTTAGGAGAAGTTTTATTTCAGTGTGGGGAACTGCTGTGTATTTTTTTTCTCAAGAAGAAATTTGGTAAGAGAAGCAATATGTGTGTGAAATTAATAGACTTTTGAGCTGTCTATGACATGTTATTATCTATGCTGTGGGTATGTATGCGTTTGCATTTGCCATTGAGCTCTTCTAATCAAATAGCTGAATGAGAATATCATGATAACTAAGTGTGTTCACAGGAAAATAATCCACAATTATGAGCTAGAGGAGGACTTCTGAAGCTGAATAAGCAAAATGCTTAATCTTGGGGTCCATACCCAAGCAGGAATTCATTTAATAGTGCAATTTTGTTCTAAGATAATGAGAAATTCATTTTGAAGAGTGACAGAAAGATTTCTCAGAAAACTCAGATTTTAGAAAAGGAAACAGAAATAAACTGTGTGACAGAACTGAACAGATACCTGACTAGAGCAGCAAATATAGAAAAACAAAGGTCCTGCCCTTTGTAAGCAACCCATTGGCAAGTTGCTGACAGAAATCACTCATTGAGGAACATTACCTGATTACAAATAAATAAAAAATGTGATAAACTCACAAAAAAAAAAAAGCTGCAAACATAATAGCAGTGTTTTCAGTATAAACAGACTTCCAATCCACAGCTAATAGAGTAGAAAGCTGCCCAACACTTGTTTTCCCTATGCCAGTCCAACCCTGCCTCTCTCAAGAGATTTCAAATGAGCGGCTGGTGGAAGCACTCCCTACCCTGTCTTCAGTCCCAATGTGCTGGATTAGCACAGACCTATTATCATTAAAGCTAAACAATACTGCAGCTGGTTAAGGTTCATTCACAGGATCATCTCTGGCACTGTAGCACCATGCCTCTGCAGGGACAGACAGATCTGTCAAGGAAGCAGTGCTGGGACAGCAAATATGGTCCAGGGACAGTAACTTTTTACAGCTTCTGTAAAATTAAGCCAGCTCAAGGCTTAATTTCATCCTAGACATAATTTCATCTACTGAACCTACATCACAACTCCCTTCCATGATTAAATTTTACTGGAAATCTCAGCCAGTCAGACTTCATTCACAAGCCACAGAGACCAAATCAAGTAGTGTCTCTTCTCTCTCTTACTTACTTTCAAAGATACAGACAATTTTTTAGGAGATGTACAAGTACTTCTTTCTCATCATTTGTAAGCACCTGACTTCCAGGCAATACTCATTCTGACGTTTTCTAAAGAAAGTATTTTGATTTTCATGATTCTTTAAAACGATGATTTCATTCAGAGTACTAAATGTGTATCACAAAATAAAAACGAAAGCCAGAATTTCATTTCCAAACTGTATAAACATACCAAGAAGAATTCTGAGGGGAGGGGAAAGGAGGAAAGGAGTAGTCATTTTGCCAGAAAATTGAAAGAACCATTCTACATTGAATAAGCATGATAAGTAGGCTACAGTGGACACGGGAAGGGCTACAGATGTTGTCTATCTGGACCTCTGTAAGGCCTTTGACACGGTCCCCCACAACAGCCTTCTCTCTAAACTGGAGAGGTATGGATTTGATCGGTGGACTGTCCGGTGGGTGAGGAATTCGTTAGATGGTCCAATCCAGAGGGTAGTGGTCAACGGCTCAATGTCCAGATGGAGACTGCTGACGAGTGGCATCCTGCAGGGGCCCGTATTGGAACCGATATTGTTTAATCAATGCCATAGACAGTGGGATCAAGTGCATCCTCAGCAAGTTTGCAGAAAACACCAAGCTGAGTGGTGCGGTCGACACACCAGAGGGACGGGACGCTATCCAGAGGGACCTGGACAAGCTGGAGAAGTGGGCCTGTGTGAACCTCATGAGATTGAACAAGGCCGAGTGCCAGGTCCTGCACCTGGGTCGGGGCAACCCCCAGTATCAAT
>NW_008824356.1:9166820-9169242 GCF_000699105.1 Pygoscelis adeliae | reverse complement strand
GAAGAAATTTTTTATGCTGAGGGTGGTGAAACACTGGCACAGGTTGCCCAGAGAAGTGGTGGATGCCCCATCCCTGGAAACATTCCAGGTCAGGTTGGACGGGGCTCTGAGCAACCTAATCTAGTTGAAGATGTCCCTGCCCTCGGCAGGGGGGTTGGACTAGATGACCTTTAAAGGTCCCTTCCAACCCAAACTATTCTATGGTTCTATTCTATGATTCTATGATAAGGGAAGATACTGCAATTTCTTGGCAGTGTAATATAATTTTGGGAAAAATGAAGATACTAATAAACTTAATGTTGAATAAAATCAAGAAGTCCAACTGCCACAGCGTCCCACTCACGGAGTAAATTTTTTAACACCTTCTAGAGGAACTTGAAGAATACGAAGATCTGGCTCTGATTTTCAAAATACCCCATAATTAATAGGTAAAATCCTATGACAATGCTTTAGATTCTTTTAAAAGCTGGACTAGAGGAATTTTTTTCTTGACGTTAAAACGATGTTGTTTTCCAGAGTATTTCCAAGCTTCTATTTCTGTTTGATTCAAACAGTTCTTCCTATCAGTCAGTATCAGCTGTTAATCAAAGCTTTTCTAATGCAGTAAGAGTACATTTATTCTAGGACAATATTTGGAGAGAACGTAAAAGTGAAAATGCCATAAATTTCATTTCTAAGGCACCAGAGACTGGCAGATATTCATGGATTTTATTTATTTATTTATTGTGACAGCACTTAATATATTCATTGGTTGGTTGTGTGAAAATCCTCTAGGCTCCTGTACTTTTAAAAGATGTTTCTTCTTATTGATTTCCTGCAGTCAGCTATAAGACAAGTTCTGTGATTCCTAATAATATACATACTGAGGAAACTTGGGCAATAAAAGTGTTTATTATGTTGTAGCATGAGGAATGAGACTAAAAGGATCTCAATTCAATCATAAGTGTATTCCCAACACAACAGCTATGGTAAATTCAGAGATGAAATGAAAGATTAATTCATGGAGAGAGATGGCAGTTTGGCAGCAGCATGTTACTGTCAGATTGTTATTTTTGCAATAATATTTTTTCTTTATGCTTCTGCACACATGTTTGCATTTGCATGAGGTTTCTGCATGGCAAATGGATGCCCTGTTCTTCTATCTATGTATTTACCAGAGGTTTCCTCTCATACAAGATTAATACTGGTAATAATAATAATAATAACAATAATCCATTAAATTTATATTACCCCTTTCATACAGAAAGTTCCCAAGATAATTTTCACCACCAGTGTGGAATCGTTTAGAAAATTAATATATCTTTCTGCATAGAAACACAGAATAATTTAAGTTGGAAGGGGCCTCTGGAGGTCGACTAGTCCAACTCCCTGCTCAAAACAGATCTAATAAATCAAGGCCTTGTCCAGTCAAATCTTGAACACCTCCAAGGTCAGAGAGTCTACAACATTTCTGGGCAATTTTTGTTCCACTATAACCAGCCTCCTCAGGAGTCACCAGCTTCCAGCCTTTCCCACTGCAGCAGCTACCCTGCACTGCCCGTGTGACCAGGGCCTCCAGCAAACCTCCTCCATCCCCAGGGCTGAGGCACCCATGTGCCCCATGCACCAGTGCCCTGTGGCTGTGGAAACCATGTCTGGGTGGTCCTGTGCAGCCCTGCACAGAGAACATGGGCCCATGGGGCTCTGCTTACCACCAGGAGCTCTGAAGGTTCAGGCCAGCGCTCCTGAGCACAGTCCTTCTTCCCAGCATTGGGTTCAGCCTGCTGCACGCTGACAGTCTGTGCCTGCCAGGCATTGTCCCACCATGTCCTACCTTCTGCAGCAAACCTTCCTGTGAGGCAGCTCAGGCTCAGCACCCACACAGCAGGTTTCATAACTGCATGTGCATTCTCCACGGGATTTAGTAAAAAGCTAGTCTCTGTCAGCCTTAGCTTGTGGGGTTTTCAACTTCATGGCATTACCACATACAGGGTCTGTCAATCTCCAACTTCCCTAATGCTTGTCTTTGACCCTGGTGAGCACAGCCCGTGAGCAAGGAGCTGGGAAGCAGACTAGAAGTTCAGGTGGGACAGCTTGAGCAGGTCAGGAGCACGTAAGGAATTGGCAGAGGGAATGGGTGGCAGAGCAAGGTATGAGGGTGTAGTCCTGACCTTCATCTCCTCCTACTCACTTCCATTCCTATTTCTTATCCAGCTCAGTCATGCCATGCTCCGGGTAGCTGAAGTGAGCTTCTGAACAGTAGGAATCAATGGTGAAATCAAATGAAAATAGGGCAGAGATTATCCAAACCCCAGCATGTGTTTGGATGCAGAAGGAGGGCAAGAGAACTGTACGGAGGCCTTGATCATGGCAATAATCCATGCAGCACCATGGAAGATGGAAAAATTGGAGACCAGGAATTTGGAAAAAAAATGCATCTGCA
>NW_008824356.1:9165825-9166798 GCF_000699105.1 Pygoscelis adeliae | reverse complement strand
TCCCTGACATGTGGGAAGGAGGGGGAAAGCAGCTACTCCTCAATGACCTCCATTTCTTCCCTTCTGTCATTACATAGATAGAGGAGGAACTGGAGGATCATAAGTGTAGGACAGCAGGGATGGACGGAGCAAGGAAACACCCTCCCACATTCATACATTCACAGATGGAAGAAATACATGAGTACGGACAGAAAAATTAGTGGAGCAAAGGCACAGATGAGCATTGCCACTGATGGGGCAGTTTCAGGCAGAGCGAAGATGCAATCAGGAGTACCATTCTGATTCTGGGAGGAGAGGAGGGGGAGAGAATAATAGAAAAGCAGAAAAGTACTGCTTTCCACTTCACACACACAGCTGTGAAGAGCTACCACGGAGTGTTAGGAACCAAGAGAAGGGCTGCTCCTGTGAGCTGTGCTGTCATGATTGAAGGATTAGAGCTGGAGAGTTCCACACAGTAAATTATATGCCATTAATCCTCTACACACTGTAGTCTATGTCAAGACATCCTTGCACAGAGAGCTACACATTCTGAGCTAGAAGGTGTTGCATCTGCTCTCAAATATATTTTTTTTTACTGTTCCATCAGGAGGAGAGTCAGGAAACAATCCTTGGTCTGATTCAAGGCTTGATACTCAACATGTTTGAGAGAAGTTTCAGTAACATTCTGCCCTCAACATTTCTTTAGTGTTACAAAGTTTCGGGGCTTTTTATACAGAAGGCACAGTATGATTCATCCTCTCTAAAGCTTGGAGATGACTCTTTGTTTATTGTCAGAATTACTAAGCCAGCAAGAACACTTGCTGTGGGATAGGCTTGTGAAACAAACCAAGACAGATAGACCTCTAACAGTCACAAAATGTACTTTTCTCAAAGTGGCCCTGCAAACCTCCAGGAGTGTTAGTCTGTATCAGGGAATGTGTAGATCTGATAAATAGCTAGAAGTAAAAGCATAATTAAAAGGTTCAATGCTAAA
>NW_008824356.1:9160082-9165761 GCF_000699105.1 Pygoscelis adeliae | reverse complement strand
ATATATAACATTTTGGAAGTGTTTCTGAGGTAGAAGATTAGTGGAGGTACTCATTTTTTTTCTTTCAAATTATTTAGCTGCACAAAAAGAGCAATTCTGTTTCTTTAGGTGGTACTGCAGCTGCCGCTGCCAGGAACACTAGATTCAACAGCAGCAATAGCTAGTCCTTGGGTTTCTTAATAAGGAACATGTTTCATTCTTTTTGATCTTTAATCATTTTTTCTTTCCTCATCATGACTTTGAGCCTGATTCAACAGTTCTTTTAAGCCTTCTCACCTCCTGGAAGAAACACAGAGTGGGACTGTGTGCAAAGGTCTTTCTTCAGTTTGGAGCTTTTGCTTATGGTCTCTACAGATCTGACAAAGGTGACAATTCAGGATGAGGCTTGAAAATGCCCCTCTTATTAACTAAAAACTTAATTTTGCCTGACATGGATAAATTGGTGTACTGGATTTTGGCCTGTTTGAATCTGTAGCAGCAAAAATCTCTGCATTTTGTGAGTTTTAAAATACATTTAGGTATATTTAAGATACATTTTGGGAAGTCAAGTGAGAGATGAAATAAATTACTTCCAGGCATTATATACCTCTTTAACTTTTCTCTCTTCTTTTTTATTATATATTCAAAGACACCCCATACCATAATGATGTAGAAACACCTCTGCTGTCCATTATGTCCATTGATGATGCCCAAATTATCTTTGCCAATAAGTACATTTTGCTAAGATAAAATTTTCAAGAACCTAGATGTTTCCTTTTGTGTCCAGCACTCATTGACAAAACTGGTTAGAATAAGATGTATGTGAAACCTTGAGACAACCTTCAGAAAAAGACATTGATGGAAACATGCTCACCAACACTGTTAGTACAATGTAAGTAACAAAAAAATTTTAAACAAATCTCTATCAAAAAGAATCCTATACCATTAGTACTTTCGCACAGGAGATAGAAAGGACTATATTATTGGAAGAGTACAGTATGAATTGTCAGTTATCCTGCTGATACCCTAAGGATAACCAGCAATGTAAGGGTAATCTGTTTTTCTGAGGGTCTCAACATTTCAGTACCTTCTGAGGATGGATGGCTAGTCCTTTTACCATCCCATGGGCATTTCTGAGATTTCAAAATTTCATGATAGCTTGTATATCAGGGATTAATAAATACTGGATCTGTGTTTTGCTGCATAACTTACCTGAAAAAATGTGATGTGCCTGGATCAGGTGTAGACTGACAACCGCATTGCTTTTGAATCACCCAAGATCAAGGGATTTTATGCTGATTTTGCAATGGCTATAGGAGGTCAGATGACACTTTATGCAGGTTCACTTTAATCTGGCATTAAGAAGGTTAAAATCTGGATTTACTGTACCATTAATTACAGCCTAGGTTTCATGGAAAAAAAGAGACAGACATGCTGCAGAATTGCAAATAGTGATTATACCACTTAGTTTAGTGCAAATTCTAGCTCTCTTATGTCTGGTGTTGAACAAGGATTTGATCCTCATTTCCACACAAACAAGCAGAATACATTACCTTCAAACACTTTTGTTATTATGAAAAAGTTTTTTTGAACCGCCTCTGCTGAAGTTGTTCTGTTTTGTATAAATATTAATTAATTGAGCCCAAGAGAATAAGAAAAGAAGGGTACAAAATTGCCTATATATCCTAGTGATTATAGTACCAGGAATTATGGAGAATCATGGTTCAAGCCTTTGTTTCAGAAGACAATTATTCAATGTGAAGTGAAAACATTTCAGTGCTTCCTGGAAATTTCCAACCAGTTATCATTTAGACTATTTCTGCTTTCTATAGTATAACAGTACTTTGTAAGATTAAAAAGCATGCATTGTTTTTATAAAATAACACCTTTATCTACATTGCTTATAATGTGGATTAGTAACACATCATAACAAGTTGTTACAAATCTATTTTTTCTCTCATGTTATTACTGTTTATACTGCAAAAGTGTCTATGAGAGGGAAGATGTCTGCTGTGTAAGGCTGCAACAGGATTTTGGAGGTGCACATTCAGCCCCTGGAACTTTGTTGAGACCCTGTCTCAATGTGCTCATGTTCTGGACCTCAGAAGTGGAATCTGAAAAATCTTATGGCTCACTTAGGTTGTGTACAGGTACATCATGATAAAATCCAGTCAAATGAAGACATCATGGAAACAATCCCAGGTTAGCCAGCAGGAAATACTCAAGTGTGAGTGAAATCCTGTTTCTCCAGGAGGTTTTAAGGACTGTGAGATATAAATCCTAACCTTCCTCAATAGCAGTAGGTTCCTACAATAATTCTTTCATATGAAAAGACTTTCCCTCTCAGCCCAGGAAGTGAGGGACTGGGCTCAGATCTATCCTGAAAGATGGTAAGCCTATAGAAAACTCATGTTCATATATCCACTCCCCAAAGAACGTCCAAGTAAGTGGTGAGCAGGTGAAGAAAAGCTGCAGGTATATTAATCCACTAAACCCTCCTACCATGAGTGCTGCTCAAAGGATACCATCAGTCTGAGTCATTCCACACTTTCAAACTTCCAGCTAAGGTACTCCACAACTCCCTCCCGAGCTTTCCTCTCTTTCTGACCTAGAACCTTCACACTTTTTCCTGAGCTGAGATTAATTCTCCAGATTAAAACCTCTGACACCCTAGAACTGGATTTTCTTTCCACAGCTAAAATTAAATGTAATAATGTGTTATGGCAAAGAGCTAGAAGGAGCACTACTGCATGCCTATACTCACATATTTTCCCCTACTTGCTTCTGAAAAATGCCAGCCTCCTGCTGCCCCAGAAATCCCATACCCAACACGCTCTCTGCTCCTAGAGTCAGAATACTTTATTTGCACAGTGCACTGTTGTAAGTCCAAGACTTCTGCCTGTTTTTTATTGAGTGTTCTAGTAGGGAATTCAAAATTACAGGCATGATTAGAAAAACTTAATTTGCACAGGATTCTAATAACAATGGAAGCAGCCCCTTCCCCCAACACTATGTCCTGAAAATAATAAATACAGAGCTGCCCTATTCAGAGCTGCTCAGGCTAGATCAGTTTTGGATACCTATAGTAACAGAATTACAGGGTTTTTATGGCTTTCAGATAGTGCTTCATGAGTTTATGCTTCCTGACTTCGATGGCAGATGAGTGGAGAAATGGGATTGCAGCTCTAGATTTTGTTGCTTAAATATCAGCAGCCCTATTGGATTTAAGCTCTCAAGCTCTGTCTCTGTGTCTCAAGTCAACCTCAGTAAAAATAAAGGTATAAAAATAAAATATAATTGGAACAAAATAATATTTTTCTGTCCTTACAACTATTGCAGAGGTCACAAGAGTCTGAAATTGGAGCCCTTCTGTATAGAAAAGCTCAAGTATACAAAATAATGACATTACCTGCTCCACAGTAGTGCTTGTCCAAAGAAAAAGAAGAAGGATCTGATGAAGAAAGAGACACAGTGAAAGAGAATGATATGCTTAAAGTCAGACAGTAAATCAGACTTTGATCTCCTGAATGATCGGCCATGATCATAGTGTTGTTAAGCATCACAGATACCGCAGGTCAAATATGGACTACCATACTGTACCAGGATACACATATCCTGTACCTGTAACATAGAATATGGTGGGGATTGAGCTGTTATTCCACTGTGCATGCACCTGTAAGTATATGCTGTATTAGGCAATGTTAACCAGGAGATTATGGTGCAGCAAGCCCTATCTTGGTAAATATCCAAGACATCTTGTGCAAAGCTCTAACTAGACATCCAAACACAAACATCATATCCTTCCTTTCCTTAGAGTTAGAGGTTTATGTTCTGAATTTTTTCCACCCAATAAAATGAAATAAAAGCTTTGTTTAGAACCCCATATCATTTCCCAGGGACTAGATTAGTATTATAGTGTATTTGTGACCTGCAAACTCTTTGAGACCTTTTTGTTGCTTATTTTTAACGCATAAAATATTTATCCTTTTGTTGGGACTGGTGTGACATGGAAACATTTTAAATTGGTCTGAGGTCTTTAAAAATGTGTTATACAACACACTTTTCTCTGGCTAAATTTGCTCTTTTCACTGAAATCATTAGCTTTAATCCCTCAGCTTTGAATTCATTGTTGGTTTCCTTCCAGGACTTCATTCTTCCATTATAGACTGGTAATAATAATGCTTGATATTTATAGAGCACTTTATATTCTCAAATCTCTGTGTAAGCATTCATTATTTCATCACTATAGATTTAAAATAATTCAGTCCTATTTTAGAGGAGTGAAATGGAAGGCATTGAAACATTGAGGACCTCAGTCTCAAAACAAGTCTGACAGAAATAGGGTAAAAATCAGAAACCTCTGACTTCTGGGATCATGGTACCTACTAATTCATAACACTTATCAAAATAGTTACTAAAATTAATCAAAGGAAAAAACCCTAAACAGCAAGCAACTTACAAAGGCCAACATGTCGCAGACTAAACCACACCATTATTAGAGAGCTCAGCATAATAATGGACTTGGAAAGTTTGTGACATTTATTTTGGATAAAGGTGAAAATACAAGTTGTGATTCTGAAAGACACTCATTCAATACTGGCTTGAGTCACATTTTTGAGAAATAATTTCATCAAATAATTTCATCACTTTTTTTCAGAACTAGGGACATTTTTTTCAACTAAATCAATTTAATTAGTTTGTCTTCCCCTCTTTTTTTCCCAGTTTTAGATGAGATATTCTTTCACATGGGATCAGACCACTAGTCTAATTTTTATCCAGTCTGTAGCCTGAAGTTGTAATAGTCAATGCATGAAAAACTGGAAAAATATAAAATATACCCAGCTAATTTTGAATTGTTTTCCAAAAAAAGATGTACTTCTGCAGAGGTAATTTCCAATAGTAGATTTTCATGAAATAAAATCAATCTGTTGACATTTCATTTTCTTGGGGAATTGAGTTGATTCTGAGCATTACAAAACACTCAGAAAATTAGGCAATAAATCTGGAAAGTTAAATGCTACCCCCTTCTCCCTCTCTTCCTCATTAGAAGACAGTGAGACACTCTGAAAGTCAAAAATCTTTAGGAAAGATACCAACAATTACAAATAACCAAGTTACCATGTCTTAACAAATCACCTTTTCTGAGCTGACTCTTCCTAATTGATTCCTTACACACCCCTACACTTCTGCAATTGCAAAGTAATTTACTTCACATTTGCAGTGGGCTGGAAGCAGATAGATAAAATGGTCTAGCTGAAGTGCTGAATCCTTCACAACAGTAGCCTGTTTCTATGTGAGCAACTGTGCTGTAAGGACCCTGAGCACATCCTCTCCCATCGTGGGGGTTTGCCTGCCTGAGCTCAGAGCCAACTTAGACACAGTGCAGTTGGGGCAGCCACTCTTCCTTCTGGTGACATGGGGAGAGGCTCCCAGAGAGCTCTGTGGGGAGGCTTTAGCAAGGGCTGATGCATGGGAGCTGATTTCAGGCGGAAGCTCTTGCACTTGGCCCCTGACTGGGCAACAAGAAAAGATTCTATAGGTACGTCAGGGATAAAAGGAAGATGAGGGAAAATGTGGGCCCTCTCCAGAACGACACGGGAGATCTGGTTACCCAGGACACAGAGAAGGCAGAGGTACTCAATGATTTTTTTGCCTCGCTCTTCACCAGCAAGTGCTCGAGCCTCTCAGCCCAAGCCACAG
>NW_008824356.1:9143859-9159997 GCF_000699105.1 Pygoscelis adeliae | reverse complement strand
AGTCCAGGGAACCCAATGAGATCCATCCGCGGGTCCTGAAGGAACTGGCGGATGAGGTTGCTAAGCCACTCTCCATCGTATTTGAGAAGTCGTGGCAGTCCAGAGAAGTTCCCAATGGCTGGAAAAGGGGAAACATAACCCCCGTTTTTAAAAAGGGAAACAAAGAAGACCCAGGGAACTACAGGCCAGTCAGTCTCACCTCTGTGCCTGGCAAGATCATGGAACAGATCCTCCTGGAAGCTATGCTAAGGCACATGGAGGGCAGGGAGGTGATTTGAGACAGCCAGCATGGCTTCACCAAGGGCAAGTCCTGCCTGACTAACCTAGTGGCCTTCTAGGATGGAGTGACTACATCAGTGGACACGGGAAGGGCTACAGATGTTGTCTATCTGGACCTCTGTAAGGCCTTTGACACGGTCCCCCACAACAGCCTTCTCTCTAAACTGGAGAGGTATGGATTTGATCGGTGGACTGTCCGGTGGGTGAGGAATTCGTTAGATGGTCCAATCCAGAGGGTAGTGGTCAACGGCTCAATGTCCAGATGGAGACTGCTGACGAGTGGCATCCTGCAGGGGCCCGTATTGGAACCGATATTGTTTAATCAATGCCATAGACAGTGGGATCAAGTGCATCCTCAGCAAGTTTGCAGAAAACACCAAGCTGAGTGGTGCGGTCGACACACCAGAGGGACGGGACGCTATCCAGAGGGACCTGGACAAGCTTGAGAAGTGGGCCTGTGTGAACCTCATGAGATTGAACAAGGCCGAGTGCCAGGTCCTGCACCTGGGTCGGGGCAACCCCCAGTATCAATCCAGGCTGGGGGATGAAGGCATTGAGAGCAGCCCTGCCGAGAAGGACTTGCAGGTACTGGTGGGTGAAAAGCTGGACATGAGCCAGCAATGTGAGCTTGCAGCCCAGAAGGCCAATGGTATCCTGGGCTGCATCCAAAGAAGCGTGGCCAGCAGGTTGAGGGAGGTGATTCTGCCCCTCTACTCTGCTCTGGTGAGACCCCACCTGGAGTACTGCGTCCAGCTCTGGAGCCCTCAGCATAAGAAAGACGTGGACCTGTTGGAGCGGGTCCAGAGGAGGTCACAAAAATGATCGGGTGGATGGAACACCTCTCCTATGAAGAAAGGCTGAGAGAGTTGGGGTTGTTCAGCCTAGAGAAGAGAAGGCTTCGGGGAGACCTTCTTGCAGCCTATCAGTACTTAAAGGGGGCTTATAAAGAAGATGGTGGCAAACTTTTTAGCAGGGCCTGTTGTGACAGGACAAGGGGGAATGGCTTTAAACTAAAGGGGGGTAGATTTAGGCTAGATGTAAGGAAGAAATTTTTTATGCTGAGGGTGGTGAAACACTGGCACAGGTTGCCCAGAGAGGTGGTGGATGCCCCATCCCTGGAAACATTCCAGGTCAGGTTGGACGGGGCTCTGAGCAACCTGATCTAGTTGAAGATGTCCCTGCCCATGACAGGGGGGTTGGACTAGATGACCTTTAAAGGTCCCTTCCAACCCAAACTGTTCTATGGTTCTATGATTCTGAGTGAAATGCAAACATTTTCAGCACTGCAACAGAGAAAGAACTCAATTTATCCCAAGTCTCAGTTCAGTCCTAGAGTCATTAGCTATCAGGAGGTTCCTCCTTGACCTTCAGCTCTTGTTCTGGAAAGGCACCCAAACTGTTCTATGGTTCTATGATTCTGAGTGAAATGCAAACATTTTCAGCACTGCAACAGAGAAAGAACTCAATTTATCCCAAGTCTCAGTTCAGTCCTAGAGTCATTAGCTATCAGGAGGTTCCTCCTTGACCTTCAGCTCTTGTTCTGGAAAGGCACATGTTGCTCTGTCATAGGTACCATGTTATATTGGCTATGAGAGTGTTGTTGGTGCCTTGAATGCCCTTAGAAGGCTATATGTGCCCTTTGAATGCCTGAAATACCCCTAGGAGGCTACATGTAAACAACTAAAAGGAGCCCCAATAAAACAAAGCACACTAGACTACTTCCATTGAATGGCTTCATTTCAGTATTGCCAGTTGTTTCACTTATTTGCAGTTCAGTGCCATTGTGGACACAAGAGAATGTGATCCATATAGTCAGAATCTCTGATTTTCATTTTGGCGGTGTGAACATATTTAATAAAACTGCATATGGTACAATTTACTGTATCACTGTCAAAAAAGTTTTGGTCTCAACATGTTTATGATCAGCATTCCCTATACTTTATACACAGTGTGTAAATGTACACCTAAGTCACATGGTTTTGTTCCTCTCTCTCTTTTAGATGATTAAAGTAATAAAATGGCAAATAATAAATATCCATGTTTATTGCTGAATATGGAATTAATGTTATTTTCCATACATCAGAGTGAGCAAATATCTACTTGATGAATGTTTCTAATCATCATCAGAAAGCGGATGTGAACATAGCTGAATTTAATAGTAGTTCAGACTGGAAAAGAGGTCTGAGTGGATTGTGTTGTGCATTTGAGAGCTTCCCCTCCCACTTCTGATCATGATCCCTACAAAGTTTCAAATGGTCTACTGTGGAATCTGTGGAGGAAACCCCACAATGGTAAGGCATATTATTAGCAGTATCTGGAATTTTCAGGTCAGTTCTGCATTCACAGCATTCACAGAAACAACTGTCTCTCTTTCCTGTATTATCATATGTCACAATCCCCTAGTTGTTTTAACTTTGAAGACAGTTCCAAGCAAAATGAGCAGCACAATAACAGGGAAGGCGGACAGCTTCAAAGATAAAGCCTCTGTCTTGTGGTTTGAAGGCCTCTGTGGAGTTCCAGCTCCCAGACCTAGATCAGGTGTTAGTCTCAGCTTAACTTCTGATGGACTGCAGTGCACTGTGCAAGATGGTTGCTATGCTATTTGACATGCATCTGGGACTTTCTGCAAAAAGAAAGGGATTGAAAACTGAAATAGCTTTCTACCCTGGAGAAATTTGTTGGTATAGAAAATAGCCGTCTCCATGCCTGTGCCCCTGGCTTTGTTGGAAGACTCCTGCATGACTTGTCACCACCATAAAGGCTTTCTGAGAACTCTGCACACTGCGACCACTCACATACATGGCTGAATGTTCAGTAATGAAATCCTATGACATGGAGGCAATCTGAGGGTCAGGCAGGCTTTTATTAGACAGTAACTGATTGATTACCTCAGTAGAAACTAGTATCACACATGAACCTTAAATAAGTACTATGGTTACTATGCTGAGGAGCTTTGGTTGCTGGTGTCTGCTCCCCTGCAGCTGAGACTGGTGCTTGCAATGACAGAGGTGAAATCAGTATCTGTCTGTTATAAGTATTCCTCATCCATCATCCTTCATCTGTGGTTCCCCTGAAGTGGGGCAGATGAGTTCTCAATGAAGAATATCCCCTCAGACACTCACCTCAGCAGGGATAACAAAGCATTGATTAACTTTAGCACTAGCATCATCAACTAAGCATTAATGCCTTGCTCTTGGGTCTCAACAAGAAGCCAGTATCTAATAAATGAAGAGGTGGCCGGAATATCTGCTGAACTCTGTCTCTCGGCTGTAAATGGCTTGGATGAGTGCCTCCTATCTGTTACATTGGCAAGCAGGTGAGATTAAGCCATTTCCAACTCTGCCATTTTGGCTTTGCGCTGAACCAAATTGGGAATGCTCACACAGCTGAGAGCAGCTGAGAGGGACAGTTCCTTGGGGCCCTGCCAAAGGCTGAAACCTTGGTCCTCTCCCTTTGCATTCACATATCTTAAGAAGCAAGTTCAGTTTCATGATGTGAGCTCTTGCCCAGGCCATCTTTTATACTGCCTAAATGTGTTTTATTTTGATTTAAGTAGATTTGAAAACACACATGAAAGCAAGATTTCTTGGCTGCTAACACTATCTAAGAATTCGAATAAACTGCCTGTGTAGATATACTCTTGGAGAGCACATTGTCATGATTTAACCAGTTTAACACAGTCAACACCACACAGCCGCTCACTCACCCTCCCCCCCACAATGGGATGGGATGGGATGGGATGGGATGGGGGAGAGAATTGGAAGAGCAAAAGAAAATTTGTGGGTTGAGATAAAAACAGTTTAATAATTGAAATAAAATAATAATAATAATTAATAATAATAACAATATTGTAATGAAAAAGAAAACAACAACAGAAAGAGGAACAAAACCCAGGAAAAACAAGTGATGTAACCACTCTCCACCTGCTGACCGAAACCCAACCAGTCCCCGAGCAGCGATCACTGTCCCCTGGCCAACTCCCCCCAGTTTATATATGGAGCATGACATCACATGGTATGGAATATCCCATTGGCCAGTTTGGGTCAGCTATCCTCCCTCCTCGCTTGCAGAGTATGGGAAGCTGAAAAGTTCTTGACTAGTGTGAGCACTACTTAGCAACAACTAAAACATCGTTGTGTTATCAACATTATTCTCATCCTAAATCCAAAACACAGCACTGTACCAGCTACTAGGATGAAAATTAACTCTATCCCAGCCAAAATCAGGACACACATCTAAAGCAAGTCACTTTCACCCCATAAGCTTTTTAATAAACTGACTTTCTCTGTGTGGCATATCATGAGATGGCTTTCAGTGTTTGTGGCTATGCCAAGTGAAAGATTATTCTGAAGAGTGTGTTTTTTCTCTTGGGAAAAGGGAAGAAATTCTTCCAGCTACAGGAAGGGAAATGTTGTCATATTGTCTTCCACTAAAGCATGGAAACCTTCTGCTCTTAAGTTAATGTTTACCAGGAGATTCTGAATGGCTGTAATAGCATACCAGTAAAATGTTATATGGGGTCATATAACAAACATTTCTAAGAATATCCTAGAGAAAGATAGTATGCCCACAAACCCTTACATATATGTACTCGAGGAAGAAGAACTCCAATAACTAACACTGTTTTTAACCAAATCTACCATTATTTAAAAACAAACACATAAACCCCAAGCTGTTTTTAGCTGGCTCATCCCCTAACAATATCTTCCACAGAAGCAATTGTAATGTTTTTTCTTGACAATGAAAAAACTCCACACCAGGATTCCATGTTATTATCTTTGTGCAAAACTTACTTTTTGAAGTAAGAATGCCAAAAAACCAACTCCCTAGCTAGCTTTTAATAACTACTCATCATTTCAGACAAGCACTGATCACGCACATGAAGAGTTGAAAGAAACTAAGGACACACCTTTTGATCCATGTGTTTAAGCCAAACACACCAACAGAGAACACACAGTTTATTTTGTGGTGTCCTATCTATTTATACATTTCCTTCACTGAGGCAAAATTAAGAGAATATAGCTGAAATAATCCTGCTGCAGAATTCATAGCCCTGTAGATTAAGGCTTTAAATAGCTGTATAGTTCTGTGAATCTCTTGCTTGTAATCTACCTCTTTTTCTTTCCCTCATTTTGACCTCTGCCAAGGAAATGTCAAAGAACATAAAAAGCCTCAAACCTTCCCAAATATTGAAAACAAACTTAATCCTAAACCCTTTGTATTAAATGTGACATTCTACTTCTGAATTTTACCACAAGTAGGAACCAAGGAATGAAATTCTTCGGAAAAGCTGCTTTCATTTTTTCCATCTGGCAATGGAAGAACCCAATATCTTATAATGTATGTCTTCTTATGGGGTTTCCAAACCAGGTTGGCTGACTGAAGATACTTGAGTAGTTACAGCACAGTTCTGTGGTTTTTGAGGAAAACTTTTAAACTGGCTCGTGTTACAGAAATAAAGCTCTTAAGAGAAATTTTATACTGACTTCTGTTTGAGGTTCTCATTGGGCATCAGTTAATGAAACAAGTCACAGTCCTACAAAGATCTGATTTTACTTTACTGGTCTAACTGATGCAAAATGATCTATCTATAATCATTTGATGCCTCCTTAAACTGAGCTCTGAGTATTTCCTGTGAATGAGCCAGTACTTTGAAATCATGCAGAGTTGTGGATGTTCAAAAACCTTGCTACGTTAGACCTTTACTGGTATTTATTACTGATTCCATTTTAATGATCTATAATCTGAGATATAAATGGCAAAGTGACTTCTCTGCAAACATCAGCAACAGACACTGAAGTCCTGATCCCCAGGTTATTTAGACTATACTTAGGTTTTTGCTTTGTGTAAATTGAGGTCAGAGATGGAACACAGATGAAGCAACAACTACACTGTGTTCCCTCATACTGTGGTAAAGCCTATGCTACTCAGTATTCACAATTAGATAGCTCTTTTCAGCTTAAATAACTCCTTCCTCCTTAATTGTTTTTGATCAGCATGATCTTCCCAAGCATGTATGAGTCAGTCAATTCTATCTAGTATGAGAAAGGGGTCCTCTCTGGAATCAACAACTCTCTGACTGGCATAAATGTTAATTGGAAAAAAAAAAAAAAAAGCAAGCCTGCTAATTGTGAATGATTTGCTTTCTTATCTCAAGCTGATGGAGGAATAATTTTTATGAAGGATTCAGAGTCAGGGATCATGAAGTGAGTTCACTCCAGATTAATTTCCCTTTTCAAAAGTACAAAATGGTTGCTGCCAGAGTATGGAGCTGCATTTTATCTGTCCCATTCAGGGTGGGATGAGTAGGCCATATCTTTGTCAGCCATTTAATTTGATTAATGCAATTTAATTATGTTTCCATGCAAAACCACCTGTGACCTTCCATCTACTAATGAAATTCACCCATCCCTACACATACACACACAGTCTTCAAAAAAAAGAAGAGTGTATTCCTGGAGGTGTAAAGGAAATAATGTTTCTGACTATTGCAGCTGAAAGCATCTGCTCATACCATCTTTCCAGAGAGTTGGTGGACAGGAGCTTGCCACCTGGGTTGTCTTTGAAGGAATGGAGTTGAGAAACATCCATTCAGAGCAAATTAGAAGTGCCTAGGTGAGCTGACAGAAGCGAAAATGATATATTGCTGTTCGTCCTGTGCAGGAGAAGAAACATATTAAATGTGGCTTCAGGAATGTAACACCTTTTTTACCTATAGAAACTTGACAAAATGCTAAGGAAAAAAAAATGTATTTTTTTTTTAATCTGAAAAAAAATGATGAAAGGAATCAAGGTGTGTTAGATGTTTTGGGGGAGAGAGGTTGGTACAAATTTCTGTCTGTTTGATATTAGGCATAAGATTTACACTACATGAAATTAATGTCACTTACTGTTTTTCTGTGCCATCCCTACCTGCTAGCAGAGACCATCAGAATAATTTCTTGCTAAATCAAAGGATACACTAATTGCTATCAGGCCACACCAGATAGGCAAAGCACGGGACTGACAGTCTGATCTCTCTTTAGCCCAGAGTGAAACTGGATTCTCAAGTGCCTTGTCAGGTTTCTCTTTCACTATGAAAGATGGTTCCCAGTAATAATTAGAAACAGTATTTAGCAATTTAAAATATAGAATTTAATTTCTACAGAAAATGTCAAGATTTCAAAGCCCTTTCTTGTTCTAATCCAAACAAAAGAGTCAAAAAACAGAGAATTCAAATGGAATGGAAAGTGACACATATTTCATACTGGCAATCGCCAAAGCAAAATATTGCTATTTGTAATATCAGTAAATGATTTGACAGTTTTAGAAGACTTTTCTCATCAGTCAGCTAAGTTATAGGGTTCTTTGTAATTAATTTTTTCCTGTATCAAATTCTGATTTCATTAAAAATATTTCTTAATTTACCTACCTGCTTTTATTAACATCATTCTTCCAAGAATCTCAAAGTAATGTAATAGTTTAGTAAGTATCATGGTGTCATTTTTTTTAGGAGATTGCAATATAAGGAAGTGACTAAGATCTCATAGAAAAGTCTGTGACCAAGGCGAGAAGAAAGTCTGAGTTTGCTGTGAGCCAGTCCTGGTACACTCAGCCAATGATTCTAAATCTGGAACAGAAGCTAAAATGAGGATTGGGATCTCAAACAATATTCCTTTCCCCAGTATTAAATAGGAAGGAAGTTCAGACTCCTCTGGGTGTAGACTGAATGGGCTTTTTATTACTGACACAGAATTGTGCTAGACTAGTTTCTTTTCAACAACATGTATGTAGAACTCTCTCAATTAAAGAAAGTCTTTTCTTATTTCCAAGCTGGTGTCATAGTAACTATTTTTTTCTTCAACAAATAAGAAGTGGAAGTACTCCACTGCCAGTTCCTATTGTATATCTCCTCAGGCATATGATTGCCTCTTACAACTAGAGAACCTGGAAGTTCTTTCAAAGTATGTATAACTCACAGGTTGAAATAAAAAGGAAAAAAAGAAATATCCATGCCTTTCAACACAAAGGTTTATAAATATCAGCTGCTCTTGACAAAAGAAATGGAGCTTTGGAATTGAGTAAGGCATTGAAAATGAATGATGGTTTGTTCTCTCTCTCTCTCTGGTTTTTTTTTTTTAGTTTTTTCCATTTATAAAGAACCCATTAGTAAGAAATGAGAAAAAAATGATAAGCCTATCTAGATGAATGAGAAGAGATAAAATAAAAATGTTTAAAAGGCATTTTTTAGTGACAAATAACAAGATGAAGTATTGTATCAACTTTGTGATTTTTTGAATACTCTTTATTTCTAGGTTTGTGTTGGATAAAGAAAAGGTTTCATTTGTGAGATAAAAAGGACAAATTCATCTGGAGCTGTGTTCCCCTGCGGCTTATATTTTTTCATATACTGGTGTAATTTGGAGTTATAGTCTAATCATAATACAGTTCCTGTCTTTAGTAAAAGCATGTGCCTCTAATTTGCAATCAATTTCTGCACTTGACACGTGGAAATAATGAATGTCCTCATCTACAGCTGGAGACGAAGGGAGAAAGGAGTGTGCAGCACTTCGCAGGCTGGATTCTGGGCATTTCATTCCCCTAGACTTTGGAGCCTGGGCATCCAAATCATGATAATATTGTGCTATAATAATTGTGTGAATAATGATTCTCTATTTAAAATTTTCCCTCACCTCCTCTGAACATACAGCTTGAATAATTGCATAATGTAAGTGACAATTTGATGGCGCCACCTCATGATGTGGGGTCTGACACAGTGTAAAGTACCTAAGTTTTACCTCACTGGGTTTTTTAATGAAATGTCGTGCAGTTTCCAAAAGCTAATATTTGTGGACATATTCATCTCTACATGTGTGTCATAACTACTATTATTTTTCTCTGATAACAGGCTTGTCTTTTGCTGAACAAAAACTTGTAAAAGAAACAATATCTGGAAACATTCATTGTCAAGAATAAATATGTAGTTTAAAATCCCTCCCTTTTCAAGAAGTCTCATGCCTGATTTTCAAGGCATAGCTGTAAAATTAATTTCCCAGTGTGTAGAGATTTTGGTGAAGGTTTTCTGTGCTAAACCATTGAATTTAAGAAGACTACATGACACTGCATCATAAAGAAATCATCTTGGGTTTGTGTTTCACTCCCCTATTTTAGATGGAATGAAACTTGCTTAGATATCTATCATGGTTTTTTTTCTAATTTATTTTATTGTGATAGTGGCTGAGATCTTCAGACATGATCAGGATCCCCTTCTGCTAAGCAAAATATAAACACAGAACACAATGATGGGCTTTCCTTTATAAGGCTTTTAGCCAAGTATATCAGGAGGATAAACAAGTGAAGAAGGAAACAGATGAACACAACACAATGCAATAGCGACTATTCAATACTAGAAATCACTACTGATAGAAAAACATCTGCAGTTCTGGGACAAGAAGATCTGTTTTCTCACTTGCAGTTGTGAAGGTCTAAATAGCTGCTGAAGAGGGGAAAGACAAAGATGGTACTTGGAGATCATTTCACCTGTCACTAATAAAATCACTGCTAGGTTTGAACATGGAACCTGCTTGACAAAAACACCAGATGATAGCAATGAAAAAGAGAAGAGAAATGCTGCAAGGCACTGACACTGCAAACACATTTTAGTAAAAAAACCCTGCATCTAGCTCCACTAAAATTTGGCCAGCTCACTACAGCTGACATCTCTATACTTGTGGGTTTAGGGTTTCCTCTAATCACGACAATGATACAACAGTAGTTACATAATGGTACACATCAAGAATTTTCTGTAGTCAAAGAATTGGTCAACAGCAAGGGTATTAAAAAGAATACTTCACAGCTAGTACAACGTCATGACAATTTAGACTTCAACAAAAACAATTTAAAACTGTAATGAATATTCACAAAGAGCTTAGTAAAAAGAATCCTTAGGCCTTTCTGGATCATTTTTCCTATTGTGATATAAATAATCTGGTAATTATTCCCCCTATTAAATATGTATATGTTAATTAAGCAAAAGCTTACAGCTCACTATATATGCAATTTTTTTTTTTTTTTTCTTAATAAGCAAGGTTACTAGCCGGGGCTGAATTCTATGGGAAATAATTAATAGTCATAGAAGTAACTTCCAACAAAAACCTGTTGAGAAAAAGGGAGCATAACTACTCATAAAGGTGATGTATTGTAACATTAATCAAGAAAACAGATGCTTCATGAAACCAAAAGGTTTCCCTACTGTGAAAAGTAGGGAAAAAGAGTGGATATAGGAGGTTAGCATTTAAGACACTTTGACAGTGCAATACCTTTCAAGTAAAAAGTTCCTTAAAGTCTTTACAAAAAGCATGGCTGGTATCATTCACCCAATTCAGTAACTTAGCTCTAGAATGAAACAAGACAGACATACTGTACCAGCAATAAGGAAAGGTGGATACCTTTTGTTAATCTTATGCTTGAAGGGAGGACTTTATTAATAATAAGCAAATAATTTTAAATGACGTGCAAGTAAAGAATACATACTGCTTTTGTTCACTTCCATTATGTGAGAATTTGGGTCTTTTTTCTTCAAAGGACAACAAATTCTGTTAATAACAAAGGTAGTATTAAACGACATAGGAGAAGTGTGAATCAAAGAGACGTTGGGGTGTGATTAAATACTCACAATCACTGATTTGCATCCACTACTGACTAGCTGTTTATGGGATAGGAGGAATGCAGTAGGAAAACCCCATTCCTTCTGTCTTTCTCTTTCAGATGACTTACAAATATATCTTACTATATTTGAACACAATACCGGGAAGATGTGGTATCTCCAACACCAGCGATTACAGGCAATGGTTCAACTTGAAAAAAAATCAAATCCTGGTTATGTCAGCTAATTCTATGCTTGTCAGTCACAATATCTTGAAATTTACAGACCTCATTTTGAAGAGCAGACCCTGCAAAAAATAACTTCATCATGCCTTCATGCATTGTCTCTCCTGTTCTGTACCTTAGACTTTCCATTCTCCACATGCCTATTCAGATTCCTCCTCTCAGCTTCTGTCTCTGAATCTGTATTTAGCTTGGTGCTTCCACACTCTTCTCTTTATCCCACTGTCTCATATTTCCTTGGACTAATCTTCTGTCTGCTACCTCATGTCCCTTCACGACAAAGCCAGTTTCACTGCTAAGACACTTGCCTCCATCTTCTTCTTGGCATACCTACTCCAAGCAGTTTCTACCTCATGCATTCTGTGTCAGTCATGACTTTTGAAGGTGACAGTAATACTCCAAATGGAAATGTATAAGGTGCTTCTGCAATGCCAGACAGTGAGGAAATCTTCCCTTGACTACGGAAGATTGGTGAAAAGCCTTCATTATTCTTCAGTATTAACTTTCAGTCCCACAAAATGCTTGAAACACATTAGCAGTTTTTTCCTTCTTATTTATCTCCCAATGTTTCTCTATTTATTTACTTATTTACTGGCACCAAGTAATTCCACTTAACCTTCAGGGATTTTTGTTTGCTATCATTTCAGAGAGGGGGGAAGAGAGACAAGTTTAAAAATGCATATGTTGTCCTTACTGTGCCATAACAAGATTGGCATAGTACCAGTGATGTTTGAATTTCTCTCTTAGGAAGACTAAGGTAGTTCAACCAGCTGCACTGAAATTGCATTGAAAATGGATACTTTGCAAATTTTCCCCATAAATGAAAGTTTAAATTACAAAAAGCTGTCTGACCGGTTATCTCTTAGTAAAGTGCTTTACAATTTGCATATAAACTTCATTTCTTTTTCTAATTACATAGAGTAAAATGCATTCATTTTGCTTTTGATTACAAGCTGGTCCTGCCAAACACCTGTGACTGCCACAAATTCTAATTTGTTATTTATTTACTTCAAAGCAATCTTATTATCGAAATGATTCAAAGCATCAAAGACCTTAATTATTTATAGTCAGTTCAATAGGGTTACACTTTCCACGTCCTTGGGCTGAAGGCACTTCTCTGCTTTCTTCTGCTCAAGTACACAGTTGGTTGAGCAAGAGGACATATGATTCTGCTATAAAGTGTATTGGAAATCACATTCTTGCTTAATTGCAACTAGATTTAGACAATACCAAAGAGCCAAGACTGACAGCTACAATCTGCTGGCTAATGGAACTAAAAAAAAATTAAAAATTACCCTCCTTTCTACTTCAATGGTAAAAAAAAAAAATGTTGCATGTGTAGCACATGTATTCTGTAAGTCTGATCCTGGTCTCCACAACACTAATGTAGCATGAGTACCTTTCATTTATTCCAGGCAGTAATATCCCAGATTTACACTACTGCAACAAATGTGCACATGGTGTGTACTGTGGTCACAATGAAAGTTTTATGCTTTCTGACAACTTAATTAGAACATTTAAGTGGGTTACAAATGCTTTTATACATGTCAGAAGTGAAAGGATGAAAAAGGTCCTCAATACAAACAAGACATACCTACCTAATACACGTGTTTTAGGGTGCAGATGTACATATTCCTACTGCATGCATGTGCATGGATATCACAATGTAAACTTTCAGGCACAAAACCCCTGCAAAAAGCTGCCTCTGTCTGCAAACCATATCTTTGTCAGTGTCTTGGACCATCAGAGCTACTATACTATCATAATGCCTTGAAGGTGTGTTATATTAGACTCATTTCTAGGAGCTGAGGATACTCAGAGCTTCATTCAGATCATTTTTAATCATACCATTCTCCATTAACCTCTACAACTTTTTCCCATTTAAGATCTTCAGATATAAGAAGGGTCATATTCACTCTGAGGCTTTCATAAAACTGGTCATGGAGCCTACAGAATGCACAGATATCTGCTTAACTTCCTTATCTGTATCCTTTTCTTTTTCTTTTGGACAACCATCTTAGAGTCTATTTCAACTATGGATTTCCCAGGGATGGTACAGTTTTCTTGTGTCACTGTTCTTCTAAATATATTCATAGGTTGTCTTGTGATCTGACTGCAACTACTCCTTTATCCCGTCTTATTCCTTTTAGACAGGGCTGGCATCCACTATTTCATTGTTTGACTGGTAAAACAAAGGTTGTCCAGCTTGAATGTGTGTCGTACTATATACTCCACTTAGGTACATTAGGCCTGGTGTTGTATGATGTAATGAAGATCTGTAGAGAATCCTGCTCCATAGGAATCAAGGAGTAAATTAAGGAGGAAATGCACAATTTCCTATACGAATGCATGGATACAGTACAGATAAACTCTATACAGATATACACATACACAGTATGTGAACCTACGCTGTAGGTTAGACTTTTGGCTGTATAAACCAGATCAGTTCCAGTGGCTGAGGAGTGAAGCAAATCTGTGAATGGATTATGTGTGTCCCAGCCATATTGTGGTATCTGTTCTTCTGTATGTGCAATGCTGCTGTTTTAATAGACTGTTTATATATTCCTTAAATGACTTGTTAATCCCTGAATTCAAGGCACATCTTCTTCTGTAATATGAGATGCCAGTGGAAACCCTTTCACATCTAGACTTCCATGGTTTTTGTTTTCTTTTCTTTTTTTCATGATAACATTGCCTACTGCAAAAGAACCACCAAACCACCTGTTCTGCTCTTGGCAAATTAAAGGGAACTGATTTTCAAGAATTCCATTGCAGTAAATAAGTATGTAATACCTTAAATTAAATATCTTAACACTGTTTGCGTATTTACAATTAGTATGTTTTGGTTTTCTTTTTAAAAAAAAACAAAAACAAAAACAAAAGCAAGGCATTTGATGTTACAAAGCCAGGAGTAAGACCTACATAAAAACATTTTGCACAACTGGGAAGATACTAAACAATAATAATCTTCTTGGAGATACAAAAAAATTATGAGTACATGATCTGTGGATGCTCTCAACATTAATTGGAAGAGACTAAAAATTACTCAGAAACTGTAATGCACTTCATTGTTCCACTAATTGTTGAACTCCTAAGCAGCACCATCACTGGATGGTAACATTTTAATGTTATTGATGTCTTATAACAGTAAAGACAATACGACAACCATAATCATGTGGTAACCCCACAGAAAGATATAGATCCTCTTTTTACATCATGATTTTTAAAGTTTGGATATCTCATAAACAATGGAACATAGCACACATATTGTGAGGTCAAGGCGCAAATTGTGGAACAAAGTTGCGCCTGCTATTTTTAGGGCAATTTTCAGGAGAATTTTCAGGAGAAATACATGAAATGCTGGAGAAATACCTGCTATTTTCAGGAGAAATACATGAAATGCTGGAGAAAATACTTGAATCTTCAAGCTAAGTGAGATTGATCAGAGACAAATATGAACCAGGATAATTAACATTTCCTTTAAGATCCTAAAATTAAATTTTTATTTAGCCAACAACACATGATTTTGCAATTTTATTGTGAATAAGAAAAGGTTTTCAAGATTTAAAATATATATAGTTTATCTTTTAAAAAGCAATCTCTCCAGCATTTTGAAATATACAAGTCTGCAAGCTTGAGCTGAGGAAAGGAAAATTGGCTAGTCAGGTTTCCCTGCTGAAGTTAGCAGACACAAGCAAACAGCATGGATAATGAAAAGTGTATTAGATTCTTAAATTATTTTCATCTTAAAAACATAATGTGTTATTGTTAACTGAAGGAAATAAAATTATTTAACTTCACTGCTTTCCACTTCTTTAAATCACTGGTTGATTGGATTTTCTAGGTAATTGGTAAAAGGATAGTTCCAGTCTCTCTTTCTTTCTCTCATTATCCCATCTATGGCTTTTCAACTACTGCAGCAGTACTACTTTGACTGAAATTAAACATCTGATGCAAAGCTCTCTGAAGTCAGTGTAAAGATTTCCACTAACTTTAGTGGGATTTGGATCAAGCCCTAATTAAGCTGCATAAAATCTCTATCTTTATTACTGAGCACTGCAAGCAAGAGAAACTTTTGGATGGCCAGTGGTCAGGATTTCCATCCAATCTGAAAATAGTTTTAATTGACCGCTACAGTCTTTGCTATTTGATTTTTTTACTATTAGTATTATTTTACTTTGTGACTCTCTGTTTTTAAGTCTTTGTGTATTGCCAATGTTACTTACAGGACTTTCATTTTATGGTAGCACCCAGCAACCCCAAGAGGAATTGTACTACATGAACTCAAACTCCAGTACACCACTTTTCCTCTGTTGGAAAATTTACCATGAAAATGAGCCTACTTCGTTCTACTGAACCATCATTATATCATCAGTGACTTGCCACTCTGATCAGCATGATCCAAATCCATCTTACAATATCTCTCTGAAGAGTGACAGAGATTGTCTATGAAAATACAAACTAGTAGACTGGCATCTACAAACTAGTAGACTGGCATAGTAGACTGACACCCTGCATTAATACAGAGTGTACCACCAAAAATTCTGTACTTAGTTCACTTCAAAAGAGCAGCTCACAGTAGTAAACAAGACTGACTGGGTTTTCTATGCTAGTTCCATTCTGAAAGAGAAAGGATTTTGGTTGGGAGAGTCCCTAGTGAAGCAGACCCTTTTTCCCTGTGAGACTTGGCCTGTCTCATTGTAGTGTTCTCTTACTTTAAAAAAAAAAAGGCTTTTTTTTTTAGTAATCATGTATCAGTAGGCCTTGGACCACAGAGAGGATGCTACACAGACTATCTGAGCATGAGCTGTGCTTAGTGTCACTGTATCAGGTTTCCTCTAGAGGCAGTTGTCAAAGTGCATGCTATTCTATATTCACCCACTTATTTGTGAAATCACTTTAAGATACAGCAGTATTCACAGAAAAGCTCTCAGGAGACAGCCCTCCAAGCAGAATAATCAGTGTAGCAGTTGAAATTGCATCTTTTCTGTCC
>NW_008824356.1:9131484-9143835 GCF_000699105.1 Pygoscelis adeliae | reverse complement strand
GTTCACTGCTAGCACATTAATGGAGTGAAGAGGTAAGGAGGCCTGCCTTTAGCCTGCAGTAACAGCCCGCAGCTTCCCCAATTGATCTCTTAAAGTGCATGAGTGGTAAAATCATTCTGGAATGCACTGTGAACGGCAGAGAAATGGATTACACTACTGTTATGTTTGCAGTGGCTTGCAGATGATATGCCACAGGTCCACCCGCAGTAATTCCATGATCAATGAAATTATGCTCAGAGCTATCACTTGTTAGTGGTGAGCTTTTGTTGTGTGTCTCAGAATGCACATAACATGAACACAATGTGGCACTCAATTAAGTACACGTCAATCAAAAGATGTCAGTGGAGATCTCTCTGTCAGCTACATTGCTTTCTGCTCTAGGTAAGAGTCCTTTCATTAAAGCTGTTTACAGTATGTTTGCTCATTCTGTATATCCTTTGGACTGGCTTTGTAGTCAAAAACAAAGGCAGCAAGACAAGAACCTACAAGTTGCATTGTCCCATATATGCCTGAAAGGCTTCACATTTTTCAAGTTCTTTTTGTCCCCAGAATTTTTCACCAAATACTTGGAAACAATGAGGGCTCTCAGCCCTCCAGCTTAGAGTGAGCACAAGTCCCCTTCCTCATCTCTTCCCTTCCTACCTCCAATCTTTGTTGGTGGGCTCAGCAGGGAGGCCAGAAAGTGGCAGGCTGAGACATTACCAGCTGGGTATTATAAGGAAAACTTGCTCTCCAATAGCCTCTGCTATGTCTCTTTGTCAGCATCTCTGAGGATTTCAGTCTTTACCACCATACAATACTTTTCTGTCCAATTGTTTTCATGAAAACTTCTAAGGAAAATATTCCACTTTTGCTCTTCACAGTTTCTAGTTTGGAAATGGCAGATGATTAACATCAGTGCTTTGCTATGTTAAAAACAACCATGAAACTCTCCTCAGGATATGAAGTATCATGCGGGCAGCTGGGCACATAGTAATGTCAAGATGTAACTCACACGACATGATAACAATTCAAACTCAGAAATGAGGTTTTAATTTGCTGCAAAATTTAACACTATTAAAGAGGAATTAAGACTGAAGCAATTAAAGTACATTCAGAAAAGCTTGTAAAGCTCCTGCTTATGAGGTGGGAAGGGATGAATTAAGTTCAGGCAAACACCAGGAAGCTTTGAGAAAATAAAAGAAAACAGAGGCACAGGAGAAAACATACAGTTACAAAATGTCTTCCTGAATAGTTAAATCCTCTTGACTACACAAGCCTCAGAGAAACATTTTGGAAATCATTCTACAGAAATACAGCAATACTGAAATTCTGCTAGCCTAAGAGTCAGAAGCAAAGGAGTAATTTTTTGACATTTCTGCTAAAGTTGGGTCTTGAGACATTCTCTTCCTTCGCCTAAAAGACCACTTACAAGCATAACCAGCAAAATAGCTTTTGAAGGCTTGGATTTTTTCTGAAGGACTACTTTCAAGAACCTACCAATACATGTCTCTATTCATCTGTTAGTATCCTTGTGAGAAGTTATTGAAACATTTTTCTTCAACTGCCATTATTTTAAACCTCCCATGTCTTGCAGATGGTAGCTCCTTAATACCTATCTTAACTTCTGGGTTTCCTTCCCTACCTTTCTTTGCATTTTTGGCTTTCTACTTTCTGTTAGCTTCCATTCCTTGCCACTATCTTTATTGTTTTCCACAAACCCTAGATTTTTCTTCTCCTTCTTTTCGTATCATGTTCTTACATTCTTTTCACTGATCTTGCACTTCTTCTAAATTTCCTAATCTTTTAAATCTAGGTGATTCTATACAAAAGCAACAGAAGGCTCGCATCTTTGGCCTGTTATTTCTTTATCACAAATTTCTTTAATTGTATGTCATTTTTAGCTATGGGAAGATCAATCTATTGTTGATTATGGCAATGATTCTCAATGTTCTTGCAGATGGTCAGATCTATCCTCCTCTGGTGGCAAATTAATAGCTTTCATATGCTATCCTGTCAGTGAGTAATCTACATGTAACTTTATTTGTACATTTGTGTGGAAACAAAGATCCAGAGGAATACTACTGGCAAATATTAGGCCTCTAAAAGAGTAGAGAAGTAATCTTAAGCTGGTTTTATAGTCAGGGGAGAGAGACACCTCCAGAAGGCACCGCCAAAGATCTGAATTTACATAGAGTGATTCAGAGGATATGCCCAAGACCACTTTTAGCTGACTCAAGTTTGCAGGGATGAAACCAGGTCTTAGTCTTTCCAACAAGCAACTTCGCAATGTCCATAAACTGGACCAGACACTCCTCATTTTTATATTCTTTCTTCTCTATCCTTTGGTCCTAAAGATATGCCTGAAGTATATCTGTTTTATCTTAAGGGGTGTTACTGACTTCTGTGTTAGCATCTAAATGCCCAACACTGTGCTTTGTCCAAGATAGCTTGCATACCTGATCTAGTTCTTCCATAGTCATATTTTCTGCTGGGTATAAATACATTACAGAAAGTGGCAAAGGAGAATCCAAGGAAGAAAGCAGGATCTCACTGAAAAATGCAAAACAAAAGACCATAAAAAATTTAAAGCACTCTTCAGAAGGAAAGACCTATTACTGAGGGTCACTGAAAGGAGAATGGGTAAGGAGGGAAAAAGATCAAGGCCTACAGACTCTGCATTATTGAAGGGATAGAGTTTCAGTAAAGGAGCGAAAAGTAGAGAACTGGGAGCCAGGACCAAATCTCTACTGAAAATGAAAGCAGTACAGAAGTAGCTTGCTTTGTGGCAAGGGAATTTCAGGGCCAGGAGACTATTTTCCTCTCCTAGGTGTTCAGCTGCCTGAGCTCAAGGCTAGCTCTCTGGTCTGGGACAGCTGCCTAACCTTGGTTCAGACTGTTGTGAAGAAGGAACTGTTTAGGAAAGAGATATAAGAAGCCTCTGCAGGCTTATAGTAATGATTTGCTTGGGAGTTGCATTTAAGTTGAGAGTCCTGCCCTTGGTCCCCGCCTGTTTGTATTCCAAACCAGTATCCTTACCGGCTTCCAGGCTTTGTTTCTGTCCATTGCAGAAATCACATGGCTCCATTTATTTGATGGGGGAAATTGCTATTAATCAATTAATCTAGTTCTACCAATGCTCTAGCACAAATTGAACCCTTTGTTTTTCATTGTATATGTGGTGAGAGTGCAGGTTAAAGGAGATAGAAAGTCTTTGCACTAATGAAAATGGAATACACTTCAGACTGGCCTCTTCTCTAACAGCTTTTCTACTCCTGTTGAATCAATTCTCGTTTTCTCTTTGCAAAATAAGCTAAAATTCTGCAGCAAAACCTGAAATATAATAAATTTTCTTTATGGAATGCTGGCCCTTCTCTGGCTGAAAGGGTTTTTTAGGCTAATAGATGGAGAATGCATTTCTCAAGCTACCATGATATGGCAGGCAGGTGCAGTGATAGCAGAATTCACTTAAAGGGACACTACAAAGACCACACTTTGTTTAGTTTCAATTTGTGCAGCCTGCAGTGCTTGCTTGGAAATCACCCAGGAATTGATTTTTCACTAAGATTTCACAAATTAAAAATACCTGAATAATTCTTTATGATTACTTTTCATAATTAAAATATTTTTCAAATAGTGCTGTGACCAGCATCACAGCAAACAGATCAGTCAACTGATGAACAGCTGCTCTCCATTTGCAGCCCTTCCCTCTGGGTAGTACTAGAGGCAGGAAAACCTGTCCAAGTCCCAACTCAAATATAAAAGTGTAACTTCCCTCAGTAACCCTGATAGTAACACCAATAGAAGTAAGTGTTCCATAAGCAAACTCTGAAGATATAGCATGAAGTTAATGAGGAAGTGTCCTGGCTTCCTTCTATTAAAAAAAAAAAAAAGGGTTTCTTAAAGCAATACACCCCGATCATTCATGTCCTGCAACTGTCATGCCTTACAATGACAGTGTTTCTGTGGAAACATATGGATTAAGCCTGCGGAGAACATAATTATCTCAGTCTGAGCCCAGGGAACTTTGTTCAGAATCTATAGACCCTGTATGATCTTCATGATTTAAATCCCTTGCTGTCACTTTCAAGTCACAGCGAGCTTCTGTGGATAGGCCCCTGGATTCCTCTAAATGAAGTTTCCTGAAGAACAGCAAATACAAGGGTAGCAGAAAGAGGATTATTGTGCTCTAGTTTCACAGGAAATGTCTTTTAGTGACACCCAAACATTTCAAAATATCAAAAATATTCCCATCACGAAGTAGGATGAACACTAGCAATTGCAAAAATGTTCAAGACTGAAAAGATATATTTTCAAATGCTTTGGGGCCATAGAGGAAAACTTATTCCAACAATCTCAAAATGCATAATTTTAATCACAATTTTAAAATATGCAAAGTTTTCTTCATTTTCTTAACAAAAGTAATTTTAAACTGGAAAATTGTGTTTTAAAAAAAAAAATCTAAACAAAATACTGAAACTAATTTTGAAACCCTTTCCAAAACAACTGTTGGGTTAAAAAAAATCACTGATACCAGTCTTTGGCCCCAAGAAGCCTTGCTTAAATAAATCAACAGTTTTAGTGAAAAAAAAAATTTATTACAAAAGCTGACCAGCTATATTCCCTATTACTGCATTCCGAAATATGCTCAACTGCCATATAATTTGCTTTTTACATCCCACTCTTACCCTATTTGAGCTTGCCTTCATTTTCAAAATCCTAATCATTGATCTTTGTATAGGAATAGTTTCCTTTTCCTTTTCTGCTTTCTCTCGGATACATCCAACACCTTTTCTAGCATCCCAGCTTTATATTGAAAAAGACATCCATATATGCACAGATGCAAATTCTCCAGGACTTCCTAAAAGGAAACTTTCTTCCTCTTTCTTTCTCATTATGTAGCAAGTATAAAAATTCAAAGCTCCAGTTGCTCCTTCCCCTGAGGATTTTCATCCTATATCATTTAACTTTTCCTGACATCTTTCTTCCCTCCCTTTTATATTACAAATTTCCCCTAAGCAATGAGAACCTGTATTTGCATCTTTGACAGCAAAGGGGAGACTGACGGATGGAAGCAATGCTCTCTTTGAATAATGCAAGATATTGTGACACTGACAGTAATAAGGAGTCCTAAATAATAGGTCCTTCTTGATACAATTTAAAAATATGCAGCCTATTGTCTCAGCTACCAGCAAATCAGCTCATAACTAGTGCCTCAATAGTAAGGCTGAGTTCCATCCATCTCAGTGACAGCTGACAACAGGAGACTAATCTCTCTTAAAAATACTTCCCAATCACTTTTTGCTGTAATTAAATCAACACAGTGTTCAACCACGCACAAGTACAGGAAAAGGGTTCTCTGTTTTATGATATTTCAGAGTGAGTATTGGGCTTAAGTTTTACTCATCACTGCCCTGGGGGAAGTCAGTGCCAATTAGTGTTGTCTGCATCACCTAATCACAGTCAAGACCCTGTTCTCTTTTGTATTTTCATTTTTTTTTCCAGTGGTGCCCACAGATATTAACAAACAGGAAATAAATGATGATAGAATGGTAAACCTTACAGTCTTAAAACACCCACAGGCATAAAACTATCTGAATCCTATAGCACTGACACCTCTGGCTGAGGATCTCATCCTCAGGATTTTATCTGCGTCTTACTCAGTGTCTGTCATTTTATTTAGTACATTATTTGCCACATTAAAAGAAGTCAGAAGGGACTTGGAAGATGTTCAAAAGGTGAAAAATTGGTTAGTCTCAGTTGTACTTTTAATTATGCTTATAAATTGATACAACTTATACCATTAGAGAGGTTTTATTAACTTGTACAGATTTTGAACCACAGTTTCAGTGACATAATTTGGTAATTAGTGAGTTATAGGCTTTCATTAATAGAATTTCTGGGAAATGCTGTCAGAATTAGAAAGAAAGAGGGAAAGATACAAAAAGGGCAATCTGTTTGAGAATGTGGTTAATTTTGTATAGAGACTTAGGCCCTATAACAGCCAATGAGACTTGCATATATGTTAACTGTGCCAATTGCAAATTTCTGTACTGTGGCTTCAAGAACTTTCTCCATTGCAACTGCTTCCCTGATGTATTGCAGCCTGCAGTAGGTAGAAATATGCAAAATAAATATAGTCAGTTAGCTAAAGCTGGTTTGCATTTTCAAAGGAATATGAAAAATATTCAAGTTTCCTTTTATTTCTAAGAAAGTAGTGTGGATGAAAACACCAAGGGTATATTTTTTCTCCTATAAGAAACAAAACACCTAGTTGGGACATTAAAGTGATATCTTTTCTTGAGTTTATAATAGAAGTGGAGATATAGGACTTATTTCAAATCTTAAAGTTTGCCAAAATTGCCCGAAACTGAACCATATTCATTTTAAAACAATGACTGCATATATATATACACTATATAATCTTGTGAATACATGTGAGGAAAATCCTTAGAATAATAGGATAGAAAAAGGCAAATAGAGGCAAAATAGCATTTCATACAATTGCACTCATGGGGAACATCTACCTGTGTTGCAAGAGTTTGCATGCCTTCATCTGAAATTGTAGAGAAGAAAGGTTCAGAAATAACCTTACAGCTGTCTTCTACCATCTCTGCAGTGCTTGTGTATTGGCAAAGATATGGTTTAATACAAAGGCATTCTCTTAGGAGTCTGGACTTCTGACTTCTATTAGTCATCTGTGTTGTGCCTGGAGATACCAACTCAGACAAATTCTCCATGGGTCTTAAAAGATTCTTCAGTGCTTAATGGAGTTCAAAGCCACTCTTGGTACTGTTTGAAAGCCTCATTCCAAGGTCAAAGGAGAGCTGGCGATGCACCTCTCTCTAATATGACAGAACAGATCACCACCTCTTTCCTGATCTTGCCTTTCAGCAGCATTGGACATAAATGACCCTGTATATCTCAGGTCATTCCAGTTTTCCTGTATTTATATGATATCTCAACAAATTCTGCTACTCAAGCCTAATGGACTTACGAAACTGCCTTAGAACACAAGGTAAAGGAAGAGCCTAAGTTTCCCCTTATACTACACATATACGTCACAGCTGGGCTCATGAAAAAGGGTCTGCAGTGTCTTCTAATAATTCAAGCTATTCCATAAACATCTGGCAGCCAGAGTCTCATTCCATCTGCCTGTCAAAGGGTAGCAAAATCAGTACTGAAAATAATAAGAAACAACAGAAAAACAAACAAAAAAAATCTATAAAAATCCCAGCCCTGACAGGATGAAAAGAAATATACCAAAGTGAAAGGACCTTGCCATTTAAGAAGAATAGAAAACTTTGTTTTCTATTAAAAAAAACAGAGAAAAGACCTGTTTGCACATCTGTCTCTGATTTTCCAATGTTTATTTAATTCTAATACTCACATCATACTCAAAGTGACCCTGACAGATGTTTGATAATGAATCTGCTTTGAAACTCATCCAGAGAAGCAAAATCTGTTCGGGGAATCCAGTGCTCTAGCTCAAAGGGAATAACTTCAGATCAGCCTGGAGCCAGTTAATACAATTACACTTGTACAGTTCCTTACTTGGAATGTTTACTAAATGTTGCAGGGCAATAAATGAACAAGAATTGACTAAGCATTGCTTTAAATCCATCTCCTGCCTGCCTGTGAGGTAGAGTGTAACATGATTTGTCCCCTCGGAGCAGAGTGGAGATTTGTGACTGTAGATTTGTAACTTTAAAGGATACTTGTTTGACCTAAAATTTCAATTTAAAATTATGACAGCTGCCTATGACTGAAAACTTCTTTTAATTCATCCACTGAGACTCTTCTCTTTCTTTTCTATATTCACTCCAGCAAATATCTCCCAGTTTTCTGTAAGGTTTATTCATCCCCGCCACCAGATGTAAGAATGCTACAGTGGTTCCACTTGCTTTTTTGCCCACTTACAACCACTGAAGGCAATGCTATAAGGGTTCAGGAGGCATCTTATCTTCACCCGTTTAGGGCATCACGCTATCATCCTATTACTGAACTGCTTCAACAAGCAGCAAACAAACAAACAAACAACAACAACAAAAAACCCTTAAAGTTCATGGGCAGAAGATATGATTTTTTATATTTCTGGAACTTGTTTTTTCTGTCAGAAGTCGCATTCATGGAGCAGAAAATTCCTGGTCTGCTTTTGTCTCACAGAAGAGAGAGGGAGAACTCCATCTTACCATTCTTAATTTTAATGTTTTTGTAATTCACAATTCTAACTAGGCTTCAATCACAACTGATAGGGTCTTTACCAAAAGCAATGAGAAGCACTTGTCCCCACGGTCCTGTTCAGGCTAGTGAAATGTCCAGACAGCCTTTGCATGCAAACTTCCCACCTTACTGACAAGCGCGACACAATCCTCCTCATCTGGTATGGCAGCCAAAACCTATCGCTTGTCACTCCACATCAAAGAAAAAGCAGTGTGGAATTAAATGTGGCTGTTGAGCTGGCTCGGCTCTATGAGAGTGGAGACACTCTTCCTTTGAGATCTCCAATGGAAAAGACAGAAGGAAATTAATAAGCTTTTCAACATATACTTCTGAAGTAATAGGACAGCTTTCTGACTAGGATAATTTTATTTATAAATACAGTGCAGTTTGCCATGTTTGTTTAGAATAAAACATTCCAGCTCAGCTCCAGTAATGAGATTCCTCAGGGATTGTACAAGCAGCATATACAATCCATGGTACAGCAGGCAGGCTGGAATTGCAGTAAAGCTCTTTGGAGGAGTTACCAAGTCTGTTCTGATAGCTGGTTAAGTGCCTTGTGGCATGTCATGTGTTTTTCTGACTGCATGTGTTTGGAACTTCAAAGCCTGAGATTAGCAAGCAGGTAGGGTAATAGTTACCTACAGAAGAACAGAGTTTGTAGAGCAATTTGCACATCAGGAAATAGTTTTTTAACCAATTATACGTAGTATTCTCCTAAAAAAATCACCTTTCTCATACTATTCTGTTATCCATATTTCAACCTCTCAGCAATTTTCTGATGCCCTAGAACTCAAGGAGATTGTCAGAGCAATGTTGGTAACCTGGGAAGAAGCTTACTTTTTTATTCTTTTCCAAAACTGTGTTTTGAGGGCAGGCTAAAGGCCATGGATGTGCCCTTTGATGAAGGTCAGAGTAGGTGACTCTCTTCTGGTAGAGAATAAAATTCTTATGAAGAATAGAAAGGAGATTCTCAGTCAGGAAGGGACAGTGGGAGGATCCATTGGTTATTTGGTTTGGAATTATTTTAAACAGTTTGTGTCATCTAGTACCTGACCAGCTAAAATAACTGCATGATGGGCTGGTTTTACCCATCTATTGGGACTATTGACTATTAGGTTCCCTTTTCCTTCTCCACCTCTTCCTCAGCTTCCATACAGACAAATAGCCTACATTGATAAAGACAAGACAGACAAATTCACTTATATTTCCAGACCAATGACAATAATAAGGCCAGTCAATTATTAACAATAATAAAGTGATTTAGTCCAAAGAAGTGCCATAGAGATACAGTTGTTTTGTGTAATACCAAAGTGTAATACCAATATAGAAATTGTAGGTCAAAATCTTTTGTTTCAGGTTTGAAGCTATAAGAAAACGCTGCCCTAGGTTACAGGCGTTGAAAGATAATTGTAAATAACTGCTCTGGAGAGAGATGAGAGGGCAATTTTTTGTGAGCAAGATTCTGATTATTTTATACAATATTTTGAATAGTTTTAGGCAAAACCATAGTTCAAAAGGATATGCATCAAGTTTTTCAATGGAAAAGGAGTTGGTTTCTACTGAAAGATTTATAGTATTTGTTGCACCTATCAAAGGCCATCAGGCCATTGATCTCAATTTTCTTTATTTTCTAAAACAGGAGCCATGTCTAGCTGGATTCTTAGGGTCAAAGTAGTCTACCTGTTCAGCACATCAGTCTTTTGTCCTAAACTGATGTGCAGTTTCTGAAAACAGTATTACCAAGCCTTCTAAAGAATCATAATGCTCATTTATAGGGCAAATCTCCTGGCATTTCTGCTCAATGTTGTTGTTCCATAGCCCCCCTAGTCGCTATTTTTCATTATTAGTGTTTTCTCATCAGTAACCATTTTGACGTCATTTTGTATTTACAGTTCACTAGTGTTCAACACTGCCTGACAGAACTCAGTCAAGTCATCCAGTGGAAGAGCCATGTCCTTCAGCAGCTTCAGGGAAGAACCCATGTTCTATGAAGTTCTACGTTATTCTCACCAGAACAAAAAACAGGGCCTCAACTCAGTTTTAAATCTTAGACTTTTAAACCAAGAAAAGCTCTAACTGCGTTGTAACTAACATGCAAATAAGATCTGGCCATTCAGCTTTTCTTCATTTCCCATTGGTTTAAATAAAGACAATAAACTAAAGCTGTGGTTCCGACCATGGCACACAAGTCAGACCTGCTTCCACGGATGGGGAGACAGGTGCTTTCTCTGGCTGGCAGGGGAACACCCGAGATGGGTGGACTGAGCATCCCAATATCACTGTGCCCATGCACAGCCCTGACAGCATCAGCATCCGCCCACTGACACTTCAACAGTATCTATCTGGCTCTCACCATAGGCAGACACTTCTGCCTGTGAAAGATGTGTAGCCATTTCTTCAGATATATGATGATAATGCCTCATCCTTTAGTAGAGCTACATTGTTTATTGAGTCTATACATTTGCAGAGGCACAGAAAAAAAATGAAACAAAACCAGACTACTTTAAAAGATATGACTAATGCCAGAGAAGAAGGATCCCTTTCTTAGGGAATATATTCAAAAGAAGATTCAGGAAAGTGTTAGCTTTGTCTGAGGAAAGTGAAACTGTAGACAGTGTGGGATAGACAGCAGTATGAGCAGGTAGGGTGGCCATCCTTCCTTTAAGATGTTGTATCCTATTTCTTTCACTGATTCTGTATATATCTTTCTGTTCCCTATTTTAAGAGACATCCATTATTTCATTCACTGCATGAATAAGAGGAAAGCTGAACCAATTAGTCAAACAAGTAATGTAACTGCTGATTAAATCTTGTTCTCAGTGTACGTTTCAGCCAAGAGAACCTGTGTTTTATTTAAAAAAAAAAAGAAATAGCAGCAGTTTGCATTTATACAACAGCTTTAAAACCAAAAGCTCCTAATCATTTCACAACCTCTAGAAGACATGACTCAAACCAGTAACAAAATGCAAAAAGGATCAATCTAGCCTTCACAAAGGAACTGCAACTAGGATTACCCTATATATGGTTATTAGCTATACGATGATTTTCTTAATGTCTAAAGGCAATTTCATCCCTTGTATTATCAGGAAATAAACATCAGCTATATTGGCCATAACAATAGTATCTATTGGTCTGTTGTGAGTACAGAAAAGATCGAATCATCCAGATCTAAGCTTAATTCTTGACTGATGAATTCTGAATTGGTTTAGATACATCCAAAATATACATAGTGATTGGTTTTATGGCAGTCCATGAAGTCAAGGCTCACTCCTGAAAATGAAAGAACTTTTCAGATGGGTAGCTTAAAAAAAGTTAATGAATTACTAAGGTGTTGTGGTTTAACCGCAGCCGGCAACTAAGCCCCACACAGCCGCTTGCTCACTCCCCCCCGGTGGGATGGGGAAGAGAATCAGAAGGATAAAAGTAAGAAAACTCATGGGTTGAGATAACGACAGTTTAATAGGTAAAGCAAAAGCCACGTGCACAAGCAAAACAGAATAAGGAATTCATTCACTACTTCACATTGGCAAGCAGGTGTTCAGCCATCTCCAGGAAAGCAGGGCTCCATTGTGGGGATTAACGGCACGGACTCTGGCAGGCAGCAACCAAAGACCTTTATTGCTCTTTATCGGCATTCTTTATAGCAAACAGAAGTGTTTCACACGCCATCTGCAGCTTGCAGATTGGTTACAGCCTCGTCCTCATGTGCATCTATGCTCTAGCGGATTGGCCTGTTCTTCCTCATCACGCGACATGCCTTCATGACCTTTATCTTGTTTATTCCTTTTCAGCAGCTCATTATTTCCTCCTTTATCCTCTGCCCACGTGCCTTCGCATGCCTCAAGGGCACAAGGCTCGGTCGTTGTCATCGAGTTTTGTCGTCGAGCTGCCTATCCCCACACTCCATCACGCATAACGATTACTTGGGAAGACAAACGCCATCACTCCAAACGTCCCCCTCTTCCTTCTTCTTCCCCCAGCTTTATATGCTGAGCATGATGTCATATGGTATGGGATATCATAGAATCATAGAATCATAGAATAGTTTGGGTTGGAAGGGACCTCTAAAAGTCCCTTCTAGTCCAACCCCCCTGCCGTGGGCAGGGACATCTTGAACTAGATCACGTTGCTCAGAGACCCGTCCCACCC
>NW_008824356.1:9126029-9130050 GCF_000699105.1 Pygoscelis adeliae | reverse complement strand
CCCCTGCCTTTGCGTTCTGTGGCTTGGATGGTGAGGCTCGAGCACTTGCTGGTGAAGAGCGAGGCAAAAAAATCATTGAGTACCTCTGCCTTCTCCATGTCCTGGGTAACCAGATCTCCCGTGTCGTTCTGGAGAGGGCCCACATTTTCCCTCATCTTCCTTTTATCCTTGGCGTACCTATAGAATCGTTTCTTGTTGCCCTTGATGTCCCTGGCCAGATTTAATTCTATCAGGGCTTTAGCTTTCCTAACCTGATCCCTGGCCGCTCGGACAATTTCTCTGTATTCCTCCCAGGCTACCTGTCCTTGCTTCCACCCTCCGTAGCTTCCTTTTTGTGTCTGAGTTTGTCCAGGAGCTCCTTGTTCATCCATGCAGGCCTCCTGGCATTTTTGCCTGACTGCCTCTTTGTTGGGATGCATCGCTCCTGAGCTTGGAGGAGGTGATCCTTGAATATTACCCAGCTTTCTTGGGCCCCTCTTCCCTCCAGGGCTTTGTCCCATGGCACTCTACCAAGCAGATCCCTGAAGAGGCCAAAGTCCGCTCTCCTGAAGCCCAGGGTAGTGAGCTTGCTGTGCACCCTCCTCAGTGCCCTAAGGATCTTGAACTCCAGCATTTCATGGTCACTGCAGCCCAGGTTGGTCTTGAGCTTCACATTCCCCACCAGCCCCTCCTTGTTGGTGAGAACAAGGTCCAGCATAGCACCTCTCCTCATTGGCTCCTCTATCACTTGGAGAAGGAAGTTATCATCGATGCATTCCAGGAACCTCCTGGATTGCTTATCCTATTGGTCAGTTGGGGTCAGCTGTCCTGGCTGTGTCCCCTCCCAACTTCTTGTGCACTCCCAGCCTACTCGCTGGTGGGGTGGTGTGAGAAGCAGAAAAGGCCTTGACTCTGTGTAACCACTGCTCAGCAATAATGAAAACATCCCTGTATTATCAACATTATTCTCATACTAAATCCGAAACACAGCATTATACCAGCTACTATGAAGAAAATTAACTCTATCCCAGATGAAACCAGAACATAAGGACAACAATTGTTACAAAAGATTTACTCTATGTAAAAGAAGTTTATCTATTTCTAATGTTAGATTGTCAGGGATAAGAAACACATGAAATAATTCTACTGTAAACAGAGAGAACAACAGCTTTGAAAATGTGTGACTAATAAATGTGAGAATATAGATTTTCTCTATAGGTGGTGATTACAGCAGAAACAGTAAAAATGTGATACTTTTATCTATAGCCATTCATATAGCTCACTTAGTTGCAACAGAAAATGAAACAGTGTTGTTTTCATTATTTCCCCATAGCTAAAATCATAGTAAGTAAGATAAATGTTTTGTGTTTTGTAATTAATATATCAGCTTCTTTTTTGAGTCAGAGAATAATTAGCAAGGAAATAATCCTTTGCAATTGTTCTCTCTATCCATCTCTTCTACAGATGTTTGCAAGCAATTTTGCTACAACTTGCACCATGACAGGAGACAGGTTAGTGCTTCTGCTGCAGAAAAAGCTGATGCATGAGTTTTACAGCTATATGTTCTGTCTTGCCATTTAGCTAATCGGGCAATATATGCATTGCAATATATGCCAGTCCATCAGCATAAATGCAAGTCAAAAATCAGGGTTTTTTTCCTTAATGCTTGTCCCTATCTATTGATTATAGGGTATTCAGGAAATTTTGAAAGTACTGGGAAAGGGACAAGGAAGAAACTGAGAGTGTTGTGGTGAGGGTCTGTGTAAGGATGTAAAACACATATCCTTCTGAAATTTGATTTCTTTAATTTCACTGTTCAGAGAGCAATTTGTTCTCTGCAGCCACTAATACTTTAAAACCACGCAAATATCAACATTTTGGCTATTATCTGATTGAATTGAGCTGATTTCAGCTTGATTATGTTCAAAAAACCACTGTGAGTTTATAGAAATAAATCATAAAAGTTATACTAGTCTCAAACAGTTTGAACTTTGGTAATCCATCATTATTTGCAGCAGATTATTAATTTTCACTTTGGAATACATTCTTCTATATACAAATGAATAAAATATGACAATAAAAAGGTAAATTTCCTCACTCAAATACTACATAATAAAGATATATAGTATAGAAAGGTCATCATTTGATTTTGAAGGCTGTGAATGAAATGTTTTCCAGCTCTTTTCTTCATTTGCCAAAATAGTTTCAGAATTACAAGATTTTCATTATGTCAGCATTAATTTATCAAAATGCTGATGCGTGTCCATACAGGATAATTATATGTTGATCTTGTTTTTAAACTATCTTGATACGTTCACTAGCTAATGGAAACTAATTTTACAATAATTTTTAAGTTTTTAAAGTATGAAAATGATAGGGATAGACTGGCATTTTTAGTGACTAGTTATATTTCTCTTATATAGTTATATATATAACTAGTTATATTACTAGTTATATTTCTCTTACAACACATATTTTCTTATTCTGAAACACTGTCAGAATTACAAAATCTGATCTTGACACGGATTGCAAAAGCTTGTTAAATATTGAGTGTCTTCAGACTAGGCATGAAATTATGATCAGTTCAGAGTGTACACATAAGAGTTTTGTGAACAGATTAAAAAAAAAGATGTAGTGAAATAGAATAAAAGTGATAATAGGAGCTTTTTAAACATTTCACTGCAATTCATTATAAATGTCCATCAGAGAGGAACTGGAGGATACATAACAGAAAATACATGTTAGGCTGAGGATAGTGATTTTTCCTTAAAGATTCTTCAGGTAAAGTGTGTTTTTTTAATTCCATTTGAGAAAGTTGTTCACTACATGAACAACAGAAAGGGAGATGCAGCACTTTGTGTTAATAATACGTGGCCTACTCTTATTTTTCATTTGTGTGACCTTTTTTGGGAATTTGGCTGTTTGTGCTGAACTCCCAAGCAAAAAACACTCTGATTTCAACTGCACACTGCTGGTGCTTCCAAAATAGTAGTAGTAGTGGTAGTAGGAGTCCTAGCAGCAACATTATTAGCAGTGATAATCTGGTATTGGATAATAGGATGCTAAACAAGGCTGTTCAAAGTCATAGAAGGCAACATGTTTAATAAACAACATCAAACAAGAAAAGGTTTGTAATTTTACACATTAGGTTGTTGAATCACTGTCTCATCTGGTGTGTAAACTTATAAAATTTTAAAGTAAACATGAGATAGTCAACCTTATATCTCCCCTGTATAAAGAGGAGCCATACGCTTTCAATCTAAAGTTACTTAAAAAAACCCAACAATGAACAAGGGTAAGAACTCTTGAAAAATCTGCAGTGAATCTGAAATAAATAAATAAATAAATAAATGAACCCCCCCCAGAACCTTCCACCTTTTTCTGAACTTGCAGTTTTTAGCTACAAACAACATGAACTGTCCTGGAAACACAATAGTTCTCATGAAAACTTCAGTAAGTGTAAGAAAGAAAGTCTTACTTTTGTAAATGCAATATTAAATAGATTTCATCCAGAGCACAAAGATTAGTGATCTTTTCAATACCACTACATTTCAGCTCAGGAACGTTTGGTGGATAGAAAATACCTTCAAACAAATATCTCTCGTTTTTAGTTTTTTGCAAAGCTGTTTGAGATATTTCAACACTAAAAATACTTCAATGAACTTTGAAACCACTTCTGTTTTTAAACAAAACACTCATATTTGGGTTTTTTTATGTTAAGAATTAAAACCAGTTTTCAAAATGTGTGTAGAATGCATTCCTAGCTTTTCATCAGTAGAATTTTGTTTTAATGGTATGAAGATCTTATGGACACTTCTCTTTTTGGGAAAAAGTTGTTCTCACAGACCAATTTCAGCAAAATATTAAATCATCTGTCCCTGTCTGCAAATTCACCTAAGTGGGAACTCCATGGCTCCCAGATCAGTACTCAGTCTTCCTTTAGATCATACTGTAATGTGGCTTGATGGGTCATTGCAGGTCCCAGGTAAATCTCCCTCGCATCTTACAGCAGCATATGGCAATGAGCTGTGCACCAACATGC
>NW_008824356.1:9098725-9125982 GCF_000699105.1 Pygoscelis adeliae | reverse complement strand
ATAACAAAACTGCAAAACTCCCACTGGTACCAGGACTTTGGGTTTGAAACTTAAGAATTTGGCTTTATCCTTTCCCATTTCAGGTACAATCTGGATATTCAGATTTTCCTGTCAGCATGCTTTGTCCATGCACCACCACCCCAAATTTGGCCTGCATTGGCTGTTCTAATCTTGAACATTCATAAGGAAATTCCTTCAGAATACTTCTGTCTTAACCTGCTATGCCATTTCAATATGCCAGTCTGTACAAGGTAGTGATTAATGGAGAAAGACTGGAATTTGCAAGTTCATCCTTTGTGATTAGATTTTCAGCAGTGAAAGTCCAGTGTATCCTCATCTGGCCTCTGTCACCTAACGTGTTAAAAAGCCACTGAATGTGTCCTATTTGCAAACTGAAAACACTACTGTGCATTAATGAACACCAAAGGTCTATATGTAAAGTTGTACATTTAGCATTTTTAGGGACTTTAATTCCACACTGGGAGCTCTGGAGGCTGCTGACCTCCGTCTATCTCCTCCTACCACACCAAGAATGTGTCCAGCGGTACTGCATCTTAGAACGGGCTTGTGAGTCATTATCTGGGCTGTTCAGACCATGGCGATTTGACTAAGACTGCCAGAGGAAGCTCAGTTATTAACACCAAGAACATCATGTTTTCTCTACCAGAGATGTACCAACATCATGACCAATATCAGTGCTGAGGAATCACTTTGATCATTAGCAGAGAACATTGTCAGAAAGTAATTGGGTTTATACTTAAACCTCAAGACCCAGAAAGATGTCCTGAGCAGATAAATCTTTAGAAAACTTGCCTTTTCCTACCCAGCAGATGGGGGAAATGATAGGAGTCAGTTCAGCAACTGAGTTACACAACAGTGAACAAACACGCAAAGTGTAAAAAGAAAAGAAAGTTTTGGAACAAACACTGTCTTTAAATGAAACATAGATTGAATTGAATAAATTAAGGAGCTGTTACAGCCAGACATAGGCTGTGTGTGAAGGTGGAAGGCACAGAGGGCAGGGAAGGGAGAGGGAGGGAAACGAAGAGTAGAAAAAAAACTTTTGTGAAACATATAAACACCTTCACATGATCATATGCACGGTCTGAAGTTTTTGTTTTTCTTGCTCCACTGCACTGATGCATTTTGACAGGATATTTTGTTCTGCCTCCAGGATTTTTAGGGAAAAGGGACTCATGGGTTATGACTGTTCCAGTGAAGAGTTTTGACTGAAATGTTTTGGCTCATTTCCTTGAGCTACGCATTAGCCAGATGGTTTGATGCATGTACCATGCCACCCTGTTTGATCCTGCTGTTGGACTTTAGCTCCTGTTCCACTGTCAAAGGGAAGGATTATTATGAATGCTCTCATTAATATTCACACTGAAGAGTGATCTGACTGCCACTTCACTCATAGTGCAGGTTAAGTGAGGGTGCCCTGTCAAAACAGAGAGAAGTCTTTAGCTCTTTTAATGCAAACCAGTCTGAGAGAGTGTTTCGAGCAGAAAATTAGATTCCAGTACTCAGGGTTTCCATCTTCTCTGACACTGATTTACTATGTCAAAATCTCTTCTTCATTATTAAATAAGAAGAGTAATATCAGACTCTTTCAGAAGGGAGGAAAAATATATTTTATACTGTTTTGTGATAAAATACTTGCATAAAATGTTATAAAATTGTGAACTTATTAGCAACATGACTACCTTTGATGCAGTACTTAAAATCCCTGCTCGTGGACAGGACCACACTATGTGATATATCACATAAACCAAAAATTCCCTCTGGACAGCTATAGCACACAGGCACCCTGCAAGAACAGCCAAAAGGTGCAGAGGAGGCTGGAACCCTATGCCCACCCAGGCCTGACAGGAGAGAACAGCCCACACTGCTGAGGGCAGACACTGTGTGATAGGGCAGACAGTTCTCCATAAGGCTGTGCTGGAGAGATGTTTTTTTAAAGAGATCTGCCTGGTGCCACCAACTTGAGAAAAAAGGTGTTCTCAGGTACCAAAATTTTGAGAACATGGTTTTAAACACAGTGGAAATCTAGTCCTTATGCAAGCAACTTAGATATGTGCTGTATTTCTTAACAGCTCATCCCTGCTATCCAGTGATTAATAATGTCAACCTACACTAACTCAAAATTGATCATATGTTAATATTTTTTTTAGAAGTACCAAAACTATGTTCCATTCTCAAAATATCTTTCCAGGATGACTTATTTCTGCTTTAAAACACATTGAGCAATTGAGACTATACTATTACTGGTGTCAGTGGAGTATGTTACTGGTGTATGAAGCTGCTGAGGAAGATGATTGCCTCTGTCAGCCCACATAATGCAGCATTTAAAAATTCTCCCACTGTATTAGATTTGCTGAATTCCTGTGACACTGAATTCTAGAGTTTGACCACAAACCAAGGAAAAGAAGTGATGTGAAGTGGGATCAAACTCTAAGAAATTTTCCTACCATGACTGAAAAGGAAAAGCTTTATGATTTTGATAAAGGATCTACAACTTCTGTAGCACCCATTTGGCTTCTGTACAGGAATGATCTCCTTGGATTTTGACTATCAATCTCAGGAGAAAAACTATTCTTTCTTGTGTGAGACAGGATGCCAAATCCATACTCATGGCATAGTCCCCAAGTCCAATATAAATTGACATTTTGTTTTTCTTATGTAGCTGTGTACTATGTATCCAGAGTGCATTAGCTTCTGTTTACTCTAGACATAGCTACAACAGTAGAACAGATCCACAAACCTGCTGCATGCCAACAGATACAGAAAAAGCAGTGTCAGTTTGAGCAATTATCAGCAAATTTGTGTTTATCCCAAGATCAACAAAAATCCATCTGGTAGAAGATATACTATCCTCTTAGACAGAAATGGCTACAGCAAAGCTAGCTTGTGTTTGAAATAAGACCTCATATAAGTACCTGGTGAAGTACCAGGAAGGTAACACCCTGAAAAGCGTTTAGTTCTGGACAAGAACTTAAGCATGCAAGTGTAAATACCATAAAGATGCCTAAACTCAAAATACACTTTCAAAAACTCAGTTCAGTTACAGTCTGACAGAATAAATGACTGCTACAGGTAGGTCAAGAACTTTTTTGTAAGTGGTCTGCCCTGTCTCTCTGTTGGTAACTGCTGTAGCTTCTCAGGGCTGGCAGAACAAGATATGTCCCAACTCCTCAGCCATTTTCATTTACAGGGTGATGATGTACAGCTGCAAGGCCACTCCATTGCCCTAAACTAATAAACTGAACTGTCAGATGCACACGAGGCTGACAAACATTTATTCTTCTGCCCCATTTGTCTCTGACCAGAACAGATGAAAGCTGAAGGCAGCAAATTGTCCACACCAATTTAGCAGCTTGAGTCTTGGTCAACTCCTTAGTCCATACAGTCTTAGACAACTTGGTGCTGAACTCCTGTTTAAACCCCTTTGGAAGTCACAAAGTAAACATTTCCCTGATTCTCCTTCCTAACAAAAATCCTCCACTCTTTGTTTTTGTTGATTTCTCCCCCCCGCCCACCTCCCACAAAACAGTGATCAGAGCAGATCCTACGCAGGAGTCTCTTTGTGAAAAAAAATAGGGATGTAAAGACTGCTGTGAGTGAAATGTATTCTTAAATGCAAGAGCATGGGACCTGAGGACACAAGATGTTTTCCTATCCTTTCTATTTTCTGTTGGCTGGTCTAGGAAGCCCTTTACTCAGAAAGTTGGCTTGATGTTTGGTTAGCAGTTTTTCCATGTATATTATAAAAGAAACTGATTTAGTGCTGAACAATCAGGAACCTTAAAGTTAAAATGTGAATTTGAGCAAAGGATACTTAAGATTTTGCCTGTCCTGAGGAATTAATTTCACTGAGTAATAAAAGTGTTTGTAAAAATAAGTTCTTCTACCAATAAAGTATATAGAATTTTAAAGCTTCAGAGGTGTTCTGAGCAATCCTGAATTCTGAGTCTAAATTTGCTTCTGTCTTTAATATGAAAAATATAATATGTACTGATTTTCATAATAAAATGAAAAGTGGACCTGTTTTTTTTTAATTTGGGGGGACCTGTGGTGGTTTTGTTGTTTTTGGGGTTTTTTTACTGGTAGTGAGAGAGCTGAGAGGGTTGGATTGTAATTAGAGGAAAACAGCAGACAGAGAAGACTCCTCCTGGGGGATAGTTACAGTTCAGAACATGCTACAGAAGTTCATCTTTATTCATATAGTTTGTGGGAGTAGGCCTTGCTTTAAAATGTTACTATTTTATTTCAAGCCTTGGATATTTTGGGATATGTCTAGAGTTTAGGTCAGCCAGATTGTGTTAGACACAGGTTGGTAAAAACACAGTATATTGTTCTCAAAAAGTTTTTCTTGACATTAAGCCAAAATTTTCCCATAGTTCCTGCCCATTACTCTTTGATGATTACCTCCTTCAAAATTACGTTAAGTGACAACACCACATTAGCTATAAAAGGCAGACACAGTTTTTAAAGAGCTGGGTTCCCAGAGCAAGATAAGAAGGAAGAAAAAGACTCTGCTAGATCTACCTCTACCAGACAGCCAGCCAGCACAAAGCCAGCAGCAAAGAGCCTCACTGAACATGTAGCGATGAGAGGTGAATTCAATGTCAATGGCTCATTCAGTCTTTTTGCCTCTCTGCCAATGCTTCCAGCAAGTGCCCAATTAGCAGTGACAGCGGTGGTAGTGTTTATGAGAAACTAGCCTGAGACTGTCATTTCTTTAAATTTGAAACTGCAGAGCAGACACAGGGTGGTAAAACTTTTAAGTCCCCATTGACATGCACCAGAATCTGATCTTGAACTGGTGACTTAGAGATGAAAGTCTTTATTTGCTAAATCAGTTTGTCTCCCATGGAGTGAATTTGTAATGCACTTCTCATTCCAGCTTAATTTACTTCTCTTGAGACAAAGGAAGCCCTCCCCTGCACAGTAGCTAGAACAGCACCACCCCAATTCCCTTCCCTCACCAAAGAATATTGGGTTTTTGTAGTCACTCAGGTCTATGGTGAACAAGTGGGTTGGTGCATCCAGCACTGATACTTGAACAGTAGGAGGACTGCAACAAATATGAAAAGTGTAGAGTGCTAAGTTATAAATGCAATGGATTGTCACAGGAGGTACCCAGAGGTGATAATGAATGCAGTATTTCAGGAAATTACATTCAAAAGTTACTAAAAGGGATATGAAAGAGAGAGGAGGAAAAGGAGGTATATGCGTGGAAGACTTTGGAAAGGCTGAAGCAAACACAAAAATCAGAAATTACTGGAATGTCCCCCTAAGAGACAGTCTGTTAATTTGTTGGCATGTCTTGCCTCTTGTAAACGTCTGCATACACTGATGGGCTATTCAGTAAATAACAGTGCACATTAATTTTAAGCACATGGGCTAAACTGCAACCGTAGTTCTTGGTTGTCAAAAGTCTTACAGTGCTCCTGGGTCCATTTTGAAGTCTGAATCCCACTGCCTTAGAATTTAAAAAAAATCTGACTCCTATGTAGGGTCTGAATGCCCAGCATGGAGGTTTTTAGTTTACCTCAGTATGAGAATTCAGGGCTTGATTCTCTATTGGGCAGTTTGTTGCTTTGAACACCTGGGCAAATTATTGCTATTTGCATCTCCTTTTTCTATTCTCTTTTCTAATGTTTCTACTACTGCCCACTGTAATAGAATGAATCCAGGATTAGACTATTTTTGATCTGACCTGGTAAAGCCCTTCTTTTCTAAGACAGTGTAGAGAGCCAGTCCCTTTTGTTATTAAAGGAATACAGACTTCTGATCTGACATTATGGCTGCTTCACAATCTCTTTCCACAGGTGTAAAAGACAAAGCAGATTACAGAATGCTGGGGAACAGGACTTGCACAGTATGCCTGAATTGTGGACCCAAGGTTACTCTCTGTTATTGTTCTCCTTTTCCTAGCTTAGCTATATGGCAGACAGCCACTTAGCCATCTACAGGCTTATTCCTTTCCAGCTCCTGATCTCCTGATAATAAAGGGCATGTTGAGAGGTGATATGGCTGAGCTCCTGCCAGCCAAGGCTGGCATAATGGTGCCTTTCTGAGCTAACACAAATCAGAGCAATGCACAAAGATAATCTGACATATTCTGGGACTAAGATAGCCTTGGAGATTAGATCATCACAAAGTTATAAAAACATTTTTGTCAGCTCTCCCACTGTTCAAAATTCTGCATTAAACTGAGCAAACTTAGCAAGGCTAAAGACTTGAATCTTGCACTTGGAGACCCGTGAAACTTTGAATTAAGTGAATTAAGCACCAACAATATCACCACTCCCTATCATTTTTTTAAAAAAATGTGGAAGAGCCAGAAAAGAAAGCATAATAGAGGCAAGATAGGTGCTGCATGCTTGTATGCCTCACTCTGGCATGTGGTGGGTACCTGGGTGGTCATACCTCCTCTCTTTGAGGCAGTGAGGTCTCGGTTCCCACTGTATATTCTCTGCTGTTTTACTGAGCTCAGCTGGAAAGGTCCAGCTATGTTTTCTTCCTTTCAGAGTCTCAGTCTCATACCGCATATGACCACAATGTTAAAAAATGTTTTCTAATATTCATCTTTAGCTGTTTCCTTAGACTAATTCACCCTACCATATTTGCAAATACTATAAAAAATTGCCCTCTCATGTACAAACACCTTCCTGGTTATTATAAAATTCTAAGTAAGTTATTTGTTTTAGTGTGTCTTTATATTAACAATACAAAATTTGTGGAAGGCAAATCACTTCTGTGTTTATTTCTGTTCTTCTCCACAATGAAAAATTTAGTGTCTTTACATTTAACCACAGTGGAGCAAAATGATTACTGGGATGTTTCTTCTTGTTGTCATACTACTTTGAAATTTAATAGTCATATTCAAAACAAAATTCTTCTTCCGACTTTTAAGTCTACATGTATCTTCAGTTATACTCAGCTTATTAATCATGAATGTTTGAACAATCCCATGTTATCATTAGCTAAAAGCCCATCTTATCTCATTAAGCATAATTAAGGGGAAAAAAGGGACACCCACTGCAGTGGTGTGTATTTGTCTTAATTATAGTGATTTCACAAACTTAAAGCCCTGTTTTAATTATTTGGCTTTAGCATTTTCTTTGTTACTTAATAGTCTTCCAGGGAGGCTGCAGAATGCTTTCTCTGTCCTTGTTGAAAAGAATTTTTAAAATTGATTTGATGAAATATCATTTTCCTTGATACTCAATTATGAGAGCAACTGTGCTGGGGTTTGGATTCTTGTTTGCACTCGGAGAAGAAATACAAGCCGGGAGGCAAATGTGGTTGAGTTTTCTGCTTATTTTTGGGATGGGCAACATCTGATTAAGCCGGTGCAGGCTGCAGAAAATAATACATCAGGAGGCCTTCAAAAATAAAATAGGCTGTAAAGGAGAAATCCTTTACATAGCTCCTATGCTTAGAGGCTTTTCAGTGTTGCATTCATTAGAAATGGTAGATCCTGCAATGAACTTCCTGCACCTGCATGTAAATATCCAAAGTAATGCAATGCAGATATCTGAAATAGGTCAAATAAGAACCAAATAGTGCCTATTTCTTTTCTTTGCAAATGGAATCTATGGTGACTAATTCCAATGGGGAAGTCTATGCTGCAAGTTACCTGGAGTTAGATGATATAAAGTGTGCTCCTAGAGTCTGAGGTTTGGAGATTGGCATTAAACTAGCTGGTTAATTAATTTGCAAAGTAGCACCCAACATATTTTTTTCCTGAAAGCAAGATAACATTTACTGTATGTATTATACCCCAGTAGAAAACTGGTACATCATCCTTTAGGAGAAGTGCCAGACCATTGTTTTCTGCATTCTGAGTGTAATGTGCTGAGCCCCTGATGGAAGGAGTTTTCCTGGATTTTTTTTAATTCTGGTTTTTGTTTGGTTGTTGGTTTGGTTTAAGAATAATTTAGTTTGCTCCAAGATCTGTGTTCTTAAGAGCTGGCTGTATAAAGAAAACAACTATGAATTCCAATAGGGGATTATATGCCACTGCTAGCGCCTCATGCAAGGAGAGGCTTTGCATATAGCTTGTGCTCTGACTAGCTGCCAGTCTGCCCACGCAGAATTCCATAGACAGCCTGTGGCCAGAGAGACTGAACATGCTCATATGAAGCCAGCTACCACTAAACTAATATCTTACATAACTATCACCAGTCCCAGGGACACTGAAGTCTTCAAAAGAAGCCTCTGGATGTAGCCAGACCTGTGCTTGCAGCTTCCCTTGCTGAATGGAAACTGAATCTACACCTATGGGCAGCTTTAGGACACCTCTCAAAATATCATATGGAATTAGCGACAGTTGATTTTCATCTTCTGAGGTTCAAATTCTTCTCCGTACCATCTTTTAAAACCGCTAAGTCACCAGTCATGTAACTTACCATCTATGTTTTTCCACTTCACTAGGCATCTTAATGTCAGTTCCTTGCCTCTGGAAAAGCTTGTTGCAGATCACTGTTGTATCACTGGCTTGCTCTTCAAACAGACTTCATCACTGGTGGGAAAAGAAAGATGAATGCCTGCACATCAGGCTTCGCATTTTCAGGATGAAAGTTTGAGACATCCTTCAAACCTTTACAGAAAATTCAATAACTATGTACAAACTATAGCCCTGGACTGGAGCTTCCTAAATCTTTGATTAATACTGGAAGTACCCTATAATGTCATTATACAGGCAAGAGAGACAGGTGCTGGAGCTTTAAGCTTTTCCTTAAAACTACCCTGGAGAACACGAAAAGTTTCAGATATCTCCTTGAATGGAGGGACAGAGAAGACAGCAATTCCAAAAAAGAGTAGTTGCCTGAGGCAAGAGTAGGACTAATAGGAACCAAACATCTGTGAAAGAGGAGATTGCTATGGGGAAGAGAAACATGGGACATCCAGCTTTGGAGTCATGAAAGGTTCAAACAAACAAGCAAACAAGCAAATCCATAGAGATACCTGATCTCTCAAAAGCTAATTCAAAGGAGCTGCTCAGTCTCCCAGGGTGCATTCCTTGCCACCCAAGAGCATCACATTGATGATAATTTCCTCTGCAAGAACTGCAGCAAGCCTCAGCTCCCAGCTCCTGAGAGCTTCTGCTGTTCCAGACAAAGACAAAAAAACCTCAAAACACAGAACATTTGGCTCTTGTATGACTCTCATAAGCAGTGAAAAGTGGCATGAGCTTTTTAGCATAGAAAAAAACCCCCACCAACAATGCACATCTTGTGTCTGAATAGAGCTTTTGGGGGATACTAAATTAAATAATTTGCTTTTATGGAGAAAAGTGGCAATCATTGGGCTTCATGTCCTTTTTTAAACTTTTATTCTTTATCTCATGTTTTATATTTATCATATTTTTTATTTTTAATAGATTGTAAAAATAAAGCCTCCAAATATCAACTCATACTTTATTTCTTTAAATCTCTTGTTCTGTCCCATGTTCCCTACAGGAAACACTCTTGAGATTTGTGGCAAAATGTCCTGACATCTGTCAGCTCTCCTCAGCCAAAAGCAGGTAGTCACCCTTTTCAGCAAGGCTCCTGGCTGCTGGAGGTTTGAGCTGAACCTTGCAACAGGCCACAGCTGTCACTGAACCACCTTACCATCTATGAGGCAACAAATTGCTATACTGCACCATGAACACCACAGGAACTGGACTCTGGGACCCATGAAAACAAACACACATGGTGGAGCCCTGTAGTTATCTCTTATTTTGCAGGGGGCCTTTTATCAAAAATATATTTGACCCACAAGATGTACTCTACTCTCTGAAATACACAAAAATGGATCTGGTACATACTCCCTACTCTCGCTCTCCCCCCCCCCGCCGCCTTTTCGATAGACACTGGGAAAGCTGCGGGAAATGGAAAATGTTTCCTGCTTATACAACTGCTATAACAGCAGCAGCTATAGAAGAATACAAGTAATGACTTACATCATGTAGTTTCCTTTCAATGGCACAAAGAGCAGGCCACATTTTCTCTTCATTTTTCATCAAGATAAGGCAGCAATAGAGGAGGCCCATCTCCCACTTGCACCCACTAGTGCAATTCAGATAAGGATTTCCCTTCAGTGTTTTTCTTCTCTGTCTGCATCACTGCTGGCACCTGCACATGTTGGCTGTTTGCTATAATTGAAGAAGATGATGTTGCACTTTGCCTAATCTTTGGGATTTCCCAGATGACACAGAAAAATACATTTTGGAAATTATATCAAGCAAAGACAGTAAAAAACTCTGTTCTCTGTAACCAGTCTGTTGAAGATATTGTTTGATGTACAAACACAATCCTTTGTCAGTGTTCCACCATGCCTCAAAATTTCTGGTCCCCTAATATACCTGAGGCTTTCCAAGGGCATGTGCAGATCATAAGCAACAGTTTTAGAAGAACTCTTCTAGGGATGATAGATTCCTTAACCTCAGCCACTTACGGCTTTAGAGTTGATTTATAGAAGTCAAAATGACCAACTTACCCAAATGCCATACAAAGGGGCATTTGAATATAAAATGTGACTGCCTTGAAGGGGCCAGAACCTTTCTAATTGCCTTTCCAATTATTCCATCTCATCTCAAATAAAAGCACTTCAAAGACTCTCAGAATGGCAGCTTCTGCCTAATAGACTGGTGGGGCAGAAATAAATTTTTGAAATGTTATAAAAGTAAACCAAGAGTATGATTCCATTAACTAAATGGGACTCAAGAAATGGCTACCATTACTCATTATTACTGCCCTGTTGAAAGAGAGGAAGACTAATTATGAATGGATTTGTTTGTTTCTATAATCCCTTCATTTACAGAGTTTTGCCTCTAAAAGAATAATTGCAAACTCAAAGTAGGTCTTCCTGAAATGTTTTACTCACAAGGACAAAATCAGTCCAGAATTCCAGCCAATGACAAAATGTTCCTCAGAATTAAAAATCGAGTTAATAGGCTCACAGTTATTTGTCTTGGATTATTGATTAATATTACATTTGGGTTTACTTCCCTTGGTGAAATCAATCCCATTCCTCAAACCAGATGTCTTACGCCTTGTCACTTCAGTGTAATGAAATCAGCTATTAGATTCTGCACACTCCAACCTGATATGGATTTATTGATGGCTCAATCGGTTGCCCTTTGTCCGGAGACTCAGGACTTAGGAGGGCAGTGACACCTGGAGGGAGGCAGTGGCCCTACAACTAACTTCAAGTACCACTGAGCAAAGGAATCCTTATTAACGTGATGGACTTTTAAAAAACAGCGGTAGGAACAAAGCTCTGTTGGTGCCTTCTAACCTACAACCTATTCTGAGGCATACGAACATGCTGCAATAGGCACTAATTTTGCTTTCCTGCATCTGAGCCACAAAGCTTCTCTTAGCTATTTTGAGATGGGTGTTTAGGATTTGCATTATTTTTTACTCCAATAGAGAGTGTCTTTTGCCAGAGTCATCAGTGAGAAAATAGGATGAGAAATGGAAAACATTAATAAAAGCCATGGAGGCAGCTGTGTGAAGTGCAGGGTGCAGCTGCCAGGAGTGGCTCCAGCTGCTACTGCATTGAGAAAACAGGAAATAATCCAAGAAGTGGATATCAAAAAGGGGATGTAATTTTGGGAGCTGCACACATTTCAGTGACAGATTCCCAAGCTACAGAGTGAAAATCCTGAGCCCAGTTAAAATTTTCTCAAAGTTCTGGGATATTCTGCTGAAAGAGATAGATTAACTGTTGCATGATTGCTGGCTGGGTGATTTAGTTAAGGACATTGGGTACTGGTGCATCCTGTCAGGTGGGATGAACAACATCGAACTATATTTAAGAGTGTATCATGCACCATCACACAAAGTCCTGCAAAGGCATGTGAAAATGGTATAAAAGGTAGACTGTATCCTGCATATGATGTAAGTAAATTCCTGACCAAAATTGAAACCCTTTCTAAATCTGGATCTAAATCTAAACTATCTACAAATCCTATTATTGTTTCCTATTATTATTATTATATTATTCCTATTATTATTATTTTATCCTAGTATTATTTGTAAAAATTTACTCAAGAAAATGGGATAGTCAGATTCCATCACTTTTACCCACGTCAAGTTGTACATGCTTTATCAAACAGAAGTTAGGGGAAATACTTAAAGGCATAAGATGCTCCCCACCATGGCTGAATATGTCCTGAGTAGTTTATCCCATAGATTCACAGTGAAGACAGCTGCACTTGTCACTCAGACAAAAATGAAGTGGTGGATTTGAATTCAAAGTAATTAAATATTTGCCTGCCCTTTTCTCTTCCCCCTATCCCTTTGCCACCTTCCACTAAGGAAGAAATTGGTGATCACAAATATATCACAGATCACTGACTCCCTCAGTGTGCAGGTACAAGCATGTGCACATTTAGTAATAATTCGAGTATTTGTAACCTGTAATTCAATCATGATTTTAGCTTTTTAACTTTCTACTCCTTGTACTCTTATACACCAAACACGGTCTAGCTTCTACTCTCTATCTGCCAGATTCACTCTTGCTGCAAGAAAACATACTTCTGCGGCTTTTTGCTTTTAGTGGCAGCTGGTTTGCAGTGCAGATAGCAGATATTCTGTGGACCATTCTGGGCTCATGCCTAGATAGATTGCAAGCTACAGAAAACTGGACATTTTGATTCAGCTGGTTCTTAGAATCATAGAATCATTAAGGTTGGAAGAGACCTCCAAGATCATCGAGTCCAACCGTCAACCCAACACCACCATGCCCACTAAACCATGTCCCTAAGCGCCTCATCTACATGTCTTTTAAATATTTCCAGGGATGGTGACTCAACCACTTCCCTGGGCAGCCTGTTCCAATGTTTAACCACTCTTTCAGCAAAGAAATTTTTCCTCATGTCCAATCTAAACCTCCCCTGGCGCAACTTGAGGCCATTTCCTCTCCTCCTATCGCTAGTTACTTGGGAGAAGAGACCAACACCCACCTCGCTACAACCTCCTTTCAGGTAGTTGTAGAGAGCGATAAGGTCTCCCCTGAGCCTCCTTTTCTCCAGGCTAAACAACCCCAGTTCCCTCAGCCGCTTCTCAGAAGACTTGTTCTCCAGACCCTTCACCAGCTTCATTGCCCTTCTCTGGACACGCTCCAGCACCTCAATGTCCTTCTTGTAGTGAGGGGCCCAAAACTGAAGACTGAACTGAACTGAACTGCTTCCTTGTAGCTGTGGACTTCCATGTTCCTGCACTACGCCAGAAGGGAATAACTGGCTCAAAACCTGAAAGAAAGAGAGTAAACATGACAAATTGTTCAAAAGTTTAACTGTAGATGTCATTTTCAGTGGTGCAAATTCAGTCACATCATTCAGCTTCGTTCCATTCATAACGTCATATTTACACTAATGTCGCCAAGATCAGAATGTGATTTTAAAGTTTACATGTTTCCTACAGATACTTCTTTTATAAATGAGCAGGTGCAGGGGACTTTCACAGGCATCAAAGTAACTGAAATAAAAAGATGGAGAAAATACAGTTTCACACAGAACTGCTAGTAGGTGAGGAGTCTGGATGATCTGAACACCTGGAATAATGCTGCAGCCATCCCTTCAGGGAAGTTAGAGGGCTTTCCATGCTACAGAAAGCTACAGAACACTACAGGCAATTACAACTTGCCACTGATCATGGTGCCAAATCTTTCCCTGAGGTAACTTGAGCAGTTTCAGGGGATTTACTGTAGTGGTGAAGTGGGCCCCCAAACAAATAGAAACCTGCTCACAGAGACAAGCAGCAAAGCAGAGTGAGAAAGAAACATAACCCCTCAGCTACCAAACTATCATCATGTGGGACCTAGTAGGATCATTTTTCATGCAGAAGTTTTGCCCCTTGTAAAATGACATTTCTCCTCCCTCCATGCTGCCTCAGTGCTACTCAGTGACACTGCGTATACCTGCATGGGCAGTGATGCCAGGAGACCCTCAGGCTCAGATTAAGTTTGGGCCAGTTCCTGCTTCTGCCTTTGTCAGCTGGGTTCCCACTGCAGCTGGGGGCATGCAGCAAAGAGGCCTTGACTGCAACCAGCACTTGGAAGCACTACTGTCACCTCTGCCCAGTGTTACACCTCTGCTACTTAAGCCTCTGGAGACCATCTGCCGCTCCAAACCGTGGTGGTTTCAGGATGCCAGCTACCCTCCCCGCCCAGAGCCACACTGAGTCTGGGGGAGCTCTGAGTGATGTCTGACACAGCTTGTCCTGTGCTGTGCGAACAGGTCCTGGGAAGCGTCTGGCAGGTCACTTCACTTTTTTGTCCAGGGTACTTGTCAGTAAGAATAGCTGCCTGGCTTCCCAGGTGTTGTGAGGGTTGTTAATATGCATTTTCAAAGTTTTTGTGACAACAGGAACTATTCCAATTTCATATAGTTCCATAGTGGCCATCTTGAGCATATTTTTAAAACTCTGATCTTCCTAATGAAAAGGTGCATTATTACAAAGCAGTACCAGAAAGCCAGCAGCCCAAAGAGAGGGTTCTTATGAATTCAGGATAATTAGTTATAGCATTGCTGCAAATGAGTTTATCCGCTTGACATATAAGTTCAGCTGATTTGCAGGATGCATTCAGCTACATTTTTGAGATATGGGATGCATTTTATTGACTTTTATTTTATTTTATATTGAATTTGGCACTGAAACAGTCATTATATCTTAACATCTCAGCAGGACATTCTGCTCCCTGCAGCACTGTTGTAGTAAATCAAGCTTCGAACTGATAATTAGTTGTGTTCCTTGCTTAGTTGTGCAAGAGCGTGGGAGGGGGGAGTAACAAGTTAGAGCATTTTGAAACTAATAAGAGTGATCTCCTCCCAGCATCATACAAATTGACCAAGACTTAAACTAGATGTCATACTCTGTTACTTTGCTTCCCCCACAAAGATGTAACTAATGAGAACTACAGCCACCTAAACAAAGACACTTTGTGGATACAACTCTTTCACCAGTTGTTCTAAAGTAAAATAAAAGGGGAAAGAGGAGAGAAATCAGTTTCTGACATAATTTTGTTTTATTTTCCTTTGCTTTCCTATGAAGAGTCTGGGGTCACCACAAGCCCAAGATATTCATTATATTGTTTCCCTTGGGTAATTCTGAAAAGGGCACAGAATGTCAGTAATCATCCCCTTTATGTCTTAGTGGCAAGTTTATGATTGAAGGATTACCTTGCTAATACATGTTTAAATGAGGCTCTGGCAATGTTAGTGGTATTTAAAAGAGCTCTGGCATTTGAAACAGTCGTCAACAAGAGATTGTGCTTATAAACAGAACCTGGTTCATGTTAGGCTGGCTCTGAGACTGAAGGCTTTAACATCAGCTTTGTTCTGACACTTTGCTTTTTTAATCCATAGCAAAACTGTTTGGTACCAAATGCTGAACAGGACATCACAAAAGCTGAAAATGATGGAGAAATTAAAAAATGTTGCCAAATGAAAAACCATGTAAAAATAGCTTATACCTAGCAGCTGGCATTATTTATTATCATTACATATCAAAGATTAAATTTAAGTTCTTGCTATAGGAAATAGCTATTTTAAAATAGCAGGAAGAAATACAGAATGTAAACAGTGCAGTATCTGGTTATTTTCATTTACATTTTTGACAGTTCTAAGTGTAACAAACATTTAGCTCAATTAATAAGTCATGGGCAGGATAATACAAGTCATGCCTAACTGCACTAGAAAGGTCTTTCTACGCTCAGTTGGATTCCCCTAGATTGTTTTGGATTTTTTTGGGGGGTTGACTTGTACAAAAGAAGCAAAAATGTTTTTCTTAGAGGATTTTAAACCATGTCTTTTTAGACTATTAAAATTTAGTCCATTATTTGTGAAGTTCTTTCAGAGTCTCAGCTGGAATGCAGTATTTAAATGCTGGACGTAATTCCCTGATGCTTCATGGTGAGGATGTAGATGATTTACAGACAAGATGACTTCTTTGGAAATACAATTTTTTTAAATTAACTGTCAAATCAAGCCTTTCACCTTTCTTTCCTACTGCCTTTGCTACCTCTCTTCTTCCATCATTGCTGAAAATCCCACTTCTCCCTTGTTAAGTGGGTTCACCTCTTGGTGTGATATTTGACTCTTCTCTGTCTCTTTTCTTAATTTTTATTAGATAGCTTGTTTATTAAACCACAGGTAGTAACTGCAAAAAGCTGCATTTCTCTCCATCGCTGCCAAGAAAGTCTGGGATAAAATTTCATCAGGTCAGAAACTTGAATCAGTCTCCATTCTGGCTTCCTCAATTCTTGGATCCTCAGAAAAGCACCAGCACTCCAGTGTGTATGAGACACCTTGAAGAGAACAAAAGTCAGGTCCAGAGCCAGCCATAAATTAACCGAACCATGAATTTGCTAGTCATAGGCAGCTTTTTTTTTAAACCATTAGGAAAGACAGGCCAAATTTTGTACCTTGGGAATTTGGGGCTGTCCAACAGAAACTGAGGGAATGGTAGTGTTGTCGTTGTGTCACAGCATGCTGTGTAGACCAAAAAAGTCAGCCAGGTCTAGAATCCAGAAGTCATTGGTTATAGCACAAAAGAAGCATAACCAAACCTAGTATAAACAAAGGAGGTTCAATACCTGATAATTTCTCATTTCACTTTATCATCAAAATCACTTTTCTATTCTGGGTGAGAATCCTGTAGTTAGACAAGTGACCAGAGTTGAGAAAGTGTTTACATGAACAAATGCCATCAGAATACAGATAAGGGGTTTCAGAGTCCAAAATCTAGCTAGACCCTTGAGGTTTCTTGGAGCAAGAGGTTACAAAGGAGTTATTCAGTATTTTCTATTGGATTGTTAATTAGTTTCCATTTGACAGACTTGACAGTAGCTCCTGAAAAAAGTGCAACCTTGGCAGTGCAATAGGTGAGGTATCTATTTTTAATAGCTTTTGGTTTGCAAGCAGAATGTCACTCAAAGACTGATTTGGCCAAGATCTTGCATGTCAGTAACTGTTTCTTAAAATGGTTTAATATCTTTAAGGTGATTTCACATGGTCAAAGGATTCAGTGTTTTTCATTTTATGAGATGGAAGGAAAAACACCCAAGTTTTTCCCTTTACTTTTCAACTTTTTAATGAAAAGAAAGGTATTAAAAATCGTGCATTTATTACCACTTAACAGCTTGAGGTCTATACACCCCATTGAGGCATTCAACATGTACTGGCAAAGTACATGTACCTAAATTTTGTTTCAAGATAGGGAGTGCATTTCTGCCTTAAGGTACCACTCTGTGATTCTTTCCATTGTAGGAGGGTTTCAAAGGTAAATGGAATTAATTGCTTCTGGAGATATCTATCTCTGTTCACTAACTATGGAGGAAATCTAAAACTTAACATCTAGATGGCTAAAGTTAAACTGAACTGTTCTGATGCATACGTTGCTGTCGTTTAACCCCAGCCGGCAACTAAGCCCCACACAGCCGCTCACTCACTGCCCCCACAGTGGGATGAGGGAGAGAATTGGAAGGGTAAAAGTGAGAAAACTCGTGGGTTGAGATAAAAACAGTTTAATAGGTAAAGCAAAAGCTGCGCACGCAAGCAAAGCAAAACAAGGCATTCATTCACTACTTCCCATGGGCAGGCAGGTGTTCAGCCATCTCCAGGAAAGCAGGGATCCATCATGCGTAACAGTTACTTGGGAAGACAAACACCATCGCTCCAAACGTCCCCCCCTTCCTTCTTCTTCCTCCAGCTTTATATACTGAGCATGACGTCACATGGTGTGGCATATCCCTTTGGGCAGTTTGGGTCAGCTGTCCCGGCTGTGTCCCCTCCCAGCTTCTTGTGCACCTCCAGTCTTCTCAGTCAGTAGAGCATGGAAATCTGAAAAGTCCTTGGCTAGTGTAAGCACTACTTAGCAACAACTAAAACATCGGTGTGTTATCAACATTATTCTCATCCTAAATCCAAAACACAGCACTGTACCAGCTACTAGGAAGGAAATTAACTCTATCCCTGCCAAAACCAGGACAGTTGCTTTAAATCTTACATCTCTTTGGTGGTATTAGTCATCACAGCCTCACATCTCCCGTAATTTAAATGTTATCATTACTAGCACAGGTAAAGAAACAGAGGTGAAAGGAGTTACCTACAGTCATACAGAACACCTACAAACAGATCTAAGTACTGAATTCAGAAGACTAAGTTTACTCTCTCGCAACACTAAAGGAATCACCAGTCTTTAATGCATATGCAAACATATTTTCCTCCCCCAAATTAGAGCTTAAATGTGTAGTTAGAAACTCAGTGGGATCAAGAGCGTTGTTTCTCAAGATTGCCACTGAGAACACTATCCCACCGCTGCCTGGGATGGACCTTATGGTGTCCTTGCACATCTGGAATTCACTGTGAGCCAGACACCAGGAACACAGTCTCCCAAATCTCTCTCTCAAGATTTTACAGCCAAACCCTCATAAGACCAATGCCTTATCTTGCCGCACAAAACTGCACCATGTATTGGCTGGGCCAGTCATACCACAAGCTGTCTCCTTTGTTAGTGGAGTATCCTTCCACTCTAGAGAAATAAGCTCTTGTCTAACCACATTCACATGGATTGCAGTTTCAACTGCTGTTTCCTAAGAACAAGTAACCTTCTCAAACCAAAGTTTTCCTTGTTTTGTTTTATTTTTCTTAAAGCAACACCGACTGTAATTTTCTGTTTGTGTTAAAGGCACGAGTGAATCCATATCCCTCTTGCCTTTGTTTCCTATTAAACCTAAAGTTTCCTGCACCTATTTCAGTTAGTAAGTGGCAAACACTACTTGCTTTTCCAAATTAAAAAGGCAGGAGCAAAATGTCAGGACTGCAAATGACACATAATGATTTCACTGTAGACTCCTGAGGATGAGGAAATTACAGGGTTTGGCAATAAGAATAAAATAATTATATCTTTTAAAATACTTTATGAACAAAAGCATTTATTTAACTGGATTTCTCTGCTGAGTTTAAATGCTTCATGATAAATTAATTATGAAATTAATTGCAGAATTATAAATTATTTTTAAAGAAGCAAGCAAGAATGTAAAAGTGGGATCTTTTCTTATAATAAATCTTCCACTTGTACAATTTACACGTGTGAGCAGGTTTTCCAACTGAGTACTGTTTGAAAAACCAAATTTCTGAAAGTGGCATTCTCTCCCGATGTAATATTAAGAGAACAGTAGCTCAAGAAAGCAAAATGCAAGATACAGGCAGCAGCCCTAAGAAGGCAAATTATAGGTACTTGAAGATATAAATAACTGAAGCTACCATTCCTTGCTGAATGAATCCTTACTGGTTCAGGCTAAGGAAGTTGAGACAGCAAAGTTCAAAAGCTGCTAACTCATGAAGTGGCAAAGGCAAATATTGCTTAAAGATGACATATGCTTGACCAGTTCTTACATTCTCTCCAAGTTGGAGACAAGAGACTAATTGAGAGGGATCTTCAGGCTGACTCATAACAAGAATGACTGTATGCTTAGGCTGCCTGTTTGCTTATGAATTAATCCTAATGCTGTTTAAATTTAAGTGAAGATACTATTGATATTAAATAGCTCAGGATGAAGCTTTGTGACAGCAAAGTTGTCAAAGCTGTTTTTGTTAAAAAAAGCCTGCATCTCTGATTTTTCTCTGAAAGATCCAAGTATAAATGACGTAATTTAATTAAATTACACTTTCAGTGTCTAAGGTATATAAGTTACTTTCACCACTTGAAAAAAATACAGGCCATAGTACAGCAGTCTTAATAACACATAACTAAAGAATGTGTGGTAGCATTTAGTTCTATCCTACCTTCTCAGTGATAAATGACATATGGAGAGGTTAACTACTATTCCCTGTATCTCTCCATTTCTCTTATATAACAAAGTTAGCATAAGGAGGCCAAGATGAAAATGAAGAAAAGTAAGAAATTTTACCAGCTGAAAAATAGTGTTTTGGTTAAGTTGAGGAGCATGCAGGATCTAAAACTACTGAAAAAATCTGTTACACTGAGTTCACAGGTAATAAGCTTGTATCACTTGCCCCAAAATTAGCTATCATGTTCATGGCAAACTTCAGGGACCCAGTACTTTCAAAAATCCTTGCACTCTCATTAGAAAGTCTAAAGCTGAATTTCAGCCCTGAACTTTAGCCAGGTCACAACAGTAATTTTGCAATGGGAGCTGTGATACTGGAATAGTGATTCTTTTTCATAAGGAGCTTTAGGACCCTCCATATAGAAGTCACTAGCAAAAGTGAAAATATTGCAGAAAATCCTACCAACCTATGAATTTCATGTTTAGTCCTTGTTAACATTTATTTAGCAATCAGAAAGAGAATTTGTAAACCTTGTCTCCTGAATTATGCTCTTGATGCTCACATTCTTTGGCCATCTAAAAAATTATCCTTCAAATATAAGATCAGCTGACTGAGCAAAATCAAAGGGATAAATCCTCTTTTCCAAAGAAATAATCAAAATTTTTAGACCAATACAATGAAACAGTTCTTGTTATCTTACAGATCAATAACTAGAAACATAGCAGTATGGTTATAGATAAGGCATCTATAAACACATAATCCTTTTCCCAGTCTTATTCTATCTTTTCTGCTGAACTGGAAATCTCCTGAAAACAATTATGCAGTTTTCAGTGATTTAAACTTTCCATTAGATCCTGACATGCCTGTATTTAGATGCGTCAGTTCCAGACAAAATACAAACATGCAGAGGTGAGTGGAATGAAAAAGTAAGGCAGACAAAAAATTAAATCAGTGTCTCTAAGCATGAAATGGCTTCAGATAAAGCTTAGTTCTCAAAGAAAAAAAAAAAGAAAGAAAAAAAAACTATCTTAGTGAAAGCAAGATGGATCTCAGTGCTCCTCTGAGCTGAAACAGTGAAATCTGCCTGAGCCACACATGTTCTTCTCAAGAGCACTTCTCAGAGAGCTCCATGGGTCTCCAAACAGGCTGGGAATTTGAGAAATGAAGTGGCCCTCAAGTTCTGCTGCTTCTCCTTTTCATTGAAAGCCCCCAAATAGCATTTACACAACATACACGGTCCCTACATTTGGAAGAGCTCTTTGGCTAAATCAGCAGCACTAAACAGCACATGGAAGAGTTGTGGGCAAATCTGCTTGACCTAGGTTTAGTTTCTGCTTAGGTCAGTATCTCTGGTTGGCTATGGCAGAATTAAATTTAGTCAGTACAGGTTTTTAATCACAATATGATATATTTGGGTCCATTTTTTGACCACCCTGAAGGCAGATAGTCTTAAGCCTTACCTTTTTTGTTTCATCTCACCTCTTCAACAACCTACCAACATCCTTCATGCTTTCCCCTCTCCTGAAATACCCATTAAAAACTTTGTTATAAATCTGAAGTAGCATGGTGCATAAAAATATTGCCTAGAGAGGCCACTTGTAAAGTTTTTTCATAACAAAAACAAGTAACTAAATTTCCCCCATAGAAAAGGATTTTTTTTGCAAATTCAACTGTTTTTTCCACCTACAAATAATTGAACTGAACATCTTTGCCACCTAAAGTCTTTTCCTTTTTGCTTTAGTCTTTTCTGCTTTCTAATATTCTAATTGTGTGTCCCCATTTTTTCCTTCCTTCTTATACCTCTTACAGTCAACATCATTTTAATAACGTTAAGAATGATGAGAGCAGGAACAGCTCATTACTGCTGGTATGGATCATTATTGACTCACTGCATTCTTCAGCAAAGGTGAGTATCTTCTGTACAATTTCACCTTTCAGCCTGGTGTTTAAAATAACATTTTAATCACATATCCAGAATGCAAACAGGGAAGAAGAGGTTGGGGTAAAGGTCAGTGTCCTGGTTTTGGCTGGGATAGAGTTAATTTCCTTCACAGTAGCTGGTATGGGGTTATGTTTTGGATTTGTGCTGAAAACAGTGTTGATGATAACACAGTGACATTTTAGTTACTGCTGAGCAGTGCTTACACAGAGTCAAGGCCTTTTCTGCTTCTCACACCACCCCACCAGCGAGTAGGCTGGGAGTGCACAAGAAGTTGGGAGGGGACACAGCCAGGACAGCTGACCCCAACTGGCTAAAGGGATATTCCATACCATATGACATCATGCTCAGTATATAAAGCTGGGGGGGGGATGTCCGGAGGGATGGCGTTTGTCTTCCCAAGTCACCGTTACACGTGAGGGAGCCCTGCTTTCCTGGAGATGAGATGGCTGAACACCTGCCTGCTGATGGGAAGGAGTGAATGAATTCCTTGTTTTGCTTTGCTTGCACATGCGGCTTTTGCTTTTCCTATTAAACTGTCTTTATCTCAACCCACGAGTTTTCTCACTTTTACCCTTCCGATTCTCTCCCCCATCCCACCGGGGGGCGGGGGGAGTGAGCAAATGGCTGTGTGGGGCTTAATTGCCAGCTGCGGTTAAACCATGACAGTCAGCAACTTTTTTTTTTTTTTATCTCAGTGGAAAAACTGAATGTTTGATGCCTGTACAGGGCTTTATTAATTGCTTTAAGTTATTAAGACCATAATTCTTCTTTTAGTTGCTGTTCCTCAGCCAAGCAAAGGTGGCAGAAAAAAGGTGATCAGGTGGAGGTGCATGTTCTTACCCACTGACCACTTTTGCACCAGACTTTACCCCATTCCATTTGTGTACGGAAATAGAGGGGTGCCCATAGCCCTGTATGTCAAACAACAATATATGCATACATTATTGTGTTTCAGATGGGGTCATTTACTCTATTTAGCAACCGCTTTGCTCCACTGTTTTTATCTGTGTTTTTCCTGAGAAGTGGGAAGTGTAGGTATCCCGCATTGCCTCCTCAATTTCAATATTGCTGTTCTGAAAACAGGGCAACTACTTAATTCACATAGGCCTGTGGGGTGTAGGAAAGAGCCTGCCAGATGCAGTTTCCTCAGAGAAACTCCTGTTGCACTCAAGTGCTATCCACTGTCTTCTAAACTGGATTTTGCTTTTTCTCTGTCATCATCATCTCAAAGTAATTCATGTGAACTATGCAATTACATGAGCTAAAGGATCAGGTACCACATCTAAAAGTCATTCTTCATAGTTTCTCACTAATGCATCTGAGAAAACTCCATCAGTTAGTCTTTTTGTACAAGTGCACTGTTTCAAGGCATTCAGGGAAGAGAGAGAGAAAGAGTAAATGGAAGCAGTTTGAAGTGTCATCTACATACACATGAAAAGCAAGGTAATGAAGTAGATGTGAACTTTTCTCAGCAGATCCTATTAACAAATTCATCTTTCCTGAAGTAGTTAATGCACCTTATGCTTTTGTTTATTGCGGTGTATTACAAACACCTCCCTGGGAACCCTCTGGTTCTCTTCCTGGAAACAGGGATTGGCATCAAAAGAAAATTTTAAGTGCCTCAGAAGCATAAGATGTAAGAACTGACAAAGACCTTTGGGACCAAACCATGCACAAGCTGATTAAAGTTGCATTACCCACACCCTGAGGAGCCGAGATAGATAGACTTGTAAACCAGGCTTAGTGTTGTCAGCCTCAAGAGGAGATTGGGTACAAGTGCTGTCACTTTTTCGCTGGGTCTGCTTTTACAAGCCAGTTCCTATTTCCTGACAAAGAAAAGGCAATATCTTGTCCTTCATGTGTACATCTGGGTACAAAGCTGCTTGTAATAAAAATCAACATAAATTTACAGAACATCAAGAAAAAGAGTAGCGTAAACTTCACTTTCTTTTCCTCATGTTGCTCACATTTAAACAGAAATAGAAAGATTTTTGAGCCAGATTCATGCTCTTTATAATAAACTGTTGAGGTCAAGCTGGCTGCCGTCAAGCTGGAGGATGAACATAACCCATTGGGTTTGTTTTCTGTATAAAAGCAGAAAGCCCCTCACTGCCTGATGTAATTATCTGGTTAGATTTGCTTTGCTTTCTGATGGTGTCTTACACAAAAGACATCTCTGGAAAAGGCTGTATACATATCTCCTCCGGTCACTGGCAGAATAAGATGAATAGGACTTGATCACAATCCAGTGTCAGGATCTATCTCCTTCACACACACAATGTATCATGATGGCACTCGGGACTGGAGGGGAAAATAAACTCAGCTCACCTCGGCCAGCATAGCATGCCTGCACAGGAGCTTTAGAAAGTGCTGGGCAGGATATCCTTACAACACACCCTTTATCCTAGGCAAAAAATGCACATTCATAGGCTACATGTGAGTAATTTCAACCTCTGGATTTGGTGAATGGTGACTGCTCCTCTGAGGAAGGTATTTTGCTCTGTCATGGAGTACATCACATATTTATTACATTGGTCAAAAAAGGGCAAGTTGAACAGTGGTAAGTGGGTGTGACTGAGTCTAAGTGAGTGTGAAGGAGTCTAAAGTTGGCTCATCTTACTTGGCAAAGGTGCAGGTTAATATAGGAGACTAATTTATACCTTCACACTTTCTCACATCCTCTTGTGTGTTGCAAAAGAGCAACCAACTTCTGCAACTCTTTTAACTCACACCCTGCCTGTGAATGTGTAATTCACACTAGTTTACACACCGCATCTGGGTCCTGCAGCCTGCAGCCACAGGGCAGAGCAAGGCCAGGCAGCTATTCCCAGCTCACCAATAACAGCTCCTACACAATGCGCTCCAGCTCCACATTAACAGGAGATTATTAAGAACACAAGGTGTAATATTTCTATTTGGTTTTCTCACATGTTGCTTGTAAGCCACAGTGCTGTTAGTTGACTTGGAACACAACCTTATATACGGCAGTTAGAAAAGCAGCCTCCTGTGACTCTGCCCACAGGTATGTGGAAGGTGAGTGTTAAGATAATGGTGAAATCACGGCAATTTAATGTCTGGTGAAACTCTGAGTTAATAAATTTCCTCCTCCACATCCTTATTTCTATTTTTTATTCTTTCCACACTAGCTGAATCAAACTCCCAGCCCGACAACCACAGGCCAGTATGTTTGGCTTATCATGTTGCCATGACATGAATGGCCACTGATTAATAAAAAATCTTGTCAAAGAAAGCTTCTGTCACTGTTGATAGAGACTGTTGGAGAACGATATTAGGTTCAGGGATGGGAGATTGTTTAGGGTGGTTATTTTTTATTTATCTTTTTACTTTTGAGGTACATTTTGTTTTGAACAGGTTCCCACAAGGTGGGAAAGATGCGCAGTCACAGAAAGCCTCTGCTTCATTTCACTGGCTACTTTGCCATGGTATTGAGTGGCTTTTTCTTACTGAGTGGTGTCTTAACTTCACAGGGCAGTAGAAACATTTTGGAATTAGAGCATGTAAATTACAGAGATAATACCATTGTAGAGGAAGAAGGGGTAACAGAGGAGATATTAAACTGGAAATACCCTAAACACAATTATTTCATTTTGGAAGGTAGTTGCTTTTTCCTGATACTAAATAAGCATAATTACAGCTCCCACCAACTTTTAAAAATGTATTCACTTTTATTGGGATAATAATATTTTGAATTTACTGCACCTTTCATACCAGAATCTCAAGGCACTCAATAAACAGAAAATGAACATGCCTAATGCACCCTTTTTGAGGTGATTATGCTCTATTATTCTTCTCTGTAGATAAATTGAAGTACAAAATGATTACAGTTTGCCCAATCACACATCAAGTGAGTCCCCGATCTCAGAATAGGACCCAGAGGCCCTCCATGCTAGTGTCTTGCCATTAGGTAACTATCAGATTTTGTTCATTTTAAAAAAAAAAAAAAACAAAAGAAAGGAAAATACATACAGCATAATCAAATTCTGAATCATATTTCAGCAAATTCAGTAATAAAGGGCTGATGATAAATAGCATATTTTTCTCCTTGCTCTACTGAATTATTTTCAGTGTTTGCTCTGTTTGTACTTCTTATAATCCTGACAGCAAGTTCTTTAGAAAGCGATCAGTCTAATCCAATTTATATCATTCATTTGATGTGCCTTTCTTTGTCCCTCAAATCTGTGCGTTCTGATTCACTTCCTGACTCACTGCAGTTTTACACCGGTGTCACTGAATTGAAATCAATTTTGTCTGTGTGGGATTTTACTGCTTCTCAGTGAAAAGCTGCATTTACTTGCCCAAAATAGAGTCTAAGGAGAGATGAGGGGGAGGGCGTAGGAAAAGAGGGGGAAGAGAAGAGAAAAGTCCTTGTATCAGATTCAGGGATTTTCAGTAAATTGTTAACATGAAAGTATTTGTAGATGAGAATTTGGTTGCTCTGAGGAGCTGACTTCAAATTCAGGTCAGATTAAGGTCAAAACTGGCTTGATGGGCACCTTGAAAAGATGATTATTTGCATTACACAAGCACAGAAACCTCAAGAATCCATGATTCCTGCTAATGCATAGCAGGTAGTCCCTTCTCCAGGAGCCTGATCCCATGAGTAGGGCACAGAAAAAAGACAGGAAACCTCTGGTGAAGTTTGTACCCCAGTTTAGAAATTGCTTATGGTTTTGACAAATAAATGAAAAAGAAAGCATAGAACAAAGGAAATAGCACCCCACACTGAAGACTGAGAACTGCAATTGGAAGAAATTCTGCTTTTTCAAAGGTTACCCAGGACATGTATTTCAAAACACAGATCGCCTGAAATCTAGTCTGCTGACCTGAGTCCAAGACTTCCCTAGATCCTTGTCTACAGTTCCTACATCAACTCTATTCCTATGAACTCCATGGTTACATTCAAATAAGAGCACACTATGTGCAAGTGGTGGTGTCAAAACTGGTAAGACACCTGTGCAGCCTGTGGGCCCATCCCCACTCTGTTCCTTTCTCCGGCTACATTCAAATTCAGCTGCAGATAATAAATACTTCTGCTCTAGCTGAGTCCAGAGTGACAAAAAATTCAGCTGGCAAGAAACTACATAACCCTGCTTTCTTCATCTTCCCTAGGTCTTCCTTTGAAAGGTCAGCAGCTACAGAAGTCCAGCCCCTGCACTTGCCAAAGGTCCATTTGGAAGGAATGACCTTCAGTTTTGAATTGGGGTCCTGCTGTTGCTCACAGTGCACAAGCGAAAGGAAGATGAATGGTTGCTGGCAAGGCCTTTCCTCACTGGTCATTCCACTGCTGAGACTCAGTACTCCCTTAAAACTAAAGCCAGCGTGGTCCTTTGCGGTGGCAATGGGAAGAGAGCCCCCAGCCTCCTCTCAGCCCAGACTCAAAATCAGAACTTTTCTGCATCAACAGAATTTTCCTGTGACCCCGTTTTGTGCCCCCACGAAATAAAACTCTGAAACCAGATAGCTCCGAACATTGTTTTCTGGTTCCCTCCAAGGTTGTCT
>NW_008824356.1:9087380-9098694 GCF_000699105.1 Pygoscelis adeliae | reverse complement strand
TATTTTTAAACCATATAAAGTCTGCAAAATGAGGGAGGAGAGGTCCAAGGAATCTTGGATGGGACAGAATTGAGGTATTTTCAGATGTACAGAGCTTTGGTGAATAGAGTTCTTCCTCTCTGTCTTTGCAGGAAATTATTTTTATTTGTTTAAATAGGTTTGAGGAGAGATTTTTAATTGATAGTTCCAGATATGGGTAAAATTAATACCTGATTCTAATTTACACTGCTTTGACTCTTCTCTAACTTACAAAAAAAAAAAAATCTGCATCAGTGGGAGTTAGCCTGAACCATCCACAGAAAAAACTTTCTAATCTTTCTCCACCAAACTTTAATCCTACACACTTTCTAACCTGGAGTTCAAGTTCATGTTTGTAATACCCATTTTGTAGTAAGACTGCAAACAAAGCTGCTCGAGTCCTGTGCACTGGTGCTTTTTCGTGCTTACATCAGAAGGAAAATAAGTCTTGCAAAAATTAGTAAGTGAAAAAAATCCCTGAGAGAGTCATGAAATGTTCCTTAAGACACATGTGGTCTTAAGGTGAGACTCACCTCACACAGAGGTGAGAATGAGCATGCAAATGTACAAGCATGTTTACCACCACAAATGTGAGGTTCTCAGATTTAACTGTAACGTGACGCCTTGCTCTAATGAGAGCTAGTGCCCTTAGTGCTGAAAGCACAAAATAAAGAGGCTTTTGTGTAAGTGGGAAAAAAAAAATCAGATCATACATTATCATCTAAAAAATTCCAAAATTGAACATAAGGCTGGCGCAGCAGAGTATTAAGGAAAACTGAAAAGCTTTGTAAATATTTTCACAGGAGATTAAGATCTCTGCTACCACCATGATGATAGTAACAGTGAAACACAAGATTGGCCTGCAATGAGTCAGAGTCATATCAGCAGTCACAGAAGACATTAAAAAAACCTAACTGATGGGTATTGGTGGAAATGTTCCCAAGCTCTTGATTCAGGATGAAATCTAACATCAGTGTTTGTTAATCCACAACTTCATATTAGAAGCACATGACGCAATGATCTTTTTCATGTTATTCAATACACTACAGATCAAGCACCTCTAAACATGTATGGAAATTGGTGGTGGTAATGACAAGAATTTCAGTGGGTTTGTTCTTAAACAAACATTAAAGTTTTAATCAAATATTTAGCATTTTCAATCAACTCAATATTATTCATAATGATTATTTGTAGTCATTCTGCTGTTTTAACCACACAACCGAAGAACAGAAATATCACATGATCCCCTATTTAAGGAGAACAGAGACTAGTTAAAATGAATAATCCAAAGGCAATGCATCTCAAAACATTTTTAAAGTTCACACAAGCAGTTCCAAATTAAAAACAAGCAAAAAACCCACCGACAATAATCATTATTATGATGTCTTCAGTAATTTTTTTCAGTACTGAATAGTCATTAAAAGTTTGAGGATCTTTATCAATGTCTATGTTCTTCTAAAAATAAGTGAACAAATCTCTAACTGCTGCAACAACATTTAACCCAGTGCAGCCAGGAAGGATTCCCCATACTGTAAAAGCTGGCAGGGCATTTTCTGTAAGATTTTCTGGAAACAGCTCTCCACCATGGCTTGAGCAATCTTAATTTGGTAATATTGCAAGAAAGCTGTGAAGGCACGAGTCGGGGAGGAATTCTGCAGAGGGCTAATGTAATGAAGGCAACAGTAAGGAGTCTCTACTTAAGGCTGTCTTAATTTCTGTTGAAATGGGTACTTGCATTGCTAATGAGGTTTTAGTTACTGTTTTCTTAAAGACAATATCAGAAAGGTGTCTCTTAATATTTCAAATCTAAATAAAGAAAACTAATAGCACATCATGAATCAAGGCTCTACTGGGCACAGAAAGAGTAATATTTTTTGCAAGCAGACCAGATGTTTACAGGCCTCAGATTTGTGCACATACACTTAGGTTTCTAAATCTTCCTGCATATTCTGTGGGCTCAGTATTCATAAGTAGTAGGAATATGTTATTTAAGTACATCAAGCTTAATTCTGAAGTTGTTACTCACACAGAAGTTCAGCATCAGCATTCCCACAGTAAGAGCAAAGCAGGAGCAGAAGAGCAGTTTCTTATATGCTCTTAACGTTAGAAGGCACTTTACAATGATAGAAGATGTCTTTGGGTTTACTCTACGTTCTGAACCTTGGCCAGGTTAAGTAAAGATAAACTGAGTGAGAAGTAAACCAAAAACAAAAGAAAAAATGTTTACTGCACATTATTCTGTATCTTGCCCATATGACCCAGTCAGCCTGAAATATTAGGTAGCTTTGAATTTTCCCCACCATATTAAATTAACTATGCAAGTTTATAAGCAACTAAATAAATTATTTGTAGTACGAAGTGCTGCTTGCTAGCTGACAAAAGTTATTTGTGCCTATTGGCACAACTGTGATAGCCCATTTGCGCTGTGATCTTGCCTCTTTCCTGCATCCTCCCCATAATTAATGCAGGAATTAGCTGCATCTGTTTTGCAGTTCGCAGGAGGAAAGGTAACAGCAACTCAATTGCCCTCCACTATTATTCAGTATTAGCAGCACTCCATTAAAAAATGCTAATGATATGCTTGCCTGCATGGCACAAATCTTGTGCATGTATTTAGGTAACCAGCTGGTATTTCTAAACAGTAGTCTTGATGATGTGATTGCTGGATAACAGGGAAGCATCTTTAGGGGCTGCCAATAGAAACTGCCCTTAACAGTTTGTCCCGTCATTGTGGTTTCCTTTTGGTTATAACTCCATCACGTCTGTCTCCTGTGGCATGAAAAGAGGAGGCAATAATGTGATTACTATGACTGTATCCCTCCTCACCTAAGTACCTGGCAAAGTCATCAGGGCTTTTGAGATGGTGACCACAGGAAGTGTCTCTAAATCAAAAAAAAGCTTCTCTGTTCTTGATACCATATAAATCAGAAACCGCAAGATTGGAGGATTGTCTCCAATCAGGATGTCTTTGTGCCAGCTGGACACTTGGAAAAAGGAAAAAAAATAGTAATGGGCTGTGGAATATTTGGGTTAAAGGACTTGAATAAAACATACAGGAACTATGTGACACAGGCAAAAATATCATATAGTTTAACAGCAGCTTTCAAGTGCAGAAACTATAGAAGCCAAGTTCTGCAGCTTGCAATCCCCACCACCACCTCCATGTGTTTTTCTATAACTTTCCATCTTTTTTTTTTTTTTTTTTAGGCTGCCTCTACCCACTTTTGAGTGCTCTGGAAATAATATCTGAAGACAGTTAGTGTAGGTGTTTGATAGTTTAGGAATGGCCTACAAGATTTTCCATTACATTTCAGAGAAGCAAAATAAGGTCAGATCCAGAATATATGAACAGACGAGCATCACCAGGGACCAAGGAGGCAGAAATTGTCAGTTCTGTACTTGATCCTCATAAGCTGCTGTGAAATGAGCACCTAAAGCTTTAACAAAGAAGGCACAGAAGTAAATCTTGGTATTGTGGTAAAGCAGAAATCATCTTCTTTTAAAGTGCTGTGATTGCCTAGCAGTGAGGTCAGAAGAAATGTACCACTGAAAAAATTGAAAAATCTCTTTCTAAAATCAACAAATACTGCCATCCTTTGTGGCTGCAGCTTTAAGTGAAAGGCTATTTTAGGTTGGGATTACACTATGGGGAGGAAAAGAACAGGTCTGATCTCCAAAGCAGCTAGCACCTAGATAAAACTCAGTAACATTTTGATTTCAGATGTTCTCAAGGAAAGGACTTAATCTCTGTATATAAAGGTTGGTAGGTAAGTGGGTATAAAAAGGATAATAAGATCATTACCATGAACTGTAGAAATCAGCTTGTTATGTGTTCCCTTCCTTGATTTTTTTTTTTTTTTTAATTTCTCTTGGCCCTTGGAACGATTTGTTTCCTTTCAACATTAGCAGTTCTGAAACTAATATTTCTGCACTATTGGCTCATACACAGATTTTGAAAAACAGTATCAGCTGAAGTTTACATTTCTCTACTAAATTTCAGGGTACAGTAGATTATTGCAACCAGGACACAAAAAAAATATTTGTGTTTTACAATTGCAGAACTGAGGCATGAGGGTTGCTTCTACACTGTGCCTCTTTTCCAGTGAAATATTATTTGGTGTCTCTGAAAATTGAGCTTGGCTTATTGTAGGGTGAGATAGTAGGTATGAAAAAGCAGGCTGTATATATCACCAATTAGCACTGTACTTTTTTGCTGTGTCATTTTTTGATAGCTCTAAGTTCCACCTCCACCTCAGCCCCAGGGCTGATAACTGTGGGATGTATTTCTTTCTCTGGGCTCAAAAAACCCCCCTACTTTCTGTGGTCACTGCTCAGAAATTCCATTTGCTTTCAGGATGCTAGCATGTGAGCAGATTAGTCGCCTACCAGATCAAAAGAGTTGGTGCTCAGATCATTCCTCATTTTGTTCCGCTAGAGCTTCCGCTTCTAGTCAGCCAGTGTGAATAATCTGTGAAAACACATGAGAAGGCACAAACAGGTCATTGCTTATAACTGGCATTCAGGACATATCCAGCACCAGACAACTCAACAAGTCATGTTTACTGTACACTCCTTAGCTGTACATGTAAAGAAACTGGATCTAGTTCTCTTGTAAAAATAAAGATCCAGGGCCAAGAGGAAGTGGGAACTGGGCCAAGTTCTGAAGAGATTAATCACTTTTTATTCAGCCCGCATTATGGCTCCTTTCCCACTGAAATCGGAGGTTTTCCTGTGAAAGCATTAGCTGAATAAATAATACCTGGAGTGCTCAGCCCCAAGGCTCCTTGGCTACCACCTCATCTTCTCTCCTCACCATCTGTCTACTTCAGGAGCACTAAGCTGACAAGAGAGATCGAATGGCCCACCTAGCCAGCCTAGGAAAGTTATCCTAGCAGTAAATGTCTCTTTCTTGGCCAAGCTGCGAAGGCTTTGAGTCCCAACTTGGTGCAGAAAAGGAGGCTGTTTCCCTAAAAAGCATCAGATAACATAGCAGAAGGGCAAGCAGCAGACCCAGAACACCCTGGGATGCTCTCAGCTGTTAAAACCATTTGAAAGAAGTGAGGGGAACATTGCTGAAAGGGCTGGCCTCAAGCTCCCCCATCTTCAAATGGGACATGCAGTCATCAGCTTTCCTGACAGCATGAATGGGAGCCAAGCTGGGACCTTGCCATGGCAACAACAAGGAAATGATAGACATGGATAGGAAGTTAACATAAATAGATTACAAAATCAAGGAGGGCTTCAGAGACTCCATGGATGATTAGGGGAGGTTCAGAGTCTCCCAGCATTTGTTTTACTGTCACTTTTGAAGGATTTTTAAGCATCCATGGATTCCAGAGATGGCCCAGCCAGCCAATTAAAGTTATGATTCATTGCCATGGAGCTTATCATGATGTTATCATCACAAGTCTGTAGCATCATTCAATGAATGCCTCCAAACTAAGAGGATACACTGATTGGCCATAATTAGTACTGCACCATAAATTCATGTAGGCTTTAAAAACATTAAGAAACATTATGTCTCCTCCCCAGAGAGCAACAGCCTATAACTAAGCCATTTTCTCAGACACAGCACAAGCATGATTAATTTAGCTAATAGCCAACAAGGACATATTAATTACTTTTCTCTGACTAACAGTGACCCATGTCTCTGTGAGAAAATGCAGTTTTGAAGGCAGAGCTAGAAGCAAGATGCAAGCTTGGAAGCTGTAGGTTGCATTGCAGTTTCTAAAGAGAGAGCATGCATCAGCGTCACCTACAAAGGAAATTCTATTAGCTGTATTAGGTTATTTGCCATGGGACATCCAAATGAATAGTGTCAAAGACAGAAAATGTTGGCCAGCTCTAGGTTTGAGGCTTATATTATAAGAAAAAATAGTTAATTATGATATGTTACAGGTGAGTGAGGGAAGCAAAAGAATTCATAACTGTAACTATTCTATTCTCCTCTAGACACTTACACTGTATATACCATTATAGAATTTAAAAAAAAAAAGCTCACAAAAGTGTTCCATTTTTGCTAGAATATAATCCAGACAACACTCAGTAACTTCTGCTTTTTATCAACCCTTACTAATTTTTTTTCTAACTCTGTACTACCACACCACAGCCTTTCTAATCCAATATAATGGTTTGCCTCTCTCTTTTATTTCCTAGTCCCATATGGCTTCCTGGAAAAGACGCTGATCTTACCCTTTCATCCCAATTACTGTTCTTACAACAGCTGATCCTGCCATTCATTAATTTACACATCATTGCTTGGCTGAATTCCAATTCTACTTTACCCATTCTGAGACAACTGGGTCAAATTAAATTTTTCTACAGAAAAGATAGAGCTAATTCTTGCTCAAGTTCAGAGCTGCAGAATTCCTAGAGCAAAGCCCTGAGGAAGTGAGTATAGGAGACGTTCTTCACTTTTAAAGATGTTTGTGTGTTCCTCAGTTCCCTGCTTTCCTTCAAAGGTGATTCTCTTTTAGCTTAGCAAGTAGGCTTTTGCAGTTTAGAGTTGAAGGTTGGGACCAGTTCTGTTCTTAGCTATATGCTTGAGCCTCCTGGGTGCCTGAGGTAGTGTGTGATGAAAGCAAACTACGAAGATAGACACGTGGTTTATCTGCTCTCTATCTTGCTTCTTTTTGAAATAGGGTTTAGCAGGAGATCCCACACGTAACTACTACTGTGACTTAAAAGCTTCAGACTTAAGAGCTGAAGAAGGGATGCCTTTTATCTGCAATTAGAGACAAGCACTGAAGACCAGAAAGCTTGTGCAAGCTGGAATTTGGCTGGAAGAAATTACATCTCTGTCAACATAACTAGAAGTTCAGCAGTTTTCTGATTATTAATGTGCCTCAGAAATCTGCTGGGGCTGATTACACATAACCAATGAAACACCAATGGCCTACTCAGCCTTCAGTTTCTTGGAAGACTAGACATCCTTTACCTCTAGAGCCATCCAGCCTTCAGCACTCGATGAAAGCAAAACAAATGTAATGTGCATACAACCATAACCAAAGATTATGCCTCTGCAAACTATCCCGTCAGATACTTGGATATCACCAACCCTCATGTTTGCTGAAGGCAGAAAGACTGCATTTTGCAAGTTTTGTTGAATGCTGAGGTTACTGGAGTGTGAGAATCTTCCTGCCAGGAGTTTTTTATGAAATCACGTTGACAATTTTTTTTTATTTCTTGATTTAAAAAAAAAAAAAAAGTTTTATAACCTCTCAACTGGCTGTGGCTGCCTCATCCTCCTTTCTTCAGAGCTCAAAAGTCCAGGCTCTGGGTCTTTTCCTCTAAGCACAGAAAACGAATTCCAGAGCAGATTTTAGAGGCCTTTCAGGGTTTTCCCTTTGCTAATTTATTCTAACTTTATTTGACAACAGGGCTCCGTTGGTAGGAGACTGGCCCTTAGTTTTCCCTTACTCCAGTTGTGGAGCTTGCTTATTCCCACAGAATCTGTGCACTACAAAGCTAATTGATTTCTGAACAGTTATTTTATTTAACTTCATAATGCTGAGTCCTCAGGAGTGTTTAGCCCTTTGTGGTCTGAAGTCTTTCTGGCTGAGGAACATCTGCTTTCTCTAAATCAGTTCAGGAGGGCGTTTAGCAAAGTGGTCAGTAATCTCAGTCTTACACTACTGTTTTATCTGCTAAACTCTCAGGGCAAGGACAGTTTGTTTATATGTTTGCCCATATTGGGCAAACCGATAGAGCACCCTGCACAAAACTTTACTAAATTTTCAGGCATTGTTCTCTATTTTCCCATTTATACATTTTAGGAATAAATGCCTCTGATACAACATTCAGAGCCTCTGGGCAATCTCATCTCCCAGGACGAGCAAGAACAAGAAATGTAAGTACCAGTATGGAAGTGGATGCAGATGACTCAGAGGTGCTAGCAAATGCTCCACCATGATGAGTAAATGAACAGCCAAGGCTGATCTCTCACCTGATTTTTTTTCAATTGCGATGATCATTAAGCAGTGAATGAATTAATAAAAATCAGTGTCATGTGTGGAAATGGCCCACCAACAGGGAAAAAAGGAACTACATTCTTCACTCCCTTTATTTCCAAGGAGTACTTGAAACCCACTGTGATCAGACAGAAAGGACATTGTTTCAGTAGTGGTGGATTGAAAACATACTGAGCAAAAGAGGCAACCCTTACATATTCATCCAAAGGAGATCAGCCTTCAGTTATTACAGATTTAAGAACTGTGCAGCACAACTCAGCAGTCCTCAGTCTTTTCTGTAGAGGCCAGTGGTTATCATAAAAGCTAGGCAGCTGTTTGGGGGGTTTTTAACATACTTATATATAACACTGTGATTTTATCTTCACTACATAAGGATCGGGGTGAACAGAGAAGATTTGGAGAAGATCCAAAGGATCAGAAAGCTAAGTTTTTACCACAGGATCCTTTAGGTTAATTTTCTCAGTGGGATTTCCATCTCAAATTACCATCCCAAGAAAATGACATACATTTGTCAGGCTGAATTATCTTACTGGTATAAAATCATACAAAATAAAAAGGAAATTCCCAAAGAACCTCAAAAAGGATTGTATATATTTTGATTTTTTTTTTTTATTTCCCAAAGAACTCTCCCATGTTGAAAGAAATTTGGAAAAGATTATGTGTTTCTCAGCTAAAGTTCAGCTTTTGAAAACCCAGTGTCCCAAGAGGTTGTTTATAGGTGGGGCAGCACTTTGGACTGGAGGGAAAAAAATTCTCTAAGTAACTTTTGGTAGAAGTCAAATGGAAGGTATTTTTAAGTTCAGAATTATGAAAAACTTCATTGATCGAACTGGTTGCCTGACTCAGGAGGTTTCTTATTTTTATTAGGCCAATTCCTTGGCTGTTATAAATTAATGTAGCTCTGCTTATTCTGATGGAGCTGGATGAACAATGACCACTGGAAGTATTTACTGGACCACAGTGTAAAGCTGAGGAATCTCATGGCAAATAATCTGATCCAGAAGAGCGTTGCTTAAAGTAAAACCAAAGAAAGAGGCACAATTTTTTCTCAGCAATCTTCGTACTTCTCCTATCTTACTGATTGATTGGAAAACACTTCAAATCTAAATTAGAGCATCAATCAATTGAGGCTGGACTAAATAATGTTCTTGTGGCCATGTATCAGCAAAATTTAGCTTGTTTCCAAGCCTGTGCCTTTACTCTAGATATGCACTGCAGATTAAAGGCTGTGTGGGTATCATTTTTCCATACACTTTTAGTCAATGGATTCCTTTTCTGACTACAGTGTTATTCTGGATATTCGGGGGGTGGGGGGGGGGGGGGGGAGGGGAGGAGAAGAAATAAAATCCATCAGAATATAGCATGTTTTTAAAAATCTCACTTTAAAAATTAAATGTTTCTGAAGCCTCCAGTTACACTGGTGTTTTATAGGCTGGATGTTAACACAGAATCCCTTAATCACAGATTTCAGTGCAGTTCAAGAGACCCTTTACAGGGACTGAATCACTTACACATCCCCATGGGGATGGAGAGGAAAGGCTGGATCCAGACCTGTCATATCAGAGAAAGCGCTCTGATTGCAGAAGATAAAAGGTCAGTTATTGAAACCAATATACTGAAAGCAACAGTGTCAGTCGGCCTGCTCTTAAAGCCCAGTTGTGTGCAAAGTATTAGGAGGAAACATTTTCTGTTTTACATACAACAGATGGGGAGAAAAGAGATAATACGGAATAGGAAGTTGACTCTACATTCCTAGAAAATTTTCTTGGTGAGGGGTGAGTTTTCACTGTGGGTTTACATATCCTTATAACTTACTTCCCCAAAATATCAGTTTAATTTTCTTTCTCTCTGCTGATTTTTTATTCCTTTTTTCCTGCTCTCCTCAGCTTTAATCTGAAAATTTACCTCCAACAGATTTTTATTTTTTTTAAAGATGAGTAAATGACAGGTCATCACTTCCTTTCCACCAAAGCTTCCTTCTCACAGTGAAATTCTGTCACACCACATTTTAATAAACATGATTGTGCAGCCCATGTGAGGAGGTAGAAATGGGAAAGGGAACAAAGAAAAAACCCTCAGTGATGAGATTAAAATAACACAAGGAAATATATTTTGTTCAGAATCCCGCATCAGCTTTAGTGGAAGCCCTTCCTGTACATTCCCATCTTCCACGCTGCATTTAGATTGGGCATAAACCGTACAGAATTGTTACCTGATTGAAAAGGAAGTGTGATTTATTTGTACCCCAAGGGTGAAGTAGTGAGGTACAAGTCACATTTAGACTTATTTAGGCAGTGTCACTATCACTGTCCTGACATAGGTCACGGTAGAAAAGATTAGTGTGTCTCATCAGTAGAAGGAAATACCGGGGTGAATCCATTGGAGAAGGACAGCCAGGACTGATAACCATTCACTCATTGTGAATCAGGAAGGGCATCATCCAGGAGCTGGGAACTATATGGGAATAGCTGGGATTCACTTGGGATCAGGAATCAAGGCTCCACTAATCTTATATCCACCAGGCAATATGTCATAATACTTCTGCTAGAGGAAACGAAAAGCTTTTACTGTGAAAAATAGCTACTTAAGTGTAGGGATTTGATAAGGACCTGTGGAAAGACCAAGGTGGGGTGTCAGGAGAAAATACAAGTATTGGTTTTAAAGCTTGTTCTGAGGAGTTCATTTAATAAGTACCTATGTTTCATGGAGACATAGGCAAAACCGTCAAATTGATAGCTACTTTGTATGGCGAGGTAGGAATAACGAGGGAGTGGTTATGAATAAATGACTCCCTGAGTCAGAGAAATTCTGGGGACACCTTGTTAAAATATAGGTTGTTCATCCTTTTGCAAAAGCATGCCTTTTATTAGGAAGAAGGATCAGTGCATAATAATGGAAGAAGAAGCTACTGTTTTTTCTGATAGGTCTGACCTTACACCTTTACTTATATTAAATCTGAGCTGCAGTGATGTCACCTGCTGCATTGCACTAATACACTGCTGTACTTTGTTTACCTGGACAAAGGCAATAGCGCCATGAAGACTGTTAGACTCCCGTGTGGGTTTGTGTCTCTTTTCTTCTTTTTGCCTTTTTAATTAAACTTGTAGTGAAGGAATTAATATAACAAAGGTATGGGTTAAATTAGAATCATAGAATCATGGAATCATAGAATCATTAAGGTTGGAAGAGACCTCCAAGATCATTGAGTCCAACCATCAACCCAACACCACCATGCCCACTAAACCATGTCCCTAAGCGCCTCATCTACCCGTCTTTTAAATACTTCCAGGGATGGTGACTCAACCACTTCCCTGGGCAGCCTGTTC
>NW_008824356.1:8994635-9086854 GCF_000699105.1 Pygoscelis adeliae | reverse complement strand
TTTCCAGCCACTCTTCCCCAAGCCTGTAGCGCTGCATGGGGTTGTTGTGGCCAAAGTGCAGGACCCGGCACTTGGCCTTGTTGAATCTCATACAGTTGGCCTGGGCCCATCGATCCAGCCTGTCCAGGTCCCTCTGCAGAGCCTTCCTACCCTCGAGCAGATCAACACTGCCGCCCAACTTGGTGTCGTCTGCAAACTTACTGAGGGTGCACTCGATCCCCTCATCCAGATCATTGATAAAGATATTAAACAGAACTGGCCCCAATACTGAGCCCTGGGGAACACCGCTCGTGACCGGCCGCCAACTGGATTGAACTCCATTTACCACAACTCTCTGGGCCCGGCCGTCCAGCCAGTTTTTGACCCAGCGCAGAGTACACCTGTCTAAGCCGTGAGCCGCCAGCTTCTCTAGGAGAATGCTGTGGGAGACGGTGTCAAAGGCCTTACTGAAGTCCAGGTAGACCACATCCACAGCCTTTCCCTTGTCCACTAGGCGGGTCACCTGGTCATAGAAGGAGATCAGGTTGGTCAAGCAGGACCTGCCTTCCATAAACCCGTGCTGGCTGGGCCTGATGCCCTGGTTGTCCCGCACCTGCCTTGTGAGCGCCCTCAAGATGAACTGCTCCATACTCTTCCCCGGCACTGAGGTCAGGCTAACAGGCCTGTAGTTCCCCGGATCCTCCTTCCGGCCCTTCTTGTAGATGGGCGTCACATTGGCCAGCCTCCAGTCGTCCGGGACCTCCCCCGTTAACCAGGACTGCTGATAAATGATGGAGAGTGGCTTAGTGAGCTCCTCCGCCAGCTCTCTCAGCACTCTCGGGTGGATCCCATCCGGCCCCATAGACTTGTGAGTATCCAGATGACGTAGCAGGTCGTTGACCGCTTCCTCTTGGATTATGGGGGGTTCATCCTGCTCGCCATCCCTGTTTTCCAGCTCAGGGCGCCGAGTACCCTGAGGGTAACTAGTCTGATTGCTAAAGACTGAGGCAAAGAAGGCATTAAGTACCTCAGCCTTTTCCTCATCCTCGGTGACAATGTTCCCCCCCGCATCCAATAAAGGATGGAGATTCTCCTTGGCTCTCTTCTTGTCATTAATGTATTTGTAAAAACTTTTTTTGTTGTCTTTAACAACAGCGGCCAGGTTGCGTTCTAGCTGGGCTTTTGCCTTTCTCATTTCCTCTCTGCATGACCTAACGAGATCCCTGTACTCTTCTTGAGTTGCCTGCCCCTTCTTCCACAAGTGGTAAACTCTCCTTTTTTTCCTGAGTCCCAGCAAAAGCTCCCCGTTCAGCCAGGCCGGTCGTCTTCCCCGCCCGTTCTTCTTGTGGCGTACAGGGACAGCCTGCTCCTGCGCCTTTAAGACTTCAAATTCAGGCACACATGTATGAAGCAAGTGACTGCAAACCTCCACACACTGATCTGCCAGTGCACTTCAGCCTTGATTTTAGTGCCCACTCCCCTGCTGTTCTGCACATACCCATCTCCTACCGCTCATCTCCACAGACATCTGACTACACACCACGTGCTGCTTCTTCACCTCCCACCCAAATCTCCAGCTGCCATCTAAATCCTTTCTCCCTCCTCCCTTTACTTCTCATACAAATTATTCCTAGCCAGCACATCACCCTTCTTTGCACTGATTTCTCATCCCTCCAACCTTCCCATCATGATAAAACCATAGTTTAACAGAAGTCAGTGAAATCAGTAAAGTGGCGAAAAGGTTTGTTTCACAATATGTCATTATTAGATTAAATAATGAAGATAAACATTTGGGAAATGCAGACAACATTTTTATAAAGCATATTTTTGGGCTTAATACATGATATAAAAAAATTAAGAATGTGGTATTAATTAAAAGCAAAATGAGTTAAGCACAGAATAGTCTCAATTTCTAAAGAAAGGATGAAACAAAAATTAAAAAGATGAAGTGTTATTATTAAAGTAAAAATCTCACAATGTAACTACTGGGATATTGGACCAAAATAAACAGTGAAGTAACAGAAAGGGTCACCAAGAGTTTAGATACAAAAATCTGACCAGGGGCTTTTCTGAAATTTTTTGTTTATTACCAGGCCTACAAACCAGAAAACCTTTTAGATTTATTTTCCACTCCAAAAAAAACCTCTCCAGACACATTTTCTTATCTGTCTTTAGAAAATCTCCCAAATGAGAGTTTCGAAAGTTATTACTACTTTGATTTAGAGATGAGCAACTGAGACATTTTAGTGGACAGAGGTAGGTTACAACAAGCTGATCACTTCATTGAATTCTAGATAATTTGAATGCCTCATAATACACCAAAAATATAGTCTATTAACTTAAAGTTACTAGATTACCTTTGGGTTTTGGGGGATTCTTTCTAAGTTTAGGACAATGTCCTAAAATCTTGGGACCAATCCCTTAGTTGTTTAGATTCACACCATCTCTACGGTACATTTTCCAGGAAAGATCTTCTCCTTGAATATCAAACTGTTTGGAGCATGAATCTTTTCAAGGAAGGTGTCTCTATAAAGTACTTTGCACATTTACCGCACACTGTGAATGCTCATGCTATTGACAAAGTGCAGTCTATGATGCCCATGCAAAGTACTAGATAAAGATGATTTTGCCACTTTTCCTTTCTTTAGCTGACTGATTTCAGCCATCTTACATCACTTGTTGCCTCTGCATAAGCACCTCTAATGTTGACTCAGTACCTGACAACTAGTTTCAACTTCAGTTGCTGGCAGCTAAGCAAACCAAATTCAGTAACAAATGTGAAATCAATTGCAGTTAAGGACACATTTTGCAAAGATGAACAAACAGAGCAGTTCAGCAGCATCAAGGGGTATGCAAACAGAAGTACATGCAGGAAGTATGAGCTGGGGTTTGCTCACTCTGATGTAAAGCAGGATTAAGTCTCTGGGTGAGCGGAGATTTTATAAAAGCAAGATCTGAATCAGCCCCTTCATCTCAGGGAGGCAGGCATTTAAGGTGCTGGTGACTGATGGAATAGTTACCAAGGTTTCAGTTATGATAAAGGTGAGTAATGATCTTTATGTCATTCTTCACAGACTATCTTCATATCTTCCTCCATCCTGTCAAAACAAGAGGCCTGCTTTTCCACATAGCACCCAAATGCCTCAGTGCTTTAGTAATAAAGTAATATGAACCCATGCCACTCTTCTGTCAGCCCATGAAAAGCTGGCTCCAGAGCATGTGTGGGTTTATGCGGTAGAGCTTTTGGCTGCTGTTAATAACAGCAGCAGGAAGTCCTGAATGACATGTTCTGTCAACAGCGGGCCCCTTAATAACTGCCAAGGGTTTTTACCCCACCACCCCCACCACCCCCTTCCCAGCTGACAGGAAGAAATCACCTCTTTCACCTTCTCTTACAGCCTAAATAGAAATAAGTGATAAAATTGGGGGGGGGGAGGGGAGAGAAAGGAGAGAGAAAAAAATCTCAAGTTATAATCATGTTAATAAAACAGTCAAAAGAAGAGAATTCAGAGAATGCAGAGGTAACGGCATGTACCTTATCTCAGTTGCCTCCTGGTCTGGCTTGTCCACATGAATGTACAGAGTGATGGAGACTGAAAGAATAATGCTAAGTACAGTCAAGCTCTGTGCCACAGAGTATTAAACAGGACCAAAACACTGGGTCAGTGACACTGCCTCTGAAGCTCTCTCCAGCCCACAACTACACCTTTTACAGAGGAGATGCCCTTTGACAATTTGCTAGATGACAAAATATTGCAGTTAGGTGTTTGAAAAAGTTCCAGTAGTTAAAGCTCTCGTGTGGGAAATGGTGCACAGAAATTTGTAGCGCAGTGATAATGTGATGTAATCCTCCAGTTTATAGGAGGATCTTGGATGAAAAGTTGTTTTAAAATCCCAGTTGAAAGGTAAATATGTGATATATGTAGCAAGTTAAATCTCTCCTTTCTCAGTCAGTAATTGGTGTTAACATCAGTGCTATATTGAAGTTAATAAGTACATTGAAAGATTAGGTGTCCTGCATGTGTTATGTGAGTTGACTTAAATTTCATTCATTCACATAAAATTTGCAGATTAATACATTAATTTTTCATAAATTGACTTCATAACACTTTAGCTCTTTGGTTTACACATAGTCTATCTACAAATAACTGCTCCTTAGAGTCTGACATAAAATTACAACAGGACCTCTGCCTTTCTGAAAAGGCTTGAAACTTGGCATTGAGATGTGGGCAGAGGTGGTGACACGACCACAGTAGAGATTTTGCCAGGAAACCTACCATTACAGTACAGTAGTGAAGTCCCTAGTTCAATATGCATTTGTTAAGAATTTGGTGGCAAAATCTGCAAGTTTTCATGTGCAGTGAGCATGCTCTGTCAGCTCACGAATCCCCCATATCACTGCAGACAGCAGGGAGAAGTGCACACCTTCAGAGAGCAGCTGAACCTTTTTCAGGGGTGAGCAGCACTTCCCCTGGAATTGCGCTTCCATGTTGTTAGAAGCTGTTACAATGTAAGGTGCTGGATTTGAAAGATGATATTTTTTCTCTTTTTCTCCTTATTCTTATTATTTCTACCCCTGAAGCCCATGAAGAGAGGAGGAAAAAAGAAGTAATGCAATTAGACTGAGAGAGCTGTGATACCTTACATGGACTGGAAGGTGGAGAAAAGGCAGAGAGGGAGGTTGCTGGAAGAATTGGGGATTGAAGAGTTCAGACTTGGAAAGGGAAAAGCAGAGCCTTTGTAACTATTCAGCCCCTCAGCAGTGCTGTGCTGTCAGCAATAGCTTTGAAATCCACACTCAGAATGGGTCTCAGAGATGAGAAAACCACAAAGCAGACAATAGTGGATACCAGTAGATACAAAAAAGGTCCATGCCATGAATATGAAGGATCTAGTTGGACATTACTGTTTTGTTTTTCTGACAAAGGCCAATTTGTGGAATTGAATAGCTTTCACAGAAACAGGACTTGCTTTCAGAGGGTTCTCACAAAGAAACAAGTTTGGGGAAAAAAGCTTCAAAATGGTAGCTGTTCATACTGACCTTTTCAAAATTGAAAATCTTGGGTTTATGACATGTAACAAGCTTCCATTTGAAAATGCAAGCTAACTGATTAAGAGACTAAAATGATCAGAAATAAAATGAAACACTTCAAAATTATATAGAAGCCTGCTTCACTTGAATAGGAATCATGCATTTAACTTTCAATCTGTGAAAAATGTGACATTTCAACTTCTAAGCCCTATTTGTGGTGAATATTTTCTTTTAATTGGGACAATTTTCCTAAGTGGGAAAAAACCATCTGTTTCCCCCTCCTTCCAGCTGCAGCTTTGCTCTTTCGCATTTCTGTGCTTCAGATCTATATGCGCTGGGTAGCATTTCAATGGGAAATAAGGGAGGATGGAATTCAAGGGCTTCATTTGCTTTTTTAGGAGGAAAATCCCTGTATTAAATGTTATGGTCATAAAATCAGGGGCCCGTAATACGTGAAACGCCAGAATTTGAATGTCCTTTCAGCCTTAACTCATCCATCTTCTGCTTATAAACTACAATGCAGTTTTTCTTTTTATGATCACCTGCTTCTTTCCCCAGAGCCTCATACCACATAAATAGGTATTTTCTGAGTGAATAGATTTTTCTTATTGTGCGTCATCACCATCGTTTAACATGTTTGCTTTGACACTTTGTCTGGACTGATGCCCTAAGGTCCTATTTAAGTAGTCTTTCCTTTGAAAGATGGCTATTCACTGTTTGCTGTTTGTATCCTTTTTAGGACTCTAAAATCAAAAAGCATTCTGAAAGAATAACATTTCCTTATATGTTTGTAATCTACGGTCATCAAATTTATCTTTGAGCTCTGATATTTGAATTGCAGAGACAATCCAGCTGCTTATGTTTTCATCTCATGCAATTAAAGGCAGAAGCCAACAAATTAAATAATTGTTATAAAAAAGGCTTGACTTTGGCTGCAAAAGAAGGTGGTGGTTATCTGCAAACCTTCACGACAGTGGTCAAAGCTGCGGTAGTTGCAGTCAGCATCAGAATAGTTTTGCTTTGAACTTGTTTTTCCTTTGCTTGGACAGTAGTGTCAGGAAACTTCACCTTCCTTTTATACTCCAAAAGGATGAGATATCCAAGACGAAATCCATAAAATGCACATCCAAGAGAAGCGAACAGACTTTTCAAGTAACAATAAACCAGAGTATTTCAAACAAAAGTATCAAAATACACAGAAATATGTGTCCTGATGGTGGGAAAGATTTTAAATAGCATTCTCACAACATATATATATATAGACCCATCTCCTCCTTCACCAGTTCCTTTCTCCAAAACTAAGCTGTATTTCATTCATGTTGTTTTGGAGGTTTCCAGATAATGTTGCCCACAAATCCATCTGCATTTGGAACGCAATGGTTCATGAATGAACTTTTCATTACGTTCACTAAACAGGACCTTGATCCAAGCAGATTCTTTGGCCTGGGCTTACTCCACCCTCCCTTGTGCTTTGAACAAACCACTTCCCCAGGCTCAGAGGGCCATAACTTTGGTTGTTTGAAAAACACAATGGACTGTAACATTCTCTCTCTCTTTTTCCCCTGTCATAACTTCCTGATTGCTGTTCATCTGTACCAGATGTACGCTTTACATTTCCAAACTATATAAACGTAATGCCCCAAATGGTTCTCTCTCTTTTCCCGTCTGCTGTATATTTATATTTACAGTAGCAAGCTAACTTGTATACTACAGCATACGTTTAACTACAGGTCTGGAGAAGCAACAGAGAATTCCTGTCTTAGAGGTGCAGTTCTTGCCATCTGTAACCATATCAGTCCTGTCTTCAAAAACATCTGACTATGTAAGCTACACAAAGGCAGCCTTAGATAGAGCAGCCTCCAAGAAAAATTTGAGGTACTGCAGAGAGTAATAGTACTGACTAAGTAGATGGCACCCTTTGCTCTGAATCAGTCCTAAAGCCATAGGCCACCATGGTGCGAGGGTGACAATGTCATCCTGGGTGACATTCTTCTAATGAGATAAACAGCAGTGACAGTTGAAAATTATCAGTGCAAACTGCTGCTAGGTATAAAACTGGGAGTTTTAGTGGACTTGTGTGTGTGCATGTCTACTTTCTACACTATGTCTCTCAAGAAATATGAACTGGGAGCCAAAAATATTCAGTGATTTAACAAAAACAAGAAAAAATTCTGCAGAATCCCCTTTCTTCGGCTTTTCCAATCTAGTAAAAAGGGAATTGTGACTACTTTCCTCATCAAAAGCAAGACTTTTATGCATTTGCATGTGCAGAAAAGTGATGTGCCTGTCAATCAAGACACTGCTTGTGCATGCACAAAAACCCCGTATAAGTACAAAGACATTTTTTCTATTATGCAGGCTTTAGAACTTATCCTATATTCATTCCAGCATTTTTTACAAGTGTAAGGGAAAATTCCAGTTTGCATTCATACCTTTGATCCCTGCACATACACAGATGGAATTTCCATCAGGGTGGAAGTTATTTTAGATTAAAAAAAGATCAGATATTTCCCTTTGACAGAGTGTATGTTTTGTCTGCAATTGCCAAATCTCTTGGTTTTAATGTGCATCTAGTGTTCTCAAAATTCTAGCTCCTGGATTTATGGGATTATGCTAAATGTTAAACTAAAGCATAGCAACATGTCTCTCATATGAAATTTCCCCTCTTTTGCATGATTCTGAGACCTAGGGTATCACTTGGCACCAACACAATAAAACGTGATTGTTCATCAACTTGGGTTATTGCTGAGATAGAGCAGTAGCATTGCAGGGTCCTGACTAACCCAGCCACACTACTTTCAGTCTGGAGGAAAGACCAGGGTAACAGCTGTTGAAGCATACATTTTTGACTGAGACAATTTTGTCCTGAGAACTCCTACTCTAAGCTGCAGTTCCCCCACCATTGATGTCTCTTTTTTTTACTTTTGTGCCTTTTAATTTTTTCAAAGGTAGGAAAAATCATCACATTCCCAATTCAGATCTGAAAACAAAAATATGTTTTTACTGCTTAGAATTGTTTAACAAAATAAGAGGCTTTAACAGTTATCTTTCTCTAACACAAAGGTCTCCAAAATTATTTAATGTATTTCTTCTGAAAAAAATGCTGCATTTCAATTCCTAGTTAAATTACATCCTTGTTTTGGTTCTTTTTCTCTTGTGCAACTTAACACATTTTCAGTCTTGGCACGAGGGCTGTTTTTGTTACAGGATTAAGCATACTGAGGTATCGTCTCAAAACCCAAGGCTGCAACATAGTACAATAATAGGGCTATGATAACACTTTTCACTTTCTAGGCCCATTTATGCCATCAAAATTCATACAGTATTGTGTGTGCCTCTGGGTGTCTGTACTTCTGTGCCTTCATCTCTTGAATCCGTAAGTTGTTCTGATCTGGAAGCAGAACATAGAAGCTGCAGGAAAAGGTAGATTGTAGGGAAGAGAAAAAACTTCTGTAAAAAATACAAAACAAAAGACCAAATCTTAGGAAAGCTGTATTAACTCATGAGCATTCTGCACTTCTGACTGGATTCCTATCAGCTCCTCTCCATGACTGCCATAGAGTTTTATGTGCTGGTTTTAAGTAGGTGCTTTATATCTTTATGGATGATGCATTTTAGTAGTAGGTAAAGAGGCTGCCACAGAAATCAAATAATTAATTTGCAAATTTGTCACACTCCCTACCTGTAGGTAAAGTGAGGGGGTTTTTATAGCTTCTTCATTTTGTGAAAATATCTGTGAGAAATACTAGAAAGTGAAAAATGAGGGGGGTAAAAACCTGCTTGGTTAGCTTAATGGAGATTTCTCTTGTCAAGGAATTTTGTCATAAACCACAGACCAAGGATTATTTGCTGAAGCCATCTGTATGTGAGATAATTATAAACTTCTCACAAACAATACCCAAATAGAAAAAGAGTGAAATTTGATGAGATCTAAACACAAACCATACTGAATTATATCACAGTTTAGGAATGGATATGTCAGGAGAAATGCACCCAAAGATGCTCACAGAAGAAACTGCAATTTATTGGGGTATTTTTTCTAGGAACCTTAGCTAAAACAGGGAGAAACCAGCATATAGATATTTCCCAGAGACATGTCCAGTTTTGTCTGCTTAGAATTATACCCTGTGAATATTCTGGCTGTCCCTGTGTCTCAGCGATAATTCCACCAGCTTCTACACACCCTCCTGTGTGTTCTTGAGAAAAAGTTTTCAACCAGTTAGGACAGGACACTTACTAAGAATTGGAGATGTTCAGCACTAATAAAGCCCTGCCTGTAAACTCTATGAATCTACCTTTTACGCACATCTGTGTTCTTCTTTGTTAGACATCAATTAGCATATTATCAAGAGCACCGAAGGAGAGCTCGGAGGGTGTGGCTTTTTATAGCTTGTATATGTCACATTGCTGGACAACTGAATTTGTTGGAGCTCCCTGTAGATAATGCAAACCTTCATTTATATAGGTTATTTATTATAAACCTTCATTTATATAGCAATATTCTATTTAGATTATGATACAGATTTATCACCATAAGCCTAAGCACTTTAATGAACAAACTCATATTTTCCCTTCCCCCAGAGGATTTTTTCTTGTGTTATGTATTCAAGGGTGTCAATAGATGAACATATGACTCAAATCATCTTACATGGTTTAAAATTTAAATCAAATCAAAACAGAAATTTGCTCTTCTGAATGATCTTTATACTCTATATATTGTACTGCATATACAATATGAGAGCAACAGCTCTCCCACCAGGTTCAGGAAATGGATGTTGCAGTTATCATTCTCATTTTGCATGTAGAAAAACAAGACACAAAGGGGTGACTCTCAGATCACATTAGCAACTACTTCTTTTGTAACAGGTCAGTAAAGAATCTGCAAGCCCTCTATCCAACTGAAAAATAAGGATTTTCTTTCAAATTTCTTTTCTCCTCAAAGGTGAAGAATGATGTGCTTCCTTACAGGTAACTCTTGCAAGTTCACTCTTGCATACCATCATGTTTCTGTGTTGGAATGTTCCCATAGTATTATACTCAAACACATTTGGAAATGTCAAACTTAGCCTTAAGACTAGTCTGAGATACTCATCTGTTCCTGCTGCCTATGGAAAGCAATAACCCCTGCTTCCCACCAGCTTGGCTTCTGTTCGGAATCACTCCACACTCAAGCTTTTTTTTCTCTCTCACAGCCTATGACAGAAGGGTCCTGAAAATACTTGGGATTTAGGCCGATGTCTAAGCTTATCCCTGCAGTTTGGGGGTTGTGTCTGACTGGGGAGCGGGGATGGGGGGGTGGAAGATGACTTAGCTGTTATTTTCCATGTCCTTTGATCCACATTTGTGCCCCTCTGAGGGTCAGAAGACACAGTTCCAAAGGATAATGGGATTTTCTCAGCTTCTTGAGGAAAGTCTAGAGTTATTTTTAAGTATCAGTGATTTTTATTTTAACTACTCGTGTTAAGTTTTTCTCATAGTCCAAGATTCTGCGGTACTGATGAAAAACAGAAGCTAAATCCTGTCCCGTGCGCTCCTTTTTATACATTCACTCTTCAGTAGTATAAAACATCTGTATACTTTGTATGCAGAGCTGAGCAATAATTTATTCAAAGTACTTCACCTCCTCTTCTATTTCTGAATCAGCTGTGAGTAACTTAGCATTCAAGTGTCTTTGGAAAATATATCTGGCAATCGTTTCATGGAGAAGCTGGTGCAAGTGTAGAATCTTTGAAAAGGGAAAGTGTCAATGCTGTACCAAGTGTCACTGAAGGGGTGGGTGATTTGGGTCACCTCATTTTAGCTATTCTAATGTGATTCACGAGCAAAAGTACGCAAAAAATTAGACAGACCTTAATCAGCAAAGAATTAAAGAGTGGTAGAATATTTAATGTTTGTTAACAAGTTTTATTGAAAACTGGTGAAAAATAAGGATTGGGGTGAGGGGACATTTCTTTGGCTAATAAATGTAAATGCAGAGAAGATGTATGTTATATAATTCTGTAAGGGGGTTTACTTAGTATAGCATGGAATTCTGATTTAAAATCTCATGATATCCAATATCAGCAGAGCACACAGTCAGCAGATTAATAATTAGCTTAGTGACATATCTAAACATGACTGGTTAATAGAGAATTCTCATCAAATGTGGTATCAGTGTCCCCAGTGGGCTTCTACAGAGGTTGTTACCGAGCCATATGTTATGCAACTTTTTATTGATTATCTAGAATAAACATGAAGCTTGTTTATTGTTGTCATCACAACTCCATGACTAAATTTTCAGATGACACAATGAAAGGCAAAGCAAGAAATAATGAGAAGCAATTTGTATTGTACAAAAGCTGGACGTTGATAGAATGGACTGTAGAAAGTCTGAAGTCTATATAGATTGACAATATGCCCCAAAGGCGTTAGGAAATCAGTTGTAGTATTTACTCTTTAAATGTTCAATTTTGAAAAAGAGATCTAAATTAGCTATTTCTACTCAGGGAAGAATGAGTTCACATCATCTGCCTGTTTTTGCAAGGAAGGTCCTAAAATATATGAGAAGTGTAAAATTATTTAAAGCAATCTTTAATTTCTGTTTATACCACACTATTGTTTTCTTCAGTTGCCTAATTGCTCTTTCTTTAATAATTGTGGTTCTTAAAATTAAATTTGCTGTACAAATACCTGCCACTTCAAATTTAGTTTGCTTTCCTTGAATAAAATAGAGTTTTAGAAGAGAGCATTATGTGTAACTGAAATTTTGCTAAACACCAAACAGCTATTTAAATGTTTAAGTGGTCTTGTCCACATCTCCTATGGTCCCTTAACATTATTTAATTCTACAATTTTTTCCACCGAAAATGTCACTTAATAAAAAAATTGGGTAAGTACTTTTTTTTTTAACTTTTTTTTTTTTTTTTAATTTCCTGGAATGACTGTGACCTGAAAGGGATCAAAATTAAAAGGAAATTGTTAAAAATTTGCAGAAAATGTTGCTACTTCATAAAAAAAATAAATTGATAACATATCTCTGTAACTATTGTTTTAAGCAGTTTGGTACAATATTACACTGGTTTTATATGAGTGGGAAATGAAATTGCTTCTGTGTCATTTCTTTTAGTGCTCTCAAGTGGTCCTTTAGTATTTATTGCAATTTACTGGTCTTTCAAGGACTGTAATGAAATTTAAAGCTTATTGGCATGGTTCAAATAAGTTGTTTGCTCTCCTTCCATAACCTGGAGACTTTCTGCTACTGGCTACATATTGCAGAAATAAATGGCAATTTCACTTTGCTATTATTCATAGGGTCAAAACACTCAAGGTTAATATGTGCTGTGATGGCTTATTCATGAAAAATGTTCACAAATCCTGAAAGTTTCATAAATTTTAACACATATAATTTGTCCAAAAATTCCTACCAGAAAGCATGGTTGTTCTTTATTCATTATTCATCATTCATTTCTCTTTTAAAACCTTCCATTCTGCTGATGAGGAAACATACGTTACATTTGCCAAAAGTGACCGGTCACATGTTTATGACTAGATAAGATAAATTGTTCTATAACCCTATCAACTAATATTTTCCATGTCTTAAAAAATAGGATAAATATTTGCAAATTATTAGTTAGCAACTCAGCTCACTTTGCAAATGATTCTACAAGAAAAAGAAAAAACTAAGTGTATCAGAGTTTTTATTCCAAGCAAATAATTCAGGTGATTCTATTTAACATATCTCAAGAAGTAGATTGTGGGTAGGTGAAAATATGCATTAAATTTCATGAGTACAGTCATGGGAGCTGTAATTCTTACAAAGCACAGCTACTTAGGTTTTGCAATATGAAGGACCTAGCAGACCCCATAGTCATATGAATTTGCTGTATAAATGTATATAACCCAAATATGTTTTTCCCTCTTAATCAACGCAGTCAACGGTGACATTGCTTTATTAGTGGAGAAATTGTTTCTCAACTGTGTTTGCCATTCCTGAAAATGTTTGCTTTCTAAGTTTTGTCCTTGCCATTTCCTGAAATTAAATGTTAATAGACAGGTTTTGTAGTTTTTCCCTTGCCTTATGGTTTTGTCTAGGATCTTAAAGTGAAAGCTAAGGATTCCTAGGCCATTATTCAAAGTGAGATGATTTCAGATTCTCAGCTAGGTGCTTCTGTGACTCTCCTCTTTTTTCTTATATACTTATTGTTCTTTGAAAACTGCTATAAGGCAGAAAATTATTCTTCGTTTGCCTATGCAAATGCCGGGCCACCAGAATCTGATTCTTTTATTTTAGGAAGTTGGAGGCACGTTTATTTTGAGTAATGTCAGCCACACTGATTTCGGTATGCCCAGACAGTGCAGAACTTCCGCAAGAGCCAAACACTTAATGAATATCTGCTATTTATTCAGGTTCATTTAAGATACTGCTGAGTTATTGCTTCTTCTTTTCATTTAGTTAGTGTCTGTCATGACAGACCCTTTTGCACACACAAACAGTGGTGCATAAGCATGAGTATGTCTGTAAAGACCTGTAGATCTCACACTTAAAATGGGTTAGCCTTTGTCTGCTTCCTGTCCCATTAAAGTCAGCAATGAATGCTTTCAGAAATATCCACCCACCAATTCAGTGTGTTTTGGATCCTTTAATTGGCAAGTCAATAATAGAGAAAAACAACCTTCTGCTGTATCCACTTAATGCAGTCTACTACTCTTTTAAACCAAGTGGCAGAAACCTCTGCTCTGTTGTTTAAGGTCCTAGGTTCAGTTGATTGCAAATTACTTACCAGGCTCATTAGTTACGTGATTATTTTTCTGAGGTGGAGGCAAAATAAAACATATTTATTCAAATACATTCTCTCAATTACATCCTTAGAGAATTGTACTTTGGCAGATGAACTGTGAAAAAGTAGGGTTTGCAGAAGCTAGGCCCCTTGCTTTTAAATGAGCAAGACAGCTCTGAAATTGCCACACCAGAACTCTCCTAAGAGAAGTCACCTCAGCCAGTACAGAAAAACATGGGCAGGTACATTAACTTTGAGAATCAAGAGACCAACCTAATGGCACCTTCCTTTCTGACAGGCAATAAGGAAAATTTTGTATATTACTGCCAACTACCAGATTTCTCACTGTCATAGAAATCTGCCTAATTTTCTGTATAATATATCGCATTTGCTGATTATGAGACTTTTTTTAAGAATAATTTTATAGAAAAAATATTTACACAAAACCAGAACAATCAGTTACTGACAGAACTTCATCATGCACGAATGCTAATTATCCCCTTCCCACCACTCTTTACTAACTTTCAACCCTCACTGTTTGTTTCACTCTGCAGTTGCATGCTTATGTGCAAAGTTTCATTTAGCCCAGACCCTGTCAGGCCAATGTGATTTTCCTGTGGGAGGTCATTGAGCTACATAAGGTTGGTACCTCCTGCATGGTGGCTGAGGTTCTACCTCTGTTACTATAGACAGGGTATGGTATACAGTACTAGAATTCTTTATTCAGGAGAGGATTGCCAAAATTGTAGTAAGAATGACTTTAACAAGAGCTGTATCACTTAAGACCCTGAGGAACTGGTCCACATGATTAAAAGCACTGTAGAAACATGTCATACAACACTTTATTTCTTACATATCTGTAGAAATTCTTTCTGCTATGTCAATTTTTTATATAATAAATGCTTACCTTTATTAATGGCATCTCAAAGGATACTTTCATTAAAGGACAGTAATAAATAATGTTCCAATTGTATTTAAAAAGAGTTTAAATTTAAAAACACCTGGATATTGTAGGTAATAGTGTAATGTAATAATATTCATTTTCTAACTTGTTTGCTGGTGAAGAGTGTTCACCTTATAAATATATGAAATCAGAAGTTCCCATTTCCATCAGGAAACTGCTGCATAGTATTTATGCAAGTGGGCATATGAATATCATTGCAAGATACTAAAAAATATAAAAGCAGACACATTTTTAAGAACAGGTTCCCACAGAAGGGAAAATATTTACTGGTCATTTTTTCTGCAGTTCTTGGTTACTCTTGAATACGAATTTGATAGTGTGTTCTTCACTTCCTCTATAACTTCGTTGTGCAACATAAACACGTCAAGGTGTAAGCCCATGTGATTGTAATGTTTAACCTTTTCCTCCTCACTCTTCCCATTCATCTTTGTCATAATAACATCAGTATCCAAAGTAATGAAGCAGAAACTCATAGGCTAAAAATCCATCCAGTCACTTGCAGCTTGGCACTTCAACACTAGCAGATGGATTCATTTACCAAAAATCATATTTGGTTTCAGTTCTCAGCCCATCTGTGAAAACATGTTCAACTTTGTGGAAAGTGAAGCTTGCATGATATATTTTGTTCATGGAACATGAACCTGGAAGACAGGGCACTTACCATTCTGTCACTAAAATCCAATTGTTTTTTCCCCCCTAACAACCACAATGATGTGGGATATTATATAGCACCACCCCTTCTTGTCCAGCTTACTTATGTCTTACATGTCAAAGAGAAGTGAATGCTACAGTTACTGGGAGACTTCCCCCATTTAACCCTCCACCCACTTAACCTTACACACATTTGAGACTGGAAGGGCCGCACAGAGAACTCACACAGTCTGCAGACTCTCTGGGAGACAGCAAAGTGGATCAAAAGCAAGGTCACCGGGCTAGCAACCTGCATGGAGGCCCCTCTTTCAGAAACAGGTGTCCCTCCATTACACCATCCTCTGTTATCCAATCTCTATACAGTATAAGGTATAAAGGATAAATTAGAAGCCAGAAGCAAATTACTGATGATCCAGTTGGTATAACAGAGACTTGATGGGATAATCTATATGACTGGAAAATTAATACAAAGTGAAAAAGCTTGTTCAAGAAATGCAGGCAGGGGAATAAAGGACGATGATCGCTAATGCATACATTTGCTCTAGGTCAACACTTTAAATGAAGACATCTCTGCTGAAAAATGGAGCAGTGATGAAAATATAAAAAGCTGTGCACAGCTATAATTATGTAGGTCTAACATAAACCAGCAAACCAAGATCATGTGAATAAAGGAATTAGCAGATTCATCTAGAGAACAAAAGCTCATGATAATGAGGGGTATCAGCTGTGCAGACAATTCCAGGAATAGAGATGAATTCAGTCTGTCCAGCAAGCTCTTAGAATCCATTGACAGCAATTGATTTAGAGTTAGAAAAGAAAATGGTTTGTATGTTTTACTCAAACTAGGAGTAAAGAACTGGCTGAGAATATCATTCTTAGAAGGCAGTTCAGAGTAGCAATGAAATTACAATATTTGTCATTTTTAAAATGAGTTGAATAACAATTAAAAAATGTCATGGCCTTCAGGAAAATGGACTTTACTAAACTACATGACTAGTAAATAAGCTTTCATAAGGAGCTTGGTCTGAGAAAAAAAGAGTTAAGGAGAGCTGGATGTTCTGTAAAGAAAAAATACTGAAGCCACAGCTGGACGATAAATTTCTCTCATTGCAAGTGAGACACTGAAATCATAACAAAAACCCCTGAAAAAAATTACAAGTTCTTCATTGACTTGGGCACGAGAGACAAACATGCACTAAAAATTAAATAAGGTTACAAAGAAAGAGTACAAAATTGTAGCAGAAGCATGTAGGATTAAATTTAGAAAGGTCAAAACAGATCAATGTTACTACCAAGGAACATTAAAAGTAACATGAAATCATTCCATAAGTGCATTAGTATTAAGAGGTAGACCTAGTAAGGGATTGGTCCACTTACTCTGCAGAGAGTTTTTAATGACTATTTTACTCCCATGTATAGTTGTAACAAGGTATCTGTCACTATATCCATGATAAAAGTGTAGCATCTCAAACTCAAATACGCAAAGGAACAGTTTAGATTATAGTAGTTAGATATGTTAGAAATGTTCATATCAATTGGGCTGAAAAATTGGGGCAAAGATATATTAGTGAGGTCTCTAAACCATTACCAATTATCTGTGGGAAATCTTGAAAGATGTGTGAACTCTTAGGACACTAGAAAATGGCAAATTCAGTTGGTTTGGGCTCTTTAAATGGCAAAAAGTAGGAGGCCAGAGATTTATAGATCAGTCAGCTCAATTCTGACTCCCAGAAAATTTTTCTGAACAAAGCTAAAAACTCCTGAGTACGTAGTTAATAATAAGCAAAGGGTTAAAGCACAATGTGGATTTGTCAGAAGTAAATGATGTGCAGGGAATCTAATTTTATTTCATAAAGCTAAATTTCCACTACTTAAGAAACACTGCATAGGATGACCCCCTGCAGTCTTTTCTAGCCCTTTGATACTATGACTCAGAGCAGCATGTCTATTTTCTTCAACAGAAAACTCAGTTTCCTGGCAAGGTGACACAAAGAGGGTAAACAACAAGGAGCCCATCTAGCTGTATTAAAAGTCAGATTTTGGAAATTATTATTACAGATTAAGAAAATGGTCTGTATAGTAACATTTTTTAAAGTTGTGAATGGTAGTTCATTCAGTAATTCCCAATAGAGGAGTTGTTATATACCTTTAATTCTCCCTTAATTCTCTCAATGCAACCTTTAATTCTCTGTACTTTTCCCAGTTGCACCCTTCTTTTCAATATGGAGAAGGGAAGACCAGAAATGTGTATAAGGTGTTTAAGATTCAGTTGTACCACAGGGTTGTTCAGCAGCATTCAGCAGCATAATGATGTTCTTTGTTTTGTTTTGTTTTTTCCTCTATTTCTTTCCTAGTAGTTTCTTAAACTCTGATTGCTTTTTTGAACACACCGAGCTGATGTTTCTGGAGAACTATCTATTAAAATCCCAAGACCCCATTACTGAGTAATAGTGGTTAACTCAGAGACCAACACTTGAAATGTTAAATAAGGATTTATTTTCCTTATTACATCACTTTATATACCTACATTGATTTTCATTTCCTATTTATTGTCTTTTTTACTCAGTAGCTAAGATACACCTGCCTTTCTTCACAGCCCATATCTTTGCTACCTTGGATATTAATTCTTGAATAATGCCAGCAGATACTGTCACCTCAGTAGTTATCGACTTCTTAGTATCATTTAAGTATGTGTTGAACAGCACCTTTTCCAGAGAGATCACTTTTGTATTCCACTATTGAGCTCTTGTCAATATGAAAGACAATAATCTATTCCTAATCTTTGGTGAGAAATCCGTATGAGTAGAAGTGGTAAAATAAAGTCCTTTATTATTTATTTTTACCTGATTCAGAAACAAGTATGTACCTTGTTTCTTGCAAGGTAGGTTATCATACAACATATCTACCAAATGAAAATATTTTATGCTTTTGGGAAACAAAGTCTGTGAAGTCCCATTGTGTTTAACTAGCGTTTGAGAAAACTAAATCCCATTCCTCATGGTTGTTGAAATATAATCCTAGCTGTAATAGTGGCAGTGTGTTCCTTCTTACGGTAAGGTTATCCTGTAAAAATTAAGTGACATCTTTAGCAGGGACTGAGTTACTAAGCACACACAAGCCAATGAAAGCTGCAACAAATTTGAGAGATCTGAATGCCTAACAGTATATTTAGCCAACTAGCAATTTTAGTTTCTGCTGCAACCTTAAGTATGGATGAACAAGTGGAGAGAGTTTAAATACATCTCTCCACAATATGCAAAACTAACAGTAGCAAATCTATCAGTGAAAACCACGACTTTTTCAAACTAAGAGCATGGTTTAATTCTATAGGTAAAAGTTCTGAGCCATGGGAGGGGGATGGGAATTACAGATCACCAAACTCAGTAGAGGTATACCGGTATGAAATGAATGAATGTCAAAAGAAAGTCACATCTAAACCAGACTGTACCCAAAACAGAGATATGAGACACCTATGAATTAAAAATGTATTAAAGAGGATATAATTAATATCAACTTGCCTTGAACCCAAATACAAATGAAAAAAATAGTGTAACTATCAATAGTATGCACGTATTTAGTAACACTGTGATGGCAATATCAGACACGATGTATAAGCATTTTATTAAGTATGTGAGCAGTGGGATCACCAAAGGGACAAGGACGGGTGTAGTTGCACTAGGAGCCATCCAAGTAACAAAAAGTTGCCAGACAGGGGTTAAGATAAGTGACTGCAAATAGGAAGAACATCCTCCAGAATACACAAGGATGTCTGACAGGACAAAAGAAAACAATACGAGCAGAAGCAAAAGCAGAGGAGAACCCCTTATTTGTGAGGGGGGCAATAGCATTAAAATACCAGGAAAGGAAGAAGATGAAAGAAGGCAATTCTACTTCAGTTTTGACTAGTCTCATAGATGAGCTCTCACACTGAGCTGGTCACCTTCCTCTTCAACTAGGAGCCACCAAGGGCCATAGCCATCAACGCTACCTGTACAGCATCAGCCCCATGGCACTGGGTGCTTATAGCTAATTTAGAAGATAAGAGTTAACAGTTTTGTATACATAGTGATGATCAATATTGTGTGAGATTTAACTATTAGCACAAAGTATGTTGTTAATAAGCAAATTTAGTAAATTTTAGTCTTAAAGTTTAAAATTGACCTGACTTAGTCTTTCAGACATCCCAGTCACAGTGATTTCTGATTCTCTGAATATAGATAGATATAGATATACATATAAATATTTATGCATTTTCAATAAGATCCAGCTATTCCCTATTCAACCACATTATTAAGGGAAGAGTGTAGTATGTGTTAATGTCGATTATACCAGAATATGTTTTAATGTTGATTTCTCTCCATTTACATCTGTGGCATTTTTGCAAATGCCTCACCACTGTTTGCTGGCCCACAGTGTAGAACAAAGGTTTGTGCCACTTTGCAAATACACAGGAAAGCATCAAATTTGCCTCCATCTTCAGCTGAGCTATCAGTTCCAGTCTGTGCTCATCATTACCCCTAGAAGCTGTGACTGACAGGCTGGGCTGATGTTTGGCAGAGAGGTTATAGTGAAACCAGGCAGCTTGATATACAGCATGGAAATTCTCCACATGGCAATTTCTCAGATGGTCAGGTCTGCACATTCTCCCTGAAGATAGCTGGAGTTAAAAAAAAAAAAAAAAAAAACCAAAAAAAAAAAAAAAACCCACAAAAAAAAAACCCTCCAAGAACCCACTTCATGTACAACTCCAGCCCCATCAAAGGGCAATATGTCCCGTCAGACTATCACATTCTCTCTCATTAACTTGCCACTGACAGAGGAGCTCAGCAGCAATATACAATCTGTACCTGCTGTGTGTGTTTATTTTCCTTTTGTTTGAACAATGAGAGGATATACATTACGTCAAGTCTTGAGTTTGTAGTCCTGCTAAATCACACTTGAGGGAACAATGAAAACAGTGCCTATTTAATAAATATATGTTGATATTTCATATCTAATTGCTTCCAATGGGATCCTAAATGCATCCCATGGAGAGGAGGGAGTACATAAGTCACAAAAGGTAGAAAACATCTGAGTGATGCATATATTTCTCATGAGTCATAGATAAAGCTCTGGAGCAGCAGTCACTTTGCTACCTACTGCTGCTGCCAGATGGATGAGGGAATGAGGGGAATGAGGAACAAGCCCAAGGAGCAAATGGCAAAAAAACCCCACCACTAGGAATTAACATAATACAAATTAAAGCATAAAGGAGATTTACATTTCCAAACCACTTGATAAATAGCTCTTAGGTAGACATATATGGACAGAAAGGGTAATAAATCCTACAGTTCTTACAGGAACACATCTTACTCATGCTAGTTCCGCTTACGGTTTATTTCTTTATTTATTTACATACCTACAAACACCTACTTACAAACTCTCAGGTGCTATATCTACACACTACAGACAATGCTACATCACAGGCTTCTGCAAATGCACTGAGTCCCAAGAGTGTGGTCTTATTTCAAGGCTAATGCGTTCAGGTTTTTGACTGTTTAATGTCATTTGTGTTTCTTTCTATCACAATTTGTGAAAACTCTGCTAGTTTCCCCATTTCTAAGATAATGGATATGAACTGAATCTTACACTGTTCCTCACAAAAGTGGTAAATATAAGCCCCTCACCACCCCCCAGTTCCAGCAGCTGTACAAAATAAGCTTGTATTGGAAAGTGAATACAGGAGTTAGGAGAACCTGGATCTCTAGGTGAAGCCAAATATTTCTGGAGAGCTTAAGTAACCACAAGTTCTCAGGTTCTGCAAAAAGACCCTGGCAGACAGAATAATTAAGTAAGCAATATTTATCTCATTCTGCAGCTCTCAGTCACAAGACCCCACACAGACCTGTCTCACTCACTTGCAAAATGATCACTAAAAAGAAAGCTGCTTTCTTTACCTCTGGATCGCATAGATAGTCTTAGTATTTTAAAGGGAAAGCAATTCACGTCCATTTTGAATTCTTTCAGGAATGGCCCACTTTGCCATATAAAGATGTCAGGTTTTAGTCTCCGATCTGTGGCAGAAGCCTCCTTTCTCCGGGAGAAATCAGCTTGTTACAGATAATGAGATTGACAACTAGACAGCTTAGGCTACATAGGGCTGAGATACCTACCATAATTGGGTTCACCTGAGAACTAAGGCCAGGAACAAAGGTGATGCACTCCTGGTATCCTGCATGGTCCTGTATAAGCATGCTGGATCCTGGGAGAGTCATTTTAAAGTTTGTCTGCCGTACTTCTAGAGAGAGACCCTCGCTGCAGGTAGAAATGTTTAGGTACTGTGAGTGTGAGGCTTATTCCAATTGTGAGATCCTCCATGAAAGAAGCTAAATGCTAGAGACATGCAACTTTATCATACAAATTTGCTGTCTTTCTGAGGCGGAGGGAAGATTAGAAAAGGAAGTCCCATCATACACAGAAAACTATAATACCAATATTTTCAGTTTTGAGGATTCCTTTTTCCTTATCTTCTATCAAGGACTTCAGACTGTCTTAGGACTATGAAAGGCAGTCAGTCCTAAGTCATTACTTTTTTCTGTTACTGTTTTCATTCCCTTCCTCACTTAACATAGGCCATTTGCCAGACTGAATTAATGAGCACAGGGCCAGCAAGTAAACTTCTTCACCAGGAGGTTTTGTTCTCAAGACCTCTCAAACCAAGTAACACAGACTTGCTTTTGTTGAGTAAATATATAGCCTGGTACCCCATTTATCTTCATTTGGTAACATTCAAATTGTAGCAGAGGAATACAGCATTACGCTAATCAGTAAGAATGATGCTATCATTATGTTGTTCCAGTGGCTACAAGATAATTAATGTTTAGTGATAGACACATTCAAAATAACATTAATTATGTTATTAATGATTTTAATTAACTTGAAATGCTTCTGTGTTTTCCAATATGTTCCCTATATTTAGGAATAAAGCTGTACACATTTTCCAACTCTTAGTCTCTTCCTGCTGTTTGTTTACTACAAAGATTTAGCCTGAGCTCTGAAAAGGCACCTCTGGAAGTTAACTTGAGTTTCTTCCTATTAATTATTTGATTCTGGCTTTTTGTTTCTTTCTTTTTTACTATATAACAATAAAATTTTAATAAAAAAGTAATTAGATGCATTTATTTCAGTATGTTTCACCATGTCTTGTCTGCTGTATGAAGTCAGCCTTGAACAGAGTTATTTCACCATGACCAGAGAATGAAGCTAAATGCTGCCTCCCTAATCACTTTAAAAAGTCACTTAATGGTCTTGGGGAAAGGTTTTTTTTTTCCTAGTGTTGCAAGAATCAGGCTGAAACTGCCGTAGTCTTACTGTATTATTTGCCTTTTGGGAACGAAACTAGAGACAAATTTTCTTTTTGTCCTCCCACCACTTCTCATTTAAAAGTACTTTTCTTTCTAAGCAGAAATTTGTGTTGATGAAAACAGCTCTGCTGACAGTACCATGGAGGTTCTTTACCGATACACAAAGGAGAACAGAGGTAGTCCAAGCTCCTTTAAAACATATGCTTCAAACATGAAAGCCTTACAGAAGGAGGGAAAAGCCCTATCGCTAAAAGCCTATCTCAAAACAAAGATGATTTGGGAGCAATTAAGGAGATTTTTAAGTCACTGTGGTAATGGTGATGGAGGAAGTGTTTTAGCAACTTTACAGTCAGACCTGTCAAAATACGCAAACAGCTGAATTTAATTTTCCTTAAGACCAGCTCTAAGCTGAATTAAATTCAGTAACCTGAATTATAAAGACTTCCTTTTTTGCTGTTACTCATCCTCTCTTTTTTAGCTAATAAGCTAAAAAAAAGATTAGTTCTGATGTTTTATGTGACCTCAGGACTCACTGAAGATGGACAAAACTTGTTTGAAATTGATAGGGCATAGAGGTCAGTTACAAGATGGTACTGGTTTTAATAAAAGTCCTATGCATCGCTATTGCAGTTCTGCATAGTAAAAAAGGAAGAGCTAAATACCTGAGGTTAAAATTCAAAAGATCCAGCATCCTGACTAAAAAGTAATCTAAATTTAATATACCACAGAACACAGAGATAACATCATTTTGCCCTTCTCACCCTTACTCAAATGATTTTTCAAGACTTTAGAAAAGTGTCTGTCTGCACACAGAATCCAAAATCTAGAACTTCATCCCACCTAAAATGCTTAATTATTTACATGGATTAACATGACATCAGTAGCAAAGATGAAGTCTACACGTATCCAAAGTAGACTAAAGCTGATGGTGAGAGATGTCAGAGACATGCTTGCTGTAGGGAGTAACAATGCTCTGGAAAGGCTCTGGACCACATCTAACAGTTATTTTAATTGTGTGGGCAGTCATAAAGCTCAGCACAAAGAGCCACCTGAAACCCTGATTCCCCAACTAGAAAAGTTCTGAAATCTAGACGAAGCCTAAAACAGTGGCTGGTTTCTCAATCCCAGTTAGGCTCAGGTATGTAATTATATCACAAACTGTTTCATTTGTCAAACTGAAGAAGCAAGACTTTCAAGTGGCATAGGAGTTTTAAAGTTGCACCATCTGCAATATTCACAAGATATAAGTACATCCTAGGGGAGATAGAGCTGTGTAAGCCCAAATTTGGGATAGGGTGCTTAATTTGGGATAGGGTGCCTTTATAGGGTAAATGCAGTGCCCATGTCCTTCATCAAATCTGTTGAAAGGAGAAAAGTTAGGTTCATTTAGGTATCAGGCTAAAGCTCCCCAAAATAATTTCTATTCCATTAGGGAACAACTTCCAAGAAAGTACTAATTTCAAACCAGACAAGACAGAAGAGTGGAAACTATCGGACAAGTGATAGAATTGCACTGGCAGGGACCTGAACTATTTTTCGTCTTTCTTTGAGATGTGTATGAAGTCACAGCAAATAGAGAAAAGTTCAGCACACAGGATGTTGCACTAGCCAAGTGAGGTTTCCTTCTTCAGTGTTCTCATTCTAACAAACTACAAAGCCAGGCTTTACTCAGGTTCAGGGTCTATTCTCTCTTTTGGAAAATGGAAGCTCCTGAGGTAAGGAGCTGCTTCCTTTTTTATGTGTGTGTAAGTGATCAGAGAATGTGGCCGGAAGAACGTAAATGAAAACTAAATTGCTGACGCCCAAAAGCAGTTCAATGATCACAAGTACAGAGGCACTAGAAATACCACTACTTGGTTTTATCCCCAACTCCCAAAACTCAAGTAGGATACCACTTTCCCCCTGTGTCTAACTAAATGTGAAAACCTTATAAGTACACCTGCCTCACATCACCTTGATCATTTTGGATGTGAGATACATGTAAGTGCTCTTTCACACCCAGTCCAGGGTCAAATCAGTGCTCCAGAGATGCCTTTCTTTTCCCAGCAGAACAATTCAACAAGCCTTAGAAAGATGTACAGGACTTCTTACTTTAGTGATCCTAGACATATAGGAGAGAACTGCATGAGAAATCCCGAGAGGAATATATAAGACGTGAAAGATATTATCTTTGAGTATTCTATGTTGATAATCTTTTGTGCTCCAGCAGAACCTACATTTTTCCACTGTGCACAGCTAACACAGCTGTGTTACGGAAGCTTAAAACTATATTCATTTCATTAGTGGCTCTTTTCCCTCTCATTGGTTTTCATATCCACTTCTCATGTCTTCTCTTAAATCAGGTCCTGATTCTTCAGCTTGTCCGCTGTAAACAGAGCTCTTCACGGAATTCCACTGAAATTAAAGAATTCATTTATATAAAATGAAGAGGCAAGGTCTGGGATCTTTAACTCCTTGGAGGCAAGGTCCATGTTTTCAGATAGGTCTGTACAAGGCCACACAGTGGAACTGAGGACATGAATTTTATGCTAATGTAAATAATGAGTAAAAATAAGAGAAGGAACATACGTTAAAATCCTCCTTTAACAATGTTGGCTGGGTATTTATATTTTGCAGCTTAGCCATGATAACTGATGAAATCAGTGCTTGCTTTTCTCTCCAATAGATTCATTCATAGATATTTATGAGTTTAGCATTGCATTTTGGCACACAGGAAAAAAAAACAGAAGAGTTTGTAAATCCATCCTGACATGTGTTCAATATTATTTTAATGCGTCCATTCCAATGCTATCAACCTCATTATGTCAGATTTTAGAAACTGCAGTTTTACTTCTATGTTACAAAAGCAACACTTTGATGCTTTTGTTTGGAAGACTTTCTCTACTGTTCTAGTTCAACAGTGTATGTTAAAATAAGAGACTGAAATCAGTGATCATGAGTCAGTTCCTGGTTTCAGTGAACCTGGATTTTATTCTCATGCAAGCAGACACTGTACTTCTCCCATAGACTTGACAGTGCACTTCAGCATTCTTCTACAGATCTGCCATCTACACATCTCCCAGGACTCCTAACAGCTCTACCAAATATTCTAACCTGCAGCCACAAATGCTGGGTTAGTGACCCAGCTACCTCCATTTCCTCTTAAACCAGATTCCTCTGCTAAGTCCATTCAACTTTACTTTGATGGCAGAATCCATTGCTGATCTAATCTTGGGGATCTGTAAAAGGTTATTTCCTGAATGTGGCAAATAACATTTTTCACTTATTTTTTTAGTAGTCCAAGCAAAAGCTAAGCGCAGATCCTTATTGAGTTACTAGCCCAATTCCTGTGCCTCTGGTTCTTGCAAAACTTTACCCTTCAGGTTGCAGGGCCTTTCTTCACCTGTCCCTGATTAAGGTCCACATTATTCTTCTTTGTTAAACTTAGTGCATGAGTTCATTTAAGCTGGCCCATCTCATTATACTCAGCACTGTTTGAATAAAGATATCCATATCACAAAGGGACCAACTTTCATTGCATCTTTCAAATCATCAGTGTCTCCACTGCCTGTCCATCACTAGGAAATTCATCACTCCCAATTAGAAGCCCTGCTGTTTCTTCATCACAATATGTGTTTGAAAATGACATTATTCACAACACGTCTCCCCACAGCTTCTGGCTAACAAACAACAGGCTCTCAGGGGAGACCAAATTGACAGGGTTGGAACCTAGATAATAAAAGTTTAATTATTATAAGCAATGATGGTATTTAATAATTGTGATCTCACTGGGAACGATTTCCAAGAAGAATCATTTTTGCTTCATTACAATGTGTGAGTGATGATACTAATAAAGGCTCACATGAGGAATTCCACAATTCCCGGCTTGCTTCCCTCAATAAACATTAATTATTGTTTCACAAAACACTGAAGCTGGGAAGCCAGTGAGCAAGGATTTCCATTGTGCTTGGTGGGATTGACCACTCACTGTAATATAAGAGATAATGAAGAAAATCAGGTGCCACTGCCTACAGGATGAGGGAGAGACATGGATGGTCCATACTTTCTCAGTTAGGAAAACAAAACCAATCTAAACAAACCTGTTTTCTGGAGATGAAGAAAGTAGCAAGCTTAAGAAATTTATTTCCTTTACAATTAATAACTTCAGACTTCCTTCTTCCCTTTTCTTTTTTTTCCAGTTGAGCAGACATGTGACTAATGCTGCTTTCTTTCTCATCAAATGGGAGAATAAACATATGAGTCCATTCAGTGTGAGATGTAGTCTGGAAATTAAAGCCTGCTGTTGTGAGTCCTGAAGGCTGGGAAAGGAGCCAAATGGGAACAGATCAGACCCAAACTTACTTCAAAGACTGATTCAAATGTCCTGTTCAGTAAAGTGGAAGCTACCTATTTTCTTTTCTTGATTCTAAGTAAATTTGGCTTTCTGGATAGGTAGCAGCACAGGGTTATCTAAAAAATTTTAGGTATGGTGCCTTAGAAAAAATGTAGCAGGGAGACTTCTTAATGCACTATTGGTTTTGTTCTTTTTGAAACATTTGGCTTCTTCTCTGCATATTTTTGAACTCCTTTGTGGAAAAAGGCTGATGTGAAATCCTCTGCCAAAGCGTTTAAATTGAGAACAAAATATGTTAAACAACAACTAGCCTGCAGGATTTCAGCTCGAAGAGAAAAAGTGAAAGACTGCTGTTGACCTGACTGCGTAAAGCTGTTCCATGGCATTTATAGGAACAGGATGGTCTAGGTTCCTACAACTATAAAAAATAACTGACATTCAAGAATGAACAGGGGCTGGAGAAATAGAAAAAGAATGAACTGTAAGATTGGTGTCAAATTTATATTCACAACCAAACTTTGTTGCTAATTGGATCTGGTCTTTTTGTTCAGCCTAGTGTAAAAATAAACATTACTATCATTTGAAGATGGCCCAATCTAAAGGAGGGTCTGCTTCAGACATTAAATGAGTGGGAGAAAGATGGGACAGGACACCTTTCTTCACAGAGTACAGGTTAAGGGAACTAGGCAATGGGGAAGATGCTCTGAATGAAAATGGACAGCCTACATCCCACAGGTTGGTTGAATCAAATTCTATGAGATTCAGTACCAAAAATAAAGCACAATTTTTTAACCAGTACATGAGCCAGGCTGTAGCATGGGAAATAGCATTTGCACGCAGAAGAGCTTTTTAAAATACCATAAAATAGCAGTTCTTTGTGGAGAAAAGCCATTTCACGCATTCTGAACACATGCAGCATGTTGGCCATTTTAAAACCAGACATCTCATCATAAGCTGTGGGAAGAGACATTTAGGAACTGACCAGGCATACACGGAGCCAGAAACATGACAACAGGACTATCTGGAGACTGTGTTTATGCCCATGTCCTGCTTTCTAAAAAGAACAAAAAACAAAGCAAATCATACTGAGAAAACCTCATGGAGATACTTATGGATTTTGCTGAGAAATGTGAAAGAAAGGGAAATAGTAAATGAAGGTGAACTCACCAGCTCACAGGGATTCTCAAAAAGAGCTTTGTTTTATTCCAGAGGACAAGGGTACAAGAATGATGATTTTCTGCATTGGTAAAAGTACATTACAGTGAGTACTATAGCTTGTTCTTGAAAACAAAACAAACCCACAAAAAAAACTTTTATACAATGGATAGCTTTTATTTTGCATTGGAGAAACACTGAAAAGAAAGGAGGAAGATCTATTATTCCAGAATGAGTGAAAAATGTGTAATTTCACAGCTCATGCAGAAAGATGTCCAGAGAGGCAGTTGAAAAATTAAAAAAAAAAAAAGGAACTAAGTCATTGTGATGATGAGAAAAATCCACATTCAGGGCTTAAATTTTGTAGACCACATGGGCTTGTGTGGAATGCATGTGTCTTTTCTGAGCAGAGTAAACCCTTCCTACTTCTCTTCTTACTACTCTTATACAGCATTTGGTTATTTCCCAGGCTGGTATCTACCATGTGCTTCATAGACACATCCAGGTCATTTTTCAGTTCCTGTTTTGTTCATCAGATATATTAAGGATGAACTAAATCTACTAAATCCAGAAAAGAAAGGAATTCCAATCTCTGAATCCAAACCTACCTTGACTGCTTCAGGACTAGTTCTTGATTATTCTTTTTAATAGTTGTATTTTCACAGGTAAAATTGCACACAAGTAAATACACATAAAAAATTATTCTTAAGTAAATTTCTTTGTCTGAGTTATGCCACTGCAAAGATGTAATGGGTCCGACCCAATAAAACAGTGCTCTGTGTGGATCTTTACATTTTTCAAATCACTGTAGAAGAAATAGACAATTATCCAAATTAGCTGAAATTAATAGATGAGGGGAATGTAATAGATGTATTGTAATATATTCTCAAGATCATAAAAGACTAGCATTTGTTACAGTGGCTCATGAAATCTTGCAGGAGAGATTAATTTCAATTGCTCTGGATTAGAAGCACTTTCATATGAATTGGAAACTGGCAGAAGGGCCATAAACAAAGGTCAGTGAAAATGCAGATAAACAGCAGTTCATCGCAATGAGCGGGATGGGTCTAGCAATTACTGTATCGATCACTACTAGCCCTGTTCTCATTGAGCAACTTCATCAGCGCAGGGAAAACAAGGCCAGGCATTTGCTGTATTTGTTTTCATTTTTGAGTTAACTTATTTGGACTCTTTTCATGACCCTTGTTGCATTTGCCTCTTGTAAATATTCTAGGAAATTAGTTTACTGGAAGAAAACTTCATGCAAATAGAGAATTTAAAATGAAGATAAATGCTTACAGAATACAAATCAGAATTAAAAAATCCTCAGTATTTATACCAAGAAACAGGTTCTAAAATCACTGCTAATCCAGTCAAAATAAAAAAAAAAAATCTGACCTCTGAAAACAGCTTTTCAAATAATTTACCGAATAGCTTAAACGGAAGGAATTAAATCTGTGAGCAGTTTAGTTCTCCTCAGAGAACCTAGAACAATGATTACTGGAAAATTACACCTGAGAAAATTTTGTCCTACTTGTTCCAAACAATGTATTCTGGAGTTCTGCTAGGTCATTCCTATTCACATGAAAAAAATAGAAAACAAGTCAAAGATATTGTTTAGTATAGACCTGATTCTTTACTACACTCCTATGCTTCCAAACTTAAAGAGGAAGAGCACACAATTTTGTTCCTCACAACTTCTAAGTCTGCTCTCTAACAAGTTGAGGCAGAAATTACTTCTATTCCCTCCACAAGGACATCCTTTTCTTTGCCTTTAATTTCTGGTACATTCATGACTTACTAATACACCCTTTTGCCATAGTACTTGTCAAACATTACATACCACCAAAGTCTGGACATTTGCTTGTTACTTTGGGTGGTGCCTTACAGAGTCTTCCTCTATCTCATTACTTAAATAGCTTAATTGCTCCTCCAAAGATGCTAAAGAAAGTTGCCTTGCACATTTTTCAGCTCTAACCAGGTCTGTAACTGCGAATAAATCAAAGACCCACCCTATGACAGTCATTAACAACTTCCAGAACAATGTTATGTTCATGGATAATTCAGAACAGAGAAAATGACAAAAATCCTCCAATTAATTATTCACTTCAAATTATTCTCCCAGATCTCATTTCCACCAGTGACTAAATAATCTGTCTACATAAGGCTTTTTTCTAAACCCATCACTGTGGTATTTAAGAACTACAACAATGATAGTTAGCAAAATAATTTAAGAATAAATTGTGCCACATTGAATCCTACCTGGCTGAACATAATGGCTTGGATTCATCCCTTTTCACTTCCATTTCCTAGCTGAAATACTCACATCAAGAGCCTAGGCACTCTCTGTAATCAAAGGGACATGGAATAGCAATTTGAGGCTATTTAGCCTACCATCTGAGTCTCCCCAAAAATGCTCCATAAAGCTTCCTTATCAGCCTAAAGTCTCCACATTGCCTTGCATTATGAGGGCTTTTCTCCCCTCAGCAACATTTTCAACTAGTCTTTCTGCTAGATTTGTGAAAGGAGATGTTACATCAACAGTTTTCACCATCTGCTCAGGAAGGCTGGATCCTGTGTGCCACTACACTTTTTCCTAAGTGAGATTAAACTGAGATCATTGTCCAGAGCATAGTAACTAGTCCAGAGCATAAAAAATCTTAGATTTTCTTTCTCATGCATAGACTTTCATAGACTTGATCCTGTCCATTGACTGAGGTCAACGGCAATTTTTGATTGCAGGCTTTAGCTGCAGAATACTCCATTAAAACGAGCATGGACTCGGGTATCATGTGGTGCCATCTCTTCCTCTGAACGTCACAACTTGACCCCATTCATAGCTGCCTGTAGGTCTTAGTTCTTATGGTCTTTACTAAATACAGTAGGAATTTAGCTTCAGCCTGTCCTGATTTTGGCAGGGATAGACTTAATTTCCTTCTTAGTAGCTGGTACAGTGCTGTGTTTTGGATTTAGGATGAGAACAAAGTTGATAACACACCGATGTTTTAGTTGTTGCTAGGCAATGCTTAGACTAGTCAAGGACTTTTCAGCTTCCCATGCTCTACCGACTGAGAAGGCTGGAGGTGCACAAGAAGCTGGGAGGGGGCACAGCCAGGACAGCTGACCCAAACTGGCCAAAGGGACATTCCATACCATGTGACGTCATGCTCAGTACATAAACTGGGGAAAGCTGGCCAGGGGGGCTGCAGCTCGGGGACTGGCTGGGCATCGGTTGGCGGGTGGTGAGCAATTGCACTATGATTGCACTGTGTATCACTTGCTTGTGTATTATTATTATTATTATTATTATTGTTATTGTTATTGTTATTGTTATTATTATTTTATTTCAATTATTAAACTGTTCTTATCTCAACACACGAGTTTTTCTCACTTGTGCGCTTCCAATTCTCTCCCCCATCCCACCAGGGGGGTGGGGGGTGCATGAGCGAGCAGCTGCGTGGTGCTTAGTTGCCGACTGAGGTTAAACCATGACACAGCCACATTTTGGAAACACCATGTTACCTGTGAATAACACAAAGTAAGGAACAATATGGTTTTGGCCCACACAGCACAAATTTTGAATGGACATTCAACAGGAGGGATTGATACTGTGATATTCACTTGCTGTGTTAAGGCAGAAGCATCTGATTTTTGGTTTGCCATTCATCGTTCAAGTATGTGAGAATTCAGATATAGCCAAGCCAGATATTTCATTCTGGTAACTCAATATCAGCTTCCATTTGGAATCAAATGCATTTGCCAATAAAATTTTATTTTGAAATTTATCTGCTAATAAGACTGTTCTCAAGGCAAAATCTACACTGAATTCTTTCGCAGCTGTATTATTTCCCTTTTCCTTCCAATAACTTTATGTCTTTGTTTTTAAATAGAGCCAGATTTTTCCATAGTTAAGGTTAGATCTGCTTGAACAGTTTATTCTCAGCCCTTTATCTACCATTTTAAGAATGTTTTTGTATATTCTGTGCAAAAGAATCTACAAACAGAAGAATGTTTTTAAGCAACTGTTGTTATTAAAAACCGTGCAACAAATAGTTTTTATATTCACTGCTAAGCTAAAATATAACCCCTACCAACTATTTCATGAGCTGCTTGAAAGCTGGAATTCATATTTTATCCTCACTGTGGTAGGCGCCATGTTTCTTCTCAGCTGTCCCCTGAATTGGGAAAACATAATCTTTCTTTAGGCCAACTTTTACTGTAGCCCCTTTACATAACATAGGCAGTACAAAAGTAATCTTTAAGTTTATGCACACAAATAATACATTGTTTTAACTATATTAGTCAGGTAAAAGGCAATATCCTTGCTCCCAGTGTGGGTACAGCTGTAATCATGCAAACATAGTTACTCCATCAAAGCACTTTCCCCATGGTAAATAGAATATATTGCAGCAACATAAAAAACCTCAGGTTGTTTAGCCTGGAGAAGAGAAGGCCCTGGGGAGACCTTATTGCAGACTTTCAATACTTAAAGAGGGCTTATAAAAAAGATGGAGACAGACTTTTTACTAGGGCCTGTAGCGATAGGACGAGAGGTAATGGTTTTAAACTAAAAGAAGTTAGATTCAGACTAGATATAAGGAAGAAATTTTTTACACTGAGGGTGGTGAAACAGTGGAACAGGTTGCCCAGAGAGGTGGTGGATGCCCCATCCCTGGAAACATTCAAGGTCAGGTTGGACGGGGCTCTGAGCAACCTGATCTAGTTGAAGATGTCCCTGCCCACGGCAGGGGGGTTGGACTAGATGACCTTTAGAGGTTCCTTCCAACCCAAACTGTTCTATGATTCTATGATTCTACTGTAGTGCATCCACAGTAAGATTTGTAGTGATCTAATTATTTTAATAGGCAAGAAACAAAATTGAAATATCTCACTTATCAACCAGTCAAGCCTGTATGTTCATGAGTATGGGTCATTCTTGTTTAAATCAGTCTATCAAAGAAATCAGAAAATTATTCAAAATAGAACAGGGTGCACGGGGAGGAAGGAGAACCAGGAGGATATTTTGTCTCTTTCACCTAAGAAAGGATCAAGTATCCCCAAACCATTCTCAGCACAAGTTTGTTTAACCTTTTCATAACAATATCCAACATTTGATTCCACAATCTCCTTAAGGAATCCATTCTGTTTCATAACTATCCTTGCAGTTAGAAAGGTTTTACCTGAACCAATATTTTATATTCACTTCCACAGTACACATGATAGGCCCTTCCTTGTAACATCTTGCTAGATACTTGAAGAACTTGTATTCTCAAATATATGAAACCTGAAAGGTACTTATCATATTTTTCCTTGGTCTTTTTTCTTCTAGTCTACACAAACCCAATTATTTCTTGTTCCTAGACCTCTGCCCCACTGCTCTCTGGACTCTGTCAGTTGGTCTATCCTGTAGAGATTGAGACTGTTGAAAGCAGTCCTCTTCATGTATTATACAGTGTTTTAAATTCAATCACAATTCTATTAGGTGATATCTTTATGCAAATCCATAGCATCCATATGTACAGTTTACTTGGGTATATGCCAATATATTATATGCTTATATACTATATGCAATATACTTTTATGCTAATATAAATGTCTTTTATGGATTAGTGGGAATGAATTTCTTTGCTGTAGTCAAGTTTTCAAGTATAACAGTAAAACGGGGAAGAAAGAATCAGCCAAACAATATGTGCCTATAAAAAGTGACGTACTGTCTGGAAAGTATCTTTTTGTAAATGCTGTTAAAGTCCTCTTTCAGAATCAGTTGAGAAAATTGTTGTGGTTTGAAGCTAACTAATTGCCTAGTGTAATCAGGACCCTACAAATTCAATTATATTTAAAGGTATTGTTTGTTTTTTCTGTCTTTACTATTGGCAGATAGACATATCTCATGACTTAAATGATTGTTTCTAACTCTTGGACATATGGGTAGTCAGCACTATTAATAACGAATGGATGAAAAATCTAATGCCAGCTAAAACTTTTGTTAAAGAGAAGCAGTGCAGTTCAGTCTAACAACTCTGTTTGGCTTTAAATAGCAGTTCCCTTGCTAGAAAAAGGCTTCCCAACATATTATCCACACACAAAGTTTTCTAATATCTTGATGCTTAAGACTTTGAGGTCTAGAACCTGTAAACTGTCTTTTGGGATGCAGATCACTGGGCATTTGACAAAGGTCTGGAGCTATCACTTGCTGAAGACTAGCTGCAGAAGCTGCCAAGAAAGTGAGTCTAATTCTGAGCTGTCATCCTGCTTGAGTAAGATTGATAGTATCATCCATAAATCCGTAAGGTAAAAGTAGAAATATGCCAATCAGTAGTTCTTGTGACAAAAAGACAGGAGTGAGAACTACAGGCAAGAGCCACTGAGGCAACTTATTATAAATGAAATTGCTAATAAATGTTATCTCTGGCACGAAAAAGAGAATAAGCTATGCACAAAGCAACAACTCCCTCCATAAGAAATGTGGGTATCAGTGACAGCTCTTCTTGAGAAGACTAAAAGGCTGTGCTGGGGCGTGTGACTTTGCAAATAAATTGAAACTGTTAAAATGGGAACGAGAGGATCAGGTACAAAAACAATTAAGCAATGCAAGTCAGACATTTTGTATCGTTCTTTCTCTCCCTTTCATACATAATGCAACAGAATTCTCACCAGCTGAGCAGGAAAACTGGACACGTCTGTATGTTTAATGGATGTCCCTACACAAGAAAGCAATATTGAGTAACCTCTGCACAAGTTCTGGAACTGAAAACAACTACGTTAATGTGAAACTGTCCTTGAGTTAACCAAATTTGCTGGCCGCCTAGTCTTGCTAGTTCAGACATAAGGAGGCTCCGCTAACACGGCTGCCTTTTGGCATCAAAAATATTTTTTGTTGCAAAGGATGTGGATGTTCCAGCCTATTTAAAATGTATCACTGCACCAAGTTCCACGTGCAGCATGTAGATATGCCCCACAAATTACAGCAGCTTTAGTCCCATCCAGGGAGAGAATAAGGATCACAAGCTCTATCACTTTTGCTAGAAATTCTGTTTAGAACCCCTCACAGTGGTAAATACTCCACCTGAATTTGATACAGATTTCAACTTCACATCTAAATTCAATTTTCACTAATCAACATCTTCAGGGCACTGTCTCATTGGTAACAGAGAAGAAGAAATAACAGTAGCATCATGCTGTGTTTATACGTAAATACATATACACACATACATAATATCATGCCTGGCAAGTGATACGTTTTGCATCTTCCCTTCCTTAACATTTCTATTCCTTTTCTCTAATTCATTCATGATGTCCTACTCATATTTTGTATACCCTGCAGTTAAAAAGAACAGTCATGATTATTACTGAAACAATCACAAAATATACAAGAAACACTGAGACAATTCTTCATTACTTTCTTTTTCTTATCACTGTAGGAGATGTTTCAATGATTGAGACTGCAGTCAATCTATGGCAGGAATTATGTCTCTATCTGTGACTATAAAACCCAAGAACAATAGGACCTATGATGACATCAGCCTCTAAAAGTTGGATAAGGTAGAGAGGAAAGTTATATAGAAAAATACATGTTAAATGGTAAGCTTATCATTTAGAGAGCCAGCATCATATGTTGTATGTGATTTCTGTGAAAGGCTTGCTGTTAGCAAGAGTCCAAACTTCATAAGATGTAGATACAATAATATCAGGAAAATCTAAGGAAATATGCTTTATAGACTGTTGAAACTTCCATGAAAATATTATAAACAGCAGAAGAGCTACTCTGGATGGATGGATGGAATTAAGGAACATAGTGGGAGTGTCAACTCTTGGGAACACCCAAGAAGAGAGAAATCTTCCCCTTACTTCATATGTCAGAGGCCAACCACAGAGAACTGTAAAGGAACACTGAACTATCATATCTCTTATTATTTGACCAACTTCAAATGAAATGACTTGCACCTTAACAGTGCCCATTTTGTTTCGGTGTCTGGAAAGACAGCCTAAGATGACTAGCTCATATAGAGAAGTCTATTCATAAACACAAGGTGAGAGGAATATCACTCCTGTGGACTAGATAAAACAGAAAAATTTGTGAATTTAGTAGAAACTTTGTCCCTTTTTTATTCCGCTGTGGTATCCAACATCAATTCTAAAGAAAACACTTATATAGATAGTTCAAGTAATGTCTTACACAGAAGATCATTCCTATTCATATAAGGGTACCTCAGAGACTATTCAGTACTGTGTGTTGATGCCTCTGAAACTACCCTATGAAGTCATCAATACCTGCTTCTCCTGAATTGCTTCAAACAGTCTTTTCTTGGACCCATTTATAGCTATCAAATCTTCTGTCTCCCCCACTATTAAACTCAAACTCCAAACTACGTACAGCATGTCAACAAACTCCCTTCTCCTACACAAAATAAGTGGTTTGGCATAAGCCTTCTGAAGGTTTCTGTGTGGTACAGTGCTACAGGAAAACAATGAGTCAAGTTGCCTATTCTCTTCATTAGGCTGAGTTCCTAGTAATGTCAATAAAATATTAACATAATTCCTATATGTTACATCAACAAAGCAGTAGAATGAAAAGCCATCCCTGCAGTCTCAGGCCCATTAAGTTCTTCTAATGAGGTCACTGGCTGATTACACAAGCAGCACACTATGTCTGAGACCCCTTCCACAGCCAGGTGGTCAAGACCTAACACTGCTTGCTCTCCACTGGCAGCTTGATGTTTAATCAGCATCCTTCTCCCCTTTCTCAGTATTGCCTGCAGAACAGACTGTCCAGAACAGCAATACAGCAAGCTGGCTGTTTTAACCCTTTCACCTGAACTGTTGGGTGATTTCAGACAGGCCAGAAGGCTCTGCCCAACATGCAGACACTCTCTCTGCCTATTAAACTCCTCATGGCCTCTCTCAGCTAGTTGAGATAAAATGACAATATTCATCTCTTAATGTTCTAATTCACCTACAGCTGAAATAAAGCACAGCAAAATAGTGGGATCATGCCAATGTGCAACTGCTTTACTGTGTATTTTATGAGGCTACAATATCCTACATCTTTGTTTGCTTTATCTCTTCTCTGCTTTTGGCCACCTTCATTTGTCATGTCAGAAGAGAGATGAAAGCACGAGCATTCTGGCGACTTTCCAGGTTGGAAAACTACAGTCTGACTACCTATATTCCCCAGATGGCTTCAACTGGACAAGCTATTTTTTACCCCTTTTCTTACAAACATTACTTGCAGTGCTGGTGCAGAAGTTTTGCTGCATTTCCCACTGAGGAAGGACTTTCTGGAAAAGTGCATGAGGGACACTTGTAGATGAGAAGAGCTATAGCAGACCATTATGCTGAGGAAGGTGAAATGAGAAAGTAATTCTTAATGGCAATTTATTTGACAAACATGTATCTTTTTCTATGCCAATATTCCCAGGAACACTTGATGATTTTTTCATATGTATCTGTTGTGTAAGATTATTCATTGCAGACTTCAGGACTAATTCTTGGCCTTCAGCTTATTTATAAGCACTCAAGTTTACAAAGCTCTAGAAGTGTTGGCTGGTTTTGACTGATCCTACAGATTACTGTCTGTTTCTGTTCCCTCATTATAATGGCGTAAGTCTTAAAATCAGCTTTCCAGGGCTAATGTTCATGTTCACAAACACATCATTTGCTTTTCATGATTTACCTTCAGTTTTTCCACCAGGAAAAGAACTATTTCCCATACATCCCTGCCTGCAAGTTCATTTGTCAGAATACCTAAAAGGAACATACAAATGTTTCAAATTATGCCTCGGGCTGTGTTTGTTCCTGTGGTCTGCACCTTGCTCTGAGAAAGCAAACAGAAAGAAAGAGTCTGTATGGTGGAAAAAAAGAGTAGGAAGGCAAGCATGGCAGGCTGAGATGTTGGCTAAAGTGTTCAACATTAATTGTTTCCTTCTCTGACTGTGTAGTTCAAGAGAGGACACTGTGGGGAACTCAGTATCATAGGTTGTGTAAATACCTAGCCTGATTCTGTGAAAGCCAGAGGACACCACATGGTTTTGTCTGTCTAGAGACAACAGCAAAGAAACCACTTTACTGTTCATTACAGATGCTTTCTGTCTCTCTACTGCCTTGTAGGGATGGCCCAGAGTCCTGCTCCAAAGGCTGCAATTACATTTGGATAACCTGGGTATTTAAGAAGTCAGAGAACTGTAGGAACTGGGGATCTACAGAAACCACTGGTTGACATTACATTGGCCAGAGTCTCTTGAAAATAATGATGTATGGAAGAGAGCCACAAAGTCAGAGGTCACCAGACTAAGTTATTTGCAATTGGTAAGTCCTTATAGTTGGGAAAGCAGCTACCATTCTGAAGGTACAGCTAATGCAGAAGGCAGTGGCCCAAGCCCTGCTACACATCAACATGTCACCTGCTGCTCTGTGCCTCCACTGTCCCAGCAGAGAACAGTGTGACCACCAAAGTCTTGATCCCACTTTCCAACAAACTCCATAATCCTGGCATAAGCTAAAGGACCAACATTACCAGGGCTCCTTACACAAACTACATTTCCTCATAACAGTGGTACTATCATCAAAAACTTCTTTATTCTTTTATTATTTAGAAATAAAACAACATAAAAGGGGCAGGAGACATTTATGATTAGGAGCATTTCACTTAACCACTTTATAGCACACTTTGCAAACATTGGTATCGGCCTAGCTGAAAGGGCAGCAAACTGAGGACAGGGCAGCTGGCAGAGGGATGGGATGAAACCTCTCAATCTAGCTGTGCTGATGAAGAAAGAACGAGAAAATATAATGTGAGGTCAGCCACAACTGACCAGTTTAGTACTACTCTTGAATCACTGCTAGCACTTTGTCACCTGTATTTTCGATGACCAGTACTTCAGAATTCAGCTAGCAGAGGTCATGTCTACAGTAGCCCTGTCTATACCAGGATTTTCACCTAGGCTAGTGTTAGTTACCACTTGTTCATTTTTTTTCCTGGTAAAAGATCATATTAAAATTTATGTGAATAGCAGACACACAAATTCTGTCTTCCCAACTTTCTTGTCCTAAGCAAGATCTGTTGATTTCAGTGCAAACAATAAACCTGCTCTCAGGGACACAACTGCATTATTGTGAGGGAAGTGAAACCTGCTTCCACAGCTGCAGACCTAAAACCACATTTTGCAATGCAGAAAGGCTTATCACATGAAGGCTGGGAGGGGAGCTCACTCATACCTAATGCTCCCTTCACCAGAACACCTGTGCATACGTGTAGTCAGTCTTACTTGTTTTCTAAGTTGTTGTCTACCTATATTTATTGACACAGACACCTATTTCTGAGGAATGTTTGGTAAAGTAATATCACTTAGTAATTAATTACTAAGCGTTGCAGAATAGGACCTGGGGGTTGTGGTGGTCACCAAGTTGAATCTGAGCCAGCAACGTGCCCTTTCTGCCAAGAAGGACAATGGTATCCTGGGCTGTATTAGGAGGAGTGTTGCCTGCAGGTCAAGGGAGCTGATCCTTCTTCCCCTCTGCTTAGGACTGGTGAGGCCACACCTGGAGTACTGTGTCCAGTTCTGGGCTCCCCAGTACAAGGGAGATATGGAGCTACTGGAGAGAGTCCAGCGAAGTGCCACCAAGATGCTGAAGGCACTGAAGCATCTCTCCTATGAGGAAAGGCCAAGATAGCTGGGACTGTTCAGCCGGGAGAAGAGAAGACTCAGAGGAGGAGACTGACTTGCTAGCATGACTAAAAGCATTTGACAGCTCATATGCAGGTGATGCCTTACCAAGGCAGATAGTCATTCCCAGAGAGCACAGAGAACTTCTACGAGGTGCTCATTCAATTCATGGACACATTAAAAGTATTTCAAAGCCTTTCTCCACAGCATCAAAGAGTTTCTATTCCGGCCACAAAGTTAGATTCATATTTATAGAACTGCTCAACGCTGTACTTTTAGTCTACTTCAAATATATTTTGGAAAAGTGTGGGGACAACTCTGCTAGCTGTGGCAAGGGTCATCTGGAAGGAGAATACACTGTAGAAAGAGTCATATGGGCTAATCCACAGGAGGCTGAGAGTCCCCTACCCCTTGTCACCCGAAGAAAAAGGTAGAGCTGTGAGATAGCTCAGAGCCACTGTGTGAACTATTATCTGAGAACCTGCAAGACAGTAGGTGAAAGTGGGGATTGTATAATCCAGCCCACAGAGTATGAAAAAGTCACAGCAGGGCTATTTTAGGGTTTTTTTGTACTACTTCTGTGTTTTAACTGACATAAAAGGTTTCAAGATGAATGTGGAGAATGGCTTCTAAATAATGACCTGTAATGGCATGTTCTACAGAAGTATATTATAACAATCATATTTTAATACCCATATAAGGGTTCCATTCCTATTAAACAACCAAATGAACCAAAAAAGAGGACTGTGGGTAACTGATGGATCAGTTCATGTAAGTTGTTTCTCCCAAGCTTGGAACCCAATCATTTTGACACAGAAACACAATAGCTCTCTATCAGCTCCCTGGAGCACCACACAAAATTTCAGGAAAAAAAAAAAAAAAAAAATACATAGCTCTCACCAGATGCAGAGCGAATCTGAAAGACAGGCTTTTGGCAACCCTAGTAAGAATTTAACCTGGCACATGAGGTCAAATTATCTTAGAAAATCAGAGCCAAAACTAGTTTTACGTATCATCTAAAAGATAATGATTTAAATTCATCCATTCCTGGAGACAAGCCTGGCGTTGTGACTGAGGAATGACTGTTGTAGGATGAATAACACAGCCTCTAACTCCTCTTACAGCTGCCTGATTACATTTTTGATCTAATGGTTACATTATTGTACATTGTGCAGGAACCGAGCAGCAAGCTGAGGGGTAGAGACCTTGTCTGGTCCATTACATTTCCTGAAATCCTTTCTGTCTCACAGACAGCTTCTTGTGCTATACAGAAGATTTTGTGATCACATTACATTGATTCTGCTGACTAACTGGCTACATTACACTTTGAATTCTTCTGAATATCTCCACAAATGAGTGGTATGTGCAGTCTGGAGGCTTGTCATTCCTTTGTTTTCCCATGGCCGTCAAATGGCCTTACATTTGGAGCATGCAACATATTTTCTCTGCTCTGCATGTTCCATGTCTCTGCAACATCATGAAATGTATAAACTATCTTTCTTTCACCAAGTGTTTTTATCATGCTAGCTTGGTGCTGACCATTATTCTGGATTACCATAAATCAGAGCAGAAATGTATGGTTGCTACCAACCAGATCATACCAACGGCCCCATTTCAGCAAAGCACTGAGATACAGTATTTCATAAGGTATAAGAGTAATGATTTATAGTGAGAATGGCATTCATCAAAAGGGATGTTTAAAAAGAAAAATGAAGCTGTCATAAAGAATACAAGTGTTCAGTGAAAAATGAAATGGTAGCATTATATCCTCATGACCTGTGTTTTGAGGGTGAAGAAGGGACTGCTGTTGATATCAGCATGTCTTAGCTGAGATCCTGAGTCAAATGAAAAATATATAACAAATTCATTTGAAACTACAACAGAAATAAAGTTAAATACATTCTTGGCCTTGTGGAGTCTGAACATGTCAGTTTGTAACCCATCTTGGGTTTGTCTCATTTAGGAAATAAGTTTTTGTACCAAGGATCCCTCTCTTGTTACCTACATGCTTTTGCCATTAAACAGATCTTAAAAATCAAAATGTTCTTAGATTAAATTTCTGCAGAAAGCTCCTCATAAACAGAGACATACGTGAAAAACACACGCAGTGATAAAGAGAGAGGTGCCTGAATTTGCTTTACTAGTCTAGATTGTCAATGAAAAATCAATGGAGCACCAGGAGAGAGGGGGTGGGTAGGATCATTTAAATTATCAGAAGTTCATGTCACCTTTATTTTTTTTCTTTAAAGATCTGAAAAGCAAAATAATAAGATCACTTACTGCAGCAAAGCCAAGATCACAGTTTCAGCCAGCACATACTGTCATCTAGTTTAACCCATGGTTAAATGTGAGATTGCTCCTATCTTTAGCAGTACAACATAACAGCTCCTCATTAGACCCTGAAAATATACAGCTACAGTCTGAGTCAAAGTAGGTCACAGTTCATAAGGGATTTTGACAGCCATGTCAGTCACTGAAATTGAAAGAATGACCCCTCCTAATTCCTGTTCCTAACAACAGATCTTCATCAGAGGAAAAAAAAAAAACCTCTGAACCCTTTAAAGCTGTGACAGGGAGGAGAGTAGGAGGAGGCATCCTCAGACTGAACTAACGGCATGCAATGGTGTTCTGAGCCCCTGAGAGACTGCAGTAGGGTTGCAGTAGTCTTTGCTAGACTGCCCAGAGACAACTTTGAATCCCCAACTGGGTCAGGACTGTGCATGCGCTGACCTTTCGTACTCTCCCTTCTGCTCCTGGCAAGACTCCCGTGCAAGACTGGTGCTGAAATGGTAAGAGCTGGCAATTCCGTAAGTCCCTGGTCAGGGAAAGAAGTAATAGCCTCCTTTGTCCTTCTCACACAAGGCAGATACAGGAGATAGACACATTCGGTGAATAACACCATCTCCCTTGTTGTTCTCTTCTTCCCTGTTTTTCCAGGGCTGACCTTTCCAACTCTATCAGCATGTAAGTTGTTTGAGTTTTGCACACAAATTGGTGGAAGTTACTATGTTGTCCTGTTTACACCAGTTTAGGACAGCTTACATCCCATGCAAACTTGCATCTAACAAAGGGAAAATATGGGTGATGAAGAAAAGGTATTTATTCAGGCCCTGCTAGAATGCATCTTTCTTGCTTTTCAAAATTTATTTATTTAGATAAGCACATAAAGATATCAGATAAAGGAAGACATCTTAAAGCAAAGGGCAGCCTTTCCTTCTCATACTGATAGGACTACTTTCTAATCAAACAATTCCTCTCTCATTTGAAAACACCTGAAAACATCTACACCTGAAACAGATGAGATTTGGGGTCTTGAAAGTGGAGTGGGGGCACGAATTGCAAAGACACATAGAAGGTCACCGTCTTCTGAAAGTGATCTGCCTACAGTGCTGCTTCCTGCTGCAGGAGGATAGGGACCCAGTGAGCTACATCACTGAGGAACATCAGTGGGAAAATGGCTTAATGCATGCTTAGTGCACTCGCATGTAGCCAAGTTATATGTGGCTCAATGATGCTTCAAAAAGTTGGAAGACCGCAGATGATTTGTGGTAGCTGATATTGTTGCCTACTGGCACTCTCCAGCTCCACATTTAACCTATTAGAATATTTAACCACTTAAGCAAAAGGATGCTCAGAAATCAGACAATTGCCTAGACTATGTAGAAAAAGAATTAAAAAGAGAATATGGACACTCAACTGGTCAGAGGGAGTTTTCTTTCAGCATTTGGAATATTTTTCTGGAGCTAGACAGACAAGCTTAAGCATGTGAATACTTAATATAAGCAAAATCCACAGGAAAACCAGAATAGAATCATAGAATCATAGAATCATTAAGGCTGGAAAAGACCTCTAAGATCATCAAGTCCAACTGTCAACCCAACACCACCATGCCCACTAAACCATGTCCCTAAGCGCCTCATCTGCCCATCTTTTAAATACGTCCAGGGATGGTGACTCAACCACTTCCCTGGGCAGCCTGTTCCAATGTTTAACCACTCTTTCAGCAAAGAAATTTTTCCTCACATCCAATCTAAACCTCCCCTGGCACAACTTGAGGCCATTTCCTCTCGTCCTATCACTAATTACTTGGGAGAAGAGACCAACACCCACCTCGCTACAGCCTCCTTTCAGGTAGTTGTAGAGCGCGATGAGGTCTCCCCTCAGCCTCCTTTTCTCCAGGCTAAACAACCCCAGTTCCCTCAGCCGCTCCTCATAAGACTTGTTCTCCAGACCCTTCACCAGCTTCGTTGCCCTTCTCTGGACACGTTCCAGCACCTCAATGTCCTTCTTGTAGTGAGGGGCCCAAAACTGAACACAGTATTCAAGGTGCGGCCTCACCAGTGACGAGTACAGGGGCACGATCACTTCCCTCGTGCTGCTGGCCACACTATTTCTGATACAAGCCAGGATGCCATTGGCCTTCTTGGCCACCTGGGCACACTGCCAGCTCATGTTCAGCTGGCTGTCAACCAGCACCCCCAGGTCCTTTTCCGCTGGGCAGCTTTCCAGCCACTCTTCCCCAAGCCCGTAGCGTTGCATGGGGTTGTTAGATAAGTTGTTAGATAAGTTAGATAAGAGTCACCAAAATTGTCAGGATACCAGTGCTTAAAGTGTTCCTCTTATGCATGGGTTCAAAACCAAACAGCTTCAGAACTCCAAGAGAGTACACCGAAAACCAAGATTTGGGGGCACCAAGCTATTGGGCAAATCTCCAGTATTTAGGAATTGGGTTCCTACACTGTTAGATATGCTGGCTACATGTAAAGCATCTGGGAACATTCCCAGGCACTGGAACTCAACCATCCATACTAGAACACTATTAAAACATTGCCTGATACAATTTTGGCAGGTCATAACTAACTCTCTCCCAAGGACAGCTCATTCCAGGGGCGTTTCTCAATAGGCAGTTTGCATGGAGCCAGCCTGTTTTGGAGTTTACGAGAGTTTATTAGCATGGTCAATGGGCCATTGTGTGCCAGTTGGCCTAATTGTCTGGGAATGTTCCTGGGAATGTTTAATATAATAGTTTATTTGTGCCAATTATTTTTGAGTCAATGTAGCAGCTCACCACTGTCAAAAGGGGAGGACTTGTTCCTTCTCTTGACTACATGATCCTACCCCCTCCTTTATACCATTTCTGGTGCTTGTCAGGCCCTTTTCTGAGCCAATTCAACTCTGTAACCTGCAGAAATCCATTTATTTTCTCTTGCTAGTGCAGATAACTGCTGGTTTAGGAATTTGAATCAGCTCACTGCTGAGTCTGGCAAGCACCAAAGCCAGCTCAAGAAAGGCATGGCTGTGCCTGGAAAGAGAAGAAGGGTGAAATAGCAAGGTGAAGAAGGATGTCTCCCCAGTAGTGCCAATGATGCATTAGGCTATGCCTTATAACTACACTTCATGTGACTTACTGAAATGAATTTAGACTGTAGTTCCAAGAGCAGCTTGATATAAGCCATGACTGCTGCTGCAAGCAGAGGGTCTTCTTGGCTGCCTTTTTTCCAGTTGCTCATTTCCCATATCTCCTCCCCCCCTTGTGCCAGTGCAGCAGTGTATATAGCAGTGAGTGCGCTGGACCGAGGAAATGATCCTTAGGAAAAAAAAAGTTAATCATAACTTGCTCTAGTTCACTGCATGGCCACAAATGCTAATGCCAAAAAAGGATCTCAAGTGAGTGGGGGGAACAGTGCAGAAGTAAGGCTGAGTATCAGGTTCAAGTAAAATGTGGGACAGCAATATCAGGGTTTATCAGCTTAACCTGCTTTTGGAACTGCAGTATTGGGTAGCTCAAGAGGCATGTGCATATCTAAAAACCTCAAGAAGATTTTCAGATTAAACAATAGCAGAGAGGGGTTTAGAGGGGAAAAGGGCTTGTAGGTACCCTAAATATAGATAAGGGTTCAAATACCATTGTAAAACCAAAGACAGCTTGTACAGATTTTCTTTCTGGTTCTTTTTTTCTGTTATAAAACTTGTGTTTTCCTAACAGCGTTAGCTGTCAGCTCCTATTTTAAAAAAATCTATACTTGAGTTAAACTCAACAGGATATGGGGCTCAAAAAAATCTTGAAAGTTGTTTTGTTCATTATGACAATCCAGAAACACTGAATACAAACAGCTTTGTGGTGCAATAACCAAATTCATCCTAGTGTGTTGTTATAACATTTTATTGCAAGTATGCCTTCTTTCAAAGTCTATTCTGAAAACACAAGTGGGAAGAGGCAGTGAAGGAGAAGCATTAACTTTCTATTGCTGTCAGACTGATCTAATTTGTAGTATCTTTTACCACTAATTGCTTAAATAAATTGCATTTTGCAGCACAGACAGGAGCCATATTAGATTTTTGGAATTCTGATCCAACTCCAGAATGTCTCATGGAGCAGTTTTCATTACACTCTTGTGTAAGCTTTTTAATGGCTCTAAACAGTTAATTAAGTTATTCTAACAGGCATAACATCTTCCACAGAAAAAGCTTTCTAGTGCTTTTTTTTGGTCTTAAGTCTGCCATATAGCTTTTCCACTGGAACTTTTAAGACTTGTGAAAATGATGATGCTGCTATTTGATAACTTTTTAATTTTTTTTCCCAATCCCTTTCCTCTCAAAGAACTTCACAGGTTATTTAAAATAGTAGCCAGTGCAAATCAATACAGTTCTGTTGATCTAACTTGCACTGTGCTGATTTACACCGGCTGGGTAACTATCAGGGACAATCTTCCAGTGCTTGCCACCCCATTCACCACAACTACAACTGCAACTGTGACACAACTGCTTTGGAAATGGAGTAGAGCTCAGGGCTTTCACAGCACTGATCAACATGCACATTAATTACTTCGACCAGTTATGAGTGATTTGAACAAGGCAAAATTTGTAGGCAGAGGCAATACCTCTTGTAATCCATCCAATAAAACTGAGGGGAAGGTGGAGAAAGAGAGGCAAGAAAGTTTTCAGGCACAAAAGCCTTCGTCAAGCCTTCTTCAAGCCGATCATTTACATGGTTTAGGTATGTGATTAGATTTGGATGAAATTCCTCCATACAAAATCTTTTATATCAGGGTATCAACCGTTTGAGATACAGATTTGCCACGGCACACCAAATAACATTTTTGGGTTTGAGACTGCATTCCTACATTGAGACTAGTCCTCTGTAAACAACATGATTAAAAGTAACAGAATCAGTACTTGCATTTATATTTTTGAGATCAGAAACCAACATGATTCTTTTCCTATTTTTATTCTTCTCTTTTCTTTCTTTTCCTTTTCTGGTCCTGTTTCTGAAATTCCCTACTTCTTGCTTTCCCTCCATTTCTGAGATGATTTATCAATATCCATCTTCCTTTTTGGGCAGTTACAGTGCTGAGCATGCACCCAGAATTGAAAGTAATTCAGTTTGCAGGATACATTGTGAAAAGGAGTGGTCCTAGAAACAGATCTTAAGACGTATCTTAAGAGGGTCTCACCAGCCATATTCATTGTATTTGTCTTTGTGCACGCACTGCCTTCCTGCCGAGATAATTTCTCTTCATTATTTATGCATATAAAAATAACCCCTAACAGTAACTCTAACAAAACAAGTAACTCTAACAGTTCCACCAGAAAGCACCACTTGGAAGTCTGTCTCAACACAGCTCACCAGATGTTCTGTAGCAGCACCTGCCGAGCCCTTCAATCGCTGCCTGCGCTCCTGCTGCAGTGAAGGTTCAAACGAGGGTGAAGGATAACAGCACCTCATATTTATTTACTTGCAAGATAAGCACAATCAGATTTACAGACTTTAGCCGAGAATTGCCTTATCTGTTGCTGAAAGGTAGTCATATCTGAACTGGAGCAGAGGCGACTCTTTAACAACAGACAACATAACTATGGACTAAGACAGGAAGACAAATAATATTATGGCTATCTTGAGGGAATGGGAGAATTTTACTGAGTACAGATCAGCTATCTAAGTTGAAACTGATCCAGGACTTCAGATTTAACACTTCTGCTTTAAGAAAAAAGTCAATAGATCCTCACTTGCGGTAATTATCCAGCACGTCATCTGACATCACAGCATACAAAGATATGCTAGGCATACATAACTATGTATAAAAGCATATGAAATTCAATTTAATGATAATCATACAATTTCTAGACAATCAAAAATAAAAATAGAATGCAAAAATATTCTACACTTCCCCATTATTAAGAATGTTGTAGTAAAGAGAAACCTAATTAAAATATCTGGTCAAACAAAACAGTTCCAGGTTGATTCAGCGGATCCCAATGTTGGGGCATGTATTCATCTATACCTTGAAGCAAGTTTGAATTCAGAGCCCTGCTACTGTCCCTGAAAAGGGACAGGCTATGCCTTTTTCCATTCTGTGGCTGATACCTGCTGCCTTGGGAGTTTCAGCAGCAAAGCAAGATGCACAAAAAACACAAGAAAAAAAATGTCTTCCAACTTCCGCAGAACCTCAATTAAACTCAATTCAGCAGTTGAGAGTGGCAGAGAAAGTAAAGCTTGCATCTGTTACAGTTGCTGCAGTTACAGGAGGTGTGAGTTACAAAGGAGATTTGCCAGACTCCTCGGCCTCTGAGCAAACCAGAAGGGAGCAAGATGAACTGATGCCAAAGCATGAGTTGTTTCCAAATGCAGCAACCTGTGCAGAACCAGAAGGTCACAGACTGCAGCTGGCCCAACTGGCAAGTGAGACAGAGGGAACGGTCTTAACAAACACCAAAGTGCCAGACAGGAAAAAGAGGCTTGGGTGCTAATCTGTTCAAAATGAGGAGCTGGCCTGGGATAAGCTGAGGGAGAGGGTGAGGAACATGTGGGAACTGTTTGTCCCTCTGCCTGATAGACACCCTTCTTCAGCATTCTGGTAGTCTACTTAGTCTGCTCTATACATCTGGGATAGATTCACCCTACACCTCCTTTGAACAGGGGCAGGGTGTGAGATGGTAGGCACTTCCATTGTTTTGTTTCCCAGAATCGTCTCTTCTGGTTTTCCAGCATGGCCCCCATCTACTCCTTGTCTGAGCTTTTGGCCCCAGTTTGACTTTAGCATTGCATTGACTGTCACTGACATCACTGGATATCAAACTATGGTCTCCATGTATTTCCCAAGGCACTGCTTCTATTTGTCTCTATTTCTTGTAAAATGCTTTGTAATGAAAGTAAAACTTTAGGAAACTAGAAGGGATCCTCCAATTTCAGAGGTCAGAATAGGAGTCTCTCAACTAAATATTTGCCCGAAGTAGAAGCTATTATTCCTAGTCAATTGGATATTTTACAAATTTCACTGTACTCATTCACCTTTAGAAGTAGACTGTGATTGTTTTTCAAAGATAGCTGAAGTTCAAGAAAATAGATTGTATTCTCTCAAAGCCCTTGCTGAAACTTCAGTAAAGAATAATTTAACTCACAGGAAAAAGGATTTATAAAAAAAAAAGGAGAGAAATCTTTTAAAGAAAACTGTTTTCCTTCCTCTTTAGGGAAGTTCTATACTGAATCCGAAGCTGCCTTCACAAAAGACTAGTACCAATGTTAGGTTTAAACACCTATGTAATACAGCCCACTCTTGGAGAGCCGTAGTCCTGAAGCATAGTCATTTAATTTGCTTCTCTTTCCAAAGTAGTTCTCTGCTGTACTTTCAGCCTGGTAAGATCTAGTGTGTTTAGGTTGATGATCATTCTCTGTTGGTCTGAAAAGTTAAGTTATGTCTTTGGGATACCATGCTGCATCACTAAAGGTAATAAGAGCTTGGCCGATTACCTCAGTGGGAACAGAACCATATGTTCAAGGAACACCATGGGTCCTTCCACCTAGTAGCTGGATAAGTAAATACTGTGCAATCCCTGTGACCATGAGAACATCAGGAATGTAAATTAATCAGGGGGTTAACTGTTTTAAGTAACAAGCAGTTTGGTTTGAGAAAAGATAAGATTAAATTGCAGCAACAAGTAAGGATTAAAGAAGTAAAGGCAGAGGCAGTGGATTTATGACTACAGGCATATTGACTAAATGAGCCATATAATAATGACTCGATATTCCTCCAAGTAACAATTAGACCTTGCACTTTAATAGGAAAATGCAATCAAAATTCACAGACACATACAGTCTAGGAGAGGCAAAGCTGGATCCTACCCAAAGCCTCAGTGAATGGCGTGCACAGAGGTCTCCTCTGAAGCTCTCCTGTGGGACCTTCACTGCAAGAGCATTGAAGCAGGTCCTTGTTTTTCCGTCTTATTTGGGAAGGTAAAAGTTTAATATCCAACTCTTGCCTACAGTCTTCTCAGTCTTCTGGACATAATGTGATCTCTTGGCCGTAGTGATGGAAACTATAGAATCAATGAAAGCTGTAGGACCAAAGGACTAGGTTTCACCAGTGGAGCCTGGGTATCCAATTTTCCCCACTAAGTCTATCTACTATAAACAATTATTTGGCTGAAGAAACAGCATCCTCTCTCTGCACAAGACTTTCCACAAAGGCTGATAGAGAGACAGATGGCAGAGACCAATATTATTGTGAGCCTGGAGTGAGATGGAGCTCTTTTGTCTACTGTGGAAAGCTGATGACTGCCAATGGGTACCTTTTCCCTGAGCAATATATTGATAGTCAGTGAAAATATCCAGGGTATTATAATTACATGCAGGGGCATTAGTTGGTTTCCGTGGCTCAACAGCCAGGCTTTTGGCTATCTCTTCATTTACTCTTTTAATCCAGCCCCAATTGCAACCAGTGGTTAATGCAAGGCTGCTCTAAATCGTAGGCTCACCGCCTGTGGGAGCTGCTGCTACATGTATACGTCAGTGCTCTTCCCTACAAGAGTGGTGACGTTGCCCACAGATCCGAGGTAGATAATTAAGGACTTGTGAGAATTGCTCAGTTTCCAAATAAGTATTATTTTGCAGAAAATACATCACATCTACATGCTGAGCAAAGAAACCTCTGCAGCAGTACCATGCAAACAGCTCATATAATAAGTTAGAGTGCGTATGACCTTCATAGCTGCATACAGTCAAGCTCAGTTTTCCTTTTGTTATACCAGATACGTGCCAGTGCACCTCTGCTAACATAGCGGAGTCTTTTTTGTAATAATGTGAAGAACTAAAGCCAAACTCCTATTAAAATGCCTCAAGAATGTTTTGAATGACCAGGATATAATCACCTCCCTCTCTCCAAACTCTGTTAGAAGTTTAAATATAATTTTAAAGTGTCTGAACTCAGCAGGATCAGAAGATGGCTGCAGATCTCTTATCTAAAGACTTCTCGCCCTCCCATACCTGTCCCAGCAGCAATATGCTTTCATCACAATTCCTTACAAACACCTATGTGTGGGGTTTTTTACTTAAAAACTTAAACAATTTGTGGGTTCCCATTTTCTTACTGAGATCCAAGCTCTACATTTTAATATGTGTCCCAAGTAATGCCCTTCATTTTCTTGCTGCAGCTCCCTATGAATATGAATCATGGTATGAGATTTACCAAGCCTTTTGTTGGGCTACCTTGCTGGAGCTTTGCTTTCCTAATCAATTCTCTATCTTTTGTCATTGCCTTTTTTTCCGTCGTCTTTTTTATCTCTTGGCCTGTTTGATACACCTAGCACATTCTGCTTATAGCCAGTTTTCTGGAATAGAGAATTTGTTACTTAACAGTACAGTTCCTGACACGACAGAGTGCCAATGCTTGACTGATTTCTGAAGTATTACCATAATGTCAATAATACAGCCTATAAATGAACAGCATCATCGAAATATAAATAACAACCAGGTAGCATTTTGTTAATGTAATGCAGTGCTTTAAAAAGCACAACATGAAAACATCCTAAATGGAGTCTGGTATTTTGTTTCCTTTCTGATTAAAAAGAAGTCAGATTGCTCAGTGTTGCTTCTGTTGCTAGCTGATTTGCAAGCATCACCACCTTCCCAAACACTCACAGCTTCTGAAGGTGATGGACCTCGTCAGGAAAGCGTAATCTGATATTGAGCTGCATAAATTGCTTTTTTGTTTCCTCTCCCCTGAATGTGTACAAGTTACAGAAGAAAAAATGAGGCAAAAATGCTGAAAAATGTGGGTTTTCCTGTGCACTTTCCTTAACACATTTCCGCTGTGCACACTTCTTTCACTCAAACTCTTTTCACTTTCCCCATTTCCTTGGTTTATTATTATTTTTCTCCTACCCATTTTAATTTCTTTACTTCCTAAAGAGCTGTTTTTAACAGCTGCATCTCCAGCTGTCAAGTGAATAATTCAGGGGAAATTTCTCACCATTGCAAGAATTGTTCTACAAAATACTTTAAACAGTCTTCAAGATTGTTAAAAAAAGCTTCACATGACAGCTGCATGCACAGAGTGCTTTATTAGTGGACAATACAGCCCTTTACAATGTATGCTTAACCTTCACCTTACTTTGAGCAAGCAGTTTATTGTGGACACATTTACCCCTGCTGACAAAGGTCCTGTCCTTGAAGACTTTGGTTTTCAAAGCCTTATTTCCAAAGGATCTTTGATACTTGTCAGACTCTGGGTAAGATTTGCAAAACATATCAGCCAGCACTGCACACAGTGATGCAATGTAAAAAAATCTGAGAGATCTCTAAATAAGGTATTACGGCTGATCATGGCTGTCTAATCACAGGGAATCAGCTGTCAGAGTTCAGTAGCTAGAAGGCTTCCAGTACCCTCTGAGCTTGTTTAGAGCTTGCAGGGTTATGCGGCAGTACTGTGCATAGTAGACTTATATGATAAATGTCTCCCACACACATCACATGGTTTAGAAAAGAACGTCTTTTAACAATTGAAATATCCCAGAGATATTCAAACCCAAGGCACTCAGCTGGATAAGAATGTATCAAAAAAAGAAGCTCTCATGACTTAGCAGAGAAGCATGGTGCACACTGTGTAAATGGGGGTAGGTAACAGATACCATGTAGCATGAACATTTTTTGAATGCTTGGAATTTGGTGTGAGAGTTAAATGTGACATCTTTTCCCTTTCTTTTTAACAACTGGCCCAAAGATGATCCTCAGATCTTGGCACTGACCAAGTTGTAGAGGTTTATTTTGCTTGAGAATTCTCTTGTGAAGCTTTAGTGTCTCCTTTTTAATAGAACATTTTTGTCTTCTACATAGCCACATCAAATGCTAGTTCTGTATCAAATAGGCCAAAATTCAGGATCTGTAATGACTGCTGCCTTTTGCCTCAAATCAAATGCAAATAAAACTTAGTAAAAACACAAATCAAACTGTGCTCAGGTCAACTCCATCAATCATTAAACATGATAGGGTTCCCAGGACATAAAAGGATCAATTCAGTGATCCAGAAAATCCTTTCTAGTCTTCATTTCCTGAGACAGTCATGTGTCAGATGTTGGCCTGAACTTTACATACATTAAGTTATTTTGCTACATCTGTTTCTCCTGTCCCTAATGCTTAGCATGATAATCCTGGGCTTTATGTTTGAGTATGACTTCCTTCAGCAATAGCTTGGACAGAAGCTCAGGGTAGATGTTCCAGGAGGTCTATGCTGTCATGGCAGTGTAGACTCCTATTTCAACAGTTATTTTAAAGCTATACTGGTATTCTGCAAAGGCTCCTGAAGAAACAGAGCCATATAGTCCTTGTTTGTGCTTAAATATCTTCTGTACATATCACAAAACTGACCCTCAAGGCTGATAGTGATACATCATCTTACTGCAGGTGATAAAGTATGCCTTGGAAGATGGACTTTCAGCTACTTTTCAAAAATCAGTGAATCATAGGTACTGTGAGTAAGACACTCCACAGCATCTAAGGCCAACATTAACAATTCTCAGTTATCACATGGATGGTGATCAAAAGAAAAGCTATAAATATCTTCTCTGCCCCTCTTCTCCAACCCCACACTGAGGCAAAAGCTGATCATTATCTTATTGATTCTGGCCAGCGATGGTGTAGAGTAAATCACAAAATCAGATAACCTTGTTTCCCAGCCTTTGTAAACTAATTATGTCTATTAATCACAGAGACCTCAGGACCTGTCCCTCACACTAAAAGAATTTCTGCAGCAGAAACCTCTTCCATTTTCTTTACACTTTACTATTGCCTTACTAAAGCAAAAGATACTTCATTATCTTTTCTCAGCAAGTTAATGATACCAGCCAATCTGTTGCTAAGGTTAATTAAGAAACTCATGAAAAAGTTTTGAAAGAATCAAAAATCAAAACAGTCATCCTTTTTTAGCAACAACTCAGGAGAATCCACTGAAAAACATAAGCGCAGGCCTAGGTAATACATAGAAGGAAAGATTATTACAATCTCAACTCTGTTGTTTTCACACTAAATGGAGGATCAAGTCGTGGGATGCTTCATGTTTTTCTCAATTGTTATATAAGTTGATAAGCCCTGTTTCCTACATGACAAATTCCACTTCAGAAAAGATTTTGTTTCAAAGTAAGTTGAAGCACCTTTATTGTGTATGCAGAGTTTGCCTGAATATCAAAGCATAAGATTAGATGGATGGAAGATTAGATGTTTTGGTGGGTGAAACACTCATTTTACAGGTTCACTGAACTGCCTCAAACAGATTAAACATCAGACAGAGAGATGGTAAAGACACAGCCTTCACCTGGTAAAGGCTGCCACATATGGACCAGATCTTGCAATGGAATAAGCACATGAAACTCTTAATGGCTCTCTAAAGCAATGCTCACTGATGTCAGACACCAGCTGGATGTCAAAGGCACATAGCTGTGACATGTGGACCCAGTCCTGGAATGAGGGTTTATAAGGAGACAGAATAATAAAGGGTACAGAACAAAGAGAAGAATGTGAGCAACGTCAAGTCATTTAAAAAAACAAAACAGTAGAATTAGTTGGGGATTTTCCATTCATTCAAATGATTTTTCCAATGAAAATGTTCTCTTTTGCTAAATTTCAGTTTTTATTGGATTACTTTTACCAAAAAAAAAAGGGGGAGGGGAAGAGAAGAGAAGAGAAGAGAAGAGAAGAGAAGAGAAGAGAAGAGAAGAGAAGAGAAGAGAAGAGAAGAGAAGAGAAGAGGAGAAGAGAAGAGAAGAGAAGAGAAGAGAAGAGAAGAGAAGAGAAGAGAAGGGAAGGGAAGGGAAGGGAAGAGAAGAGAAGAGAGGCAAGGCGAGGCAGAGTGAGGCAGGGCAGCAAGGCAAGGCAAGGAAAGGGAAAGATGTTTAGAGAAGAATTTCTCTGTACATATGTCCCAAAGTTTATCTGAAATGTGGGAATCTGTACTTTCCACCTCTTAGCTTTCTCAGGTTCCATCCTTTCTCCTGTACCAAAGTGCTGCCCAAAAGGCAAAAAGCCAGCCTGACCATCTGTTCCAGTCAGGCTGCCGAGGTACAATTTGACCCTGCCAGGTATAAGGGGATGAAATAGGTAACTCTCTAGAAACTATTCCAACATTTCTTTCTACGGTTTCTAGATTTCAGGATTCTTAGTTTCATTTTAAAAGTCTCTTTATATAAGCTGAAATGGCAGGGACATATTAATATAGCACAAACATTTCTGTCTTTCTCAGTTTGGCCCTAAATGTAGATAAGATTATAGCACACTATCAGAAGTATCAGAGATTGCTTGTGTTTAGATCATGCTTGTGTTTATCATGTGCTTCATTCAGTCTGTGACATTTATCGTCAGTGTGTCTAAGAAGAAAGCAGCCTTATTACTTGGTTTCCTTATACTAAAAGCCTTTTTTCCCTTTTAAATATCAATAAAGTATATCTCAGTTCTTGTGTTCTTCATCCAGAAATATTTCAATTCAAGTGAAACATGATAATATTTTTCCAGAAGTCATTGAAGCTATTACCAAAGTAAAACAGGGCATCCTGTGATATAAATCCAGTTATTTTACAACCATGAAGCCAGTGAAGGTTATTGTGGTTTTTCTAATACACTCAGAAGAATAATTCAAAAAACCCAAGCCAGGGCTTTTAAACAGCAATGTAAGTTTTTCCCTAGCAGTATCATTTGCAGGAGTATACACCATATGTCGTACAAAGGCTTACAATTAAAATTTGGGTTGTGTATTTCACATACATTCTTATTTTAACAGAAATTGTGGTAGACTGATAAAAGAAACAGACTATAGTACCATCTTTCTATCTAGTGATTAATTGCAAGTTCAAATAAACAAGAAAAGTTGATAATATTTAAAATTTGTTAGGCCATTCCTGTTCTTGCATGTTAAAGATTTTAATTAACTACGAACCTCATATTAAACTCTTACTATTTAAATCAAGTATATATTATATTTGTGCAAAACCAGTATCAGTGAACCCTGTAGTCTGTGCTTGCACTGTGCTTAGTACATTGAGGACTTGATCCACGATGCTCCTCATAGAATTCTAAAGAAATAATATTAATACTTCACATCAGATCCTATACACAACACCTTTGAAAGACAATCACTCTCAGGTCATCCAGAGGCTCTTGTAGCCTTCTGTAAATACAAACCTCAATTTAAAAATAAATAAATAAAATAAAATAAAATAAAATAAAGGAACAATGATATTTATTTCTCTCCTGTTTTAGAACAAGCCTGGGATCTTTCACATATTTTCATGACAAGGAAAAAGAATAAGGACAGAAAGAGAAAAGTAGTCATGTGAAAAGTTGGAAAACATTGACTATAACCTGCTTTGCCTATCCTGGTGACAAAACTAAGGAGCAGGTGACCAAAAGATGCAAATATGTAAAAAAATCTAGTTCTAGAGAAGGAATGAGAAGCTGCCTGTGGCAGCTTGCAGAGTCTATGATCAACAGGTTGTAATTAATTCCCAAGAGAAGGGAGCTACCTTGGAGAAATCATATCAAACTAGAGCCTTGAGGCGAACACCAGGTGTACCTGTAGGTCTCTTTGGTATTTCACTGCAGGACTGTAGCATATTAATAATCATACTACCTTTAAAGTAGCTTTAAAATCTGTTTTTTTCAAAGGAGATGAACTCTTCAGGATAAATTCTTTTGAAAATCCTACACTCCACAAAGCCTCTCCCAAGGCCATTGAAGTAAAACTGCAGAAAAGTACAAAGCTTACTGGGCTTGCCTGTTTGCTTGTATTAGCCGCCAATAACATACTATACCATTAATGTCTTTACCCCGTTACAGGATCGCAACATATCTATGTCTCCACTCAGATCTAAGCATAAAGTTGTGCTTTTAAGGGAGCTTATTATAATAAAATAACACATTGGGCTGGAGCTTTCTTGTACCCAGGTATCTTATACTGTGTGTGTAAACTTATCATGCTTCTGCATAAGACAAAAGGTTCAGTGAAGAACTAGTCATAGATGGGAGAGAAAATTCTATAGGAAAATATATTGCTTCTGACTCAAACAAATGCAGTTTTTCAAAAAGTCTGGAATCCTGAAATGAACTAGTGCCTGTACTTGCTATTTTTGAACAGTTTGTTTATAGGGTTTGGGTTTGTTGGATGGTGGGGGGCTCATTTACCATGGAGCAGCAGCAATCACACCCTTCAACAGTTTGTTCTCCTAGATACAAGAAAAGATCAGATTTACAAGATTCAGCAGCAGGAAAAATATGGTTAATTTCACAACTCCATTAATACTGTGTCCTGGGTGTCGTCTCACAAACATGTCTGATGTTCTTGCTGGTTGCTAAAATATTTTAAGTATGCTGAGGAAAGGCATTGAGGGACAGGTGGGCAGAGCAGAGCCATGTGTGCAATGAACAATTTAGACATAATCTCTTCTGTAAATAGACAGTCCTCCCTCATTACACTGAAAATGTATGCCTTGGAAGAACTTGACTGCATTTGGAGCTACTGTGCAGACCAGGCATTGAGTTATTTCTCCTCCTGTACCCACATGTAATGTGCAAGAAATCTGTATCTTTCCCAGCTCATAGTGTGGTAAAAGGAAGGATTTTGTGAGTGAAAAAGGGACCAAGCTCAGAAGAAAAAAAAAACCACCACAAAGACAGATAAGAAGCAGGAGTAACAGTCTGGAAGCAAAAGGCTGGGACCTGGCAGAAACAAAAAAGGCGAGGCAGTGAAACAGTCGAAAGGCATGGGATACAAAATAAGGAACCGGGAAGAGTAAAGCAAGGAATAGTGTCTGGAATTTACTAAAAATGCTCATTACTTAAACCTGTACTGGAAAATTTTCTTGCTGAGCATTAAAAACCTAGTGCAGTGTAACAAATGCCTGGCAACAAATTGATCTACAGAAGTCTATAAAGAAGTGTTGGTAGCAGAGCAATTGTCAGCTATCCTGGCTACAAAGCCTGTGGGACTTACATTTACCCAGCTTCCTGAATCTGAAATCTCATAAATTCACAGAGTTAATATAGGAAAAGAAAGTACCAATTGTACCTAAAAAAACCCCAAACAAACCAAAAGACTGATCATAGTGATGTGGCTATTTCAAAGGAGTATTCTTCCCTTCAGCATAGTAGCATCTCCATATACTGTGCTCCTGGAAAATATTATTCAAACAGGTTTTAGTGGTTCAAATAACTTTTGGTCAACTAAATGTCAATAGCACTTTTGAGAAGAACAAGGACATTAATTCAGCCTCTCAGTAAATGACCAGCCAGGGTAGTTATAATGTCCTCTTGTCCCACATTGCTCATATGGTTTAAATTTTTATTTTTCATTCTGTCATAAACTGTTGTGCACAGTTATGCTGTTATAAATTGCTGTAGAGGTAGCTAAGTTTCAGTAATGTAAAAGAAGCATGCAAACTTTGTACAAATGTTACCAGAATGCACGCGTGCTTTCAGTATGGCTAGTCTATGTTGTCCCGTCAGAACCAGCTACAGCGTCCTAGGCACACACCTGTAATAACTGTACCAGATCCCAACTCAGTTCCCAACTCAGTCCCACTGCAAACTAGTTGTATTACTTTCCCTTTGAAACATGAAAAAATAACAATTTTTGATCAAGAATCAGGATTACTAAATGTTAGATTAGAAAGGTTTGGAAGATGTGATTTTTTTCAGCTGCTGATTCTTTCCATGTTATAAAACCACAACACAAGGTGTACAAGGAAAGCTACTTTGCATTTACTGTGCACAGAAGCTTGTTATTCTTACTGCTGAAGAGTACCCTATTATCTTGCTGTAATGCAAGGTGATTTATGGAGTCTTGCCCCTCAGTGAAAGGCCATTCCCCTGCTGATGACAGCATGCTTCTGCCCCACAGTAATTCTGAGATGATTTCAAGTTGTTTACACCTAGGTGAGAACCTGAGATCTTAACTCTATTAAGGATAGGGTGGGAGGGGAAATGATTATTTTAAGTGATGGAAAATTTTGTGTAGGTCAGCTAACAGACTTGCACTGAATTCTGTCACATAAAAAATAACAGAAGATGCAGGTTTGTTCATTTATAGCTGACATAGCTTCCTAGAGAAAACACAGAGCCTTGCAGAGAGAGGGAACCTTAAAGATGAAAATATTATCTGATAATTTAATTTTAGCCTAGCATCATATCACTTTGGTTACAGGCTTAGACAGATTGGTATGTCAGCAGACAGTGAATCCCAGACTACCTAACCTCAGGGGAAACCTCTGGAGTCATACGAGTTCTGGATACTCCATACTCTCTATGGAGGATCCCAGAAGGACTTCTAAAACATCCACAGCACAAGTGAAAAATGAGGCTATAGCGAACTATAGTGATGCAAGAACTCAAATTCAATAATCCATTTGTTGAATTCGGCTTCTTTTTCATTGTGTAAATTCTCGTATTTATTCATTCTTTATGAATGATGATGAATTCATGATGAATAATTTCCCTTATAAGCTACTTTTCATGTATGTGAATATTAGCAAAGTTCAGTGTTTGCATTCTGTTGTATTTCAGTAGTCTTTGCTTTCTCTCCCAGAATATGAACAACATGCCTTCTTTCCTCTTGTACCAAAAGGCAAGCAGGGGGACAGCTGATACCAGCATCAGATACACAGCTGAACAGTGGTTTCACCAGAAAGATAGCTCTTCTTCTAAAATACTCATGTTTTTTCCTTTTTATTTCATTTATTTATTTTGTTATCACTATCAAGTGAAATTGTTTATCAGAAACTTCTCAAAACTCTTGGGTTTTTTTCATCCTTTCCTGGAATATAACAATTATCTTCTTTAATGAAGTTACGCTTTTTATATCAAAATAGAGTTTGTTTGTTTGTTTGGCCCCTACTCCATGCCCAGCCATGGCTAGTGATTTAGTATGTCCCAAAATGTCCACAGACAGACATGTACCTGGAGGTCACGTGGGCTGACAGGCACACCAGGAGACAAGGTACATTTGAGACTGACCATCAGCTGCAATTACACTACAGTCATCAGTGTCCAGATCAGACTCAGCTCCAGCACAGGAAGGTGAAACTGTATCGGCTTACATATGAGTAATGGTAGATGTTTCCACACCTTTCAGGTGATATCTCAAGGAGCTTCAGTATAATTCACACAGGCATGCATCTCCTTATGTTCTCACTTGTCAGGTTTCAGATGGTATTTTTGACAACGTGGTGCCAGCAGTTTGACTACTGAGCACATGCTAAATTCTGCACACCGTGCCTCCAGCTGGAATCAAGGGTCGTTGGCAGGTGACACCACAGATGAAATCCGGTTCTCTATACCTAGTCTTGCAGTTGATGAGAGCTTTCATGTCAACACTTTTCAAGTCAACACTTCACTAAATGTGTTTATTTTGTAATGCCAGTTTCTTTTTATAAATTTCCTTAACTATTTATTGTGACCCCTTTATGGCCGTGATGTATACTGTAATGAAGGATGGAATGTCACTGTTGCATGGAAAAGAGATCATTACTGCTTTAATTTAAAATGAGAAGCCCAGGGTCATTTGGATATTTCAGATTTAGAGATTAAAACTGTCTCATGCTGTGAAATGTAATGTAAAAATAGCTGTCTCTGTCTTCTGGAGCTCATTTCCAGGGGCTCTCATGACACTCGCTTAATACAGGCAAGGGACATCTTTCCAACTCATAATCATAGTGAGAAGATACAGGTTCATGCTGTTTGCACACTGCCAGTTACTGAAGAATGAGTATATAATATGCTTGTCATATATAATCAAATATGTAAATAAATATAGATGTATTAAATATATAGTTGATGTATATAATTATCTGTGAAAAGCAACTGAGAATCTTTATGTCGTGGCTTAAGCCCAGCCAGCAACTAGGCCCCACACAGCCGCTCACTCACTCCCCCCCAGTGGGATGGGGGAGAGAATCGGAAGGGTAAAAGTGAGAAAAGTTATGGGTTGAGATAAAGACAGTTTAATAGGGAAAGCAAAAGCTGCGCACGCAAGCAAAGCAAAACAAGGAATTCATTCACTACTTCCCACCAGCAGGCAGGTGTTCAGCCATCTCCAGGAAAGCAGGGCTCCCTCACGCATAACAGTTACTTGGGAAGACAAACGCCGTCACTCCAAACGTCCCCCCCTTCCTTCTTCTTCCCCCAGCATGACATCACATGGTATGGAATATCCCCTTGGCCAGTTTGGGTCAGTGTCCTGGCTGTGCCCCCTCCTAGCCCCTCGTGCACCTGCAGCCTTCTCAGTTGGTAGAGCACGGGAAGCTGAAAAGTCCTTGACTAGTGTAAGCACTACCTAGCAACAACTAAAACATTGGTGTGTTATCAACATTGTTCTCACCCTAAATCCAAAACACAGCACTGTACCAGCTACTAAGAAGGAAATTAAGTCTATCCCTGTTGAAACCAGGGCGCTTTATTTGGCTTATAATACATGATTGCTGAGGAAGTAAGAAAGAGAGAGAGATAGGAAAATTGGGGTTAAAAAGAACAGAGGGAACTATGAGCTATAAGAGAATGTTTCTATGTTTTAGCACTCTGAGATCATTAGAATAACCACAAAGCAGGAGCATCTCAAATAACTTATCATCAGCACCACCAAAATGTAACTAAATGCAGTCTGAGCCTGAAATCAGTTAGTTCTTTTCAACAGGCTTTTGATATTTCCAGCCTTCATCTACAAGGAATAGCTAGTGGTTGGTCCGAGTTGCGGTTTAAAAGGAGAGAGCATTCAGCAGATTTTTCTTCCAGTTCTTCTCACCATTGTGTGTGAAGGACAGTTACAGTCCCAGTCTTTAAACACTCTGGGCTATGGGAAGATTTTCAGCTGAAGAAACTTGGTGTTGTGCCAGTGACTTTAATGAAGCTATTCCCATTTCTACCAGATGACAATTTGGCTCAGAAATATCAAAGGTAATGAAAGTCCCAGCACTTTCCTAAAGGAGGTGAGAAATCATGACTGGCAGGTTCAAGCTGGCATAGTGAGGACTGCATGCTGTACTCCTTTGATGGATGATTTCAGTATCACTCTGACTGACACATATCCAAATTATTTGGTGGGCAGAGGCAGTTCTGCCTAAATACTCAAATGATCACTCTGACTTACATCCAGTTGATTGGGGGGGGGATGGGGGGGATGTCTGTCTAAATACCGCCCAGCCTGCTTTTCTTTGCATCCCCACGCTCCCTGAAAAGCCATCATTGAGCCCCAAATGAAAGAGTTCATATCAGGCACTTAGACATGCTCTTTGTAAGTACAAATTTCTCATACTATTATTTACTGAGGAGAAGAAAGGTCATTTCCTCTGTCCTTGGCAGTGAATTAGCTGTAGGAAGGCAGTCAAGAAAGCCATTTGCAAAAGACCCCTTTGCCTTTCTCCATGCTTGAAGGACTTGGCTTTTCTTTTTCTTTTGCTAAGTGATGAAGCTCATTGCTACCTGTGGTGAATATAGCAGGGACTCCACTCATTCCAAGTGCATACTGCTTAAGCACATAATCTTCTCACACACATTAGTTTCACATGTCTTGACTCTGTCCCATTAAATGCATGTGCTGTTAGAAGAAGAAGCTTTGTATCAATCGGTTGCATAATTCAGTGATTAGATAAAGCTGAGGTTCAAAGGCAGTTTTATTGGATAATTAAAATCAGCAAATGAGGGAGTTTTGCCTATCCTTTGCCTATCCTATAAATTCCTTTAAAAACAGTAATAAACTGCTAATAAATGCAGTAAAACATGAGAACAAAAATGTTGCCTGGAAAGGAGGTTGAGGGTTGGAAACAGTTGTTGTTGGGTGCACTTTGAAAGCCTCCTGAGAATTACACATCCCATTGAAAAATCAAAGCATGTACACACTACAGGCTGGATCCTACAGCCACCATCAGACAGCCTAGCTCCAGTACCAAGTTACATCAGGAGAACTCAGAGGTGGCGGTGCTATCTAACTCTGGCACAGTAAAGCAACTCTTCTGTTGACAGGACTCAGTCTCTCTCTACAAACAGGTACATGTGCCAGCTTACTCAGATCTGGCTCAGGTACTGCAAATAGGGAAGTGTATTGGTCCATACAGACTTACTAATGAGACTCACGTCTGTAGTCACTTAAGGTCAGGATCTGATTTTTCATGTCCCTGAAGTGCGTAATTCCAATTGAAATGAAAGCATGTTTTGAATATTTTAAAATATCTGATTTTTCTGCTATTGAAAAATCCTATTTGTATTTCAATGAATAATATTTCAAATATTGTGGTAGTTCAGCCTAAGAGACAATATAAATACTAAAGAGACAGACTCAGAAAAGGACAGAGAATTACATTTATCAAGCCTTCAGGAAAGTGCTTACAAGTCTTAGAGTTTAAAATGGGGAAATTGAGCATTCCTGTTATATGAACAGGTCTCATACCATTTGCTGTTGAAGTCACCCACATATCAGACATGTCTGGGGAACAGAGTGGCCAACTGAAGATCAGCAACACCTTGAAACTAACCCCTCCCAAAGCTTGATGACTGCCAGGCAGCTCTTCATTCATAGAAGAAATACAAATTGCCAATCACTAGAGAATGTGATGAACAGTAAGTATGTAAGGATGCCAGATATGATGAAACTACTGAAGCAAGCACAATCTAAAAAGAAAGCAGTCTTGAGGGGTCCACAAGTATCTGCTGTCCATAACCCCAGAACACACCTCCACCCTTCCTGTAAAAAAATGTAGAATTATAGTAAAAGTTCAAAAGCTACAACCATGCCATGAGAAAATACAAAGATTGCCTGTATTCCTACATGACAACGGTCCTGAGTCAAATTCCTAGATGGCTTTAGGAAACCAACAACACTACAGAGAAAAGAAAAAAAAAAAATTACCTGAATCATGTCAACCAGCCTGACCTTGGAGAAAGTGGTGTGTTAATCCTGAACATGCAAATGAAACGTGTCAGCCAGGCAATCAGCAGATAATAAAACTGAAGGAGTGTCAGTGTTTCTCATTTTAGCTTATCACTAACTGTGTTCACTTTCTAGTGCCTTAAAACAAATCCAGAGCTGAGTTACATATCCTGGGTAGCAAAGGAGTTTCTTCCTTGCCTCTGGCAGGCAATGTAAGCCCACATTACCATTTCAGTCTCTTTACATTCTTTATTTATTCACACCAAAGCCATCATCAACTGTGGTTCATTTTCCTACTGTAAAGTGGACTTCAGCTGTAGTAACTTCAGCTGCAGACTGCAGAAAAAGTAATTGAAGGCTGCACTTTATGTTCTTTCCTTCAATATTTTTAACTGTACTGATTTGTCCCAATTTAATTTGTGTTTACTGCAAATTGAACTCTACTCAGGGTAATTTTTATTCTCTGTGGTTTTTTATTACTGTGTGGTCTAGACACAATACGGATCCTTGGCAATAAACCTTCTAAGCTCTACTTCTTTATGTGGTTGGGAAGTTTACATCATTAACAAAGTCTTAATAACACATCCATCATAATAAAGTCAAAGAAAATGTATGAGCCTCACGCCACTCTAACATTAACATCATGAAAAGATTAACATTAAAGATCATATAAAGAAAGTAATTTTTCCTGACCAAAAAATTATCATTTGTCACTGAGGCTTGCTATACATCAATGCTAGATATCCATATCAAGATGAAAACACACCTGTTGTCAAAAAGAGTGAATTTTGGAACTTAACCTGAAAAGAAATTACTAGAAATTGGAAGGTTTTATCTGTCTTGCTCTTTTGTTCCCAGCCTCCTGTGTGGTTGCAACAAGGCTTTTTTGTGAGGTTGCAGCGAAGAGTTTCTCCTGTCTTGGGCTGCTGTACATTGCATAAGGGTTCCCCTGGGATTGCTCCTCCCTTGGGGCTGAGTGACCAGGTGGGGGTGATGGGTGGAGTGGAAAGAGGATACATATACCCAGCAGGCTTAGTGGGACTAGGAGCCTCCTAAGACCAGGAGGCGCATAAAGTAACCTGGAAAAGAGAGTCTCCCTCAGGACCCAGCATTTATCACAACTGGGAAGTTACTGAAAGTACATGAAGCAAGGTCAAGACCAAAAAAAATGTGTCCAAATAGAAATGACACAGACAGGAGGGGAAAGACTGATTTGCACATCCTTTATTTATGTCTGTCTCAATGCCCAGACGTGAGATTTTTTTCTTCTTCTTCTTCCAAGAATCACTGTGTTCTAGTTCATTGGTTTGTGTTCTGTCAAAACCAATCTCTAGGTTTAGAGATTGAAACTCTGTCTGTTTTTTCTGGTGTTCTCATATTAAGGAAAACATTCAGTTCAGAGCTCTTGCTGACTTGAGGTCCTGTCACACAACTCAAAATTTATTTTGACAAGGAGGCTGGACAAAATGAAGTAAAATTTTCGAACAAGTGACCTCATTAAAGCACTGACCAGTGTGCAGACTCCAAAATAAACTGTTTTAAATGTCTAAGGCGTTCTTGCTCTAAAAAGATCCCAAAGTACTTTGCAAATTTTACCTGAGATATTCACTTCACCCACTAAATAAAAATGCCAGGTGCATGATGCTCAGAGAAGGAACACAGAGCTTAATAACATTGAATATAGACACAGTCAGCTGAACCTAGGTGTTGCTTATCTTCATCAGTCCAGAAAGCAATAGATGGAAATAAATGGAACATCTTTGATGCTTTCCTGCTCCCGTCACTGTTTCTCCATGCAACCCTGGCTTATATCAACAACAGGCTCCTACAGAGAGAGATTCCAAACCTGTGAATTACAGTTTTCTTTCAGGTTTCACATTTCCTTTGCACAAAAGGCTCTATTATTTTAAATATCAATATTTGCATTTTAAAAGGCTTGTTTATTTGCCTGACTGAGAAAGTGGAGAGGAAAGAAGACAGGGAGAAATGAGACGTAAACATAGGGACTATAGTGTTCTGGGAAAGCTCAAGTAATAATATATTTTCACGTGTTGGTTAAAAGCCCTGGAAGGATGACATAAGGGAGATATTGATTCTAATAAGAATATCTACTTACAGAAAACTGAAGTACACAATATACAAATAAGCTTCCAGGAAATGCGAAGAAACAATCTTTGAGCTGCTTTTCTCTAATAAACTTGATGAATGTCATACTTGCTCTCATGATCATCCCAGGCAGGTTTAACTTATTGATGCTCAGAAAGAATAGGTCATGAAAAGTGAAGGTAAAAGAAGCAGGGAAAACTTATAATATTGATGTCAAGAAAGCTGAAGTGCCATAGAAGAGAGATTCTAACAGCAGGATTTTTCTATGAGCAGAAAAGCCAAAATAATAAACAATTTGGAATGTCAAAATAAGTATTTATGTATATGCAATTAATTAGCCTCCGAAAGGTGGTCTAGCCAACTAACCGTAAAAAAATTCCAAACTCTTCAAACATATTATAGTTCTAATGAATACTGTATCAAAATCAAAACTGGAACATAAGCTGTATATAGACTGAAACTGAACTAAATACATCACCAGTGAGGTAGGAGCCATTGGTGATATATTTGGGGGCATGAACACAAAATCTTGCAAATATTATACAATTATATTTTGCTTCTAAGAGCATTCTTTAGATACAGCTAGGTCTTGCAAAGGACAGATGAGTTCGCATATTATTGGTATTACATTCAGATTCTTTGCTCCTAATTATTTCTGCAGAAGTGAAAAACCGTTACTTGTTTTGTTTACATAATGGCTATTCCTCAGTCAGTCACAAAGTTGCTTTAACAAGAAAGGAAACTGAAGCATTTTGCCTTTTAGGAGGGACAACTGAACTTTTTTAAATTACACTGATCCATAAATTTTGAATGGCTTCCTTCTTCATATATTTTTGCTCAGTTAATTCAATACTATAACTACTAAATCACAAAAACTAACCTTCTGAAATGTCCAGGGTAGAGATTAGAATATTAATTAGAATAAAATATATGGAGCTCATGAAAAATAAAATAGATATTATGTTTTAGATGGGAAGAATAGTTTAGTGGCTCATACAGACACTGTACTGCCAGTATTCCTAGATTATGCTCCCAACCTTGTTAAAGACTGACAGTGTATCTCACATCAATTCATTTTCGCTATCCAAAAGCATACCTCTCCTCTAAGCTAGCTGCCAAACCTCTCAGAACCTAGCAGAAAGAAGAAGGTACCTGTAGCAGCTGATTGATCCCTTCCTAAAATAGAATGAACTGCCCTCTGAAGATGACTATTGACTATAGAGGACATTTAGGTGATTATTGTTAGGAGGTGTGAAGCCCATACTCATGGCATAAGTTAGTCAGCTCCTCTGTGGTTTAATTTTCTGTCATTGCAAGGGATTAATAGCATTCCTTGCTTTACAATAATCTCTTGTCCAGGCAAAAGACAAAACGAACAAGCACAAACAAACAAGCAAAAAGAACTGAAAACCTGCAAGGAGATCAGATTTACCTGTTTTATCATTTTGACACTGAACACAGCTTTAACTTAATTTACAGGTGAATTCTTATTTATAAAATACTATACATAAAATATATTTTTCCAGAACTTATAGCATCCACTTGGAAGTTGGGAGGGAAAAGACTGCTATTGCTTTTCCTGTTTTGCTGTCTAAAGGAGGAGCTACTGTCACTTCCTTTGACTATAACTAAATTTCAGGTGAGCAGTACTGGGCCATCTGTCAGGAATTAATTACTAGTTTTGGCACTTGAACTAAACTCATCTAAAGTGCTAAAATAGACATAAAGCTAAAAAAGGTGTAAACGTCAAAGTAGAGCCAGAGAAATGTTTGTATGTATTTCTAGGAGTAGAAAATATTCCTACAGAGTTTTTAGAAAGAAAGTGTAAAAAATTTATTTTACTGTCTTCACAGAATTATATTCCCTAAGGATCAGGTCAGTAAAAGGACCCTAACTGATCTCTCAGTCCTGAAGTCAATAGAGACTTTGACAAGATGATATTCAGACCCATAGTCTCAAGTTCATCCTAAGTAAAAAAAATTCTTCTCCTGATTTATCAATAGTAATAGAAACCTATCCAAACTCTGTTTTGGTCCAGACTGATTTGGTGATTTAGCTTGGAAAGTAGAGAACTCAGAAGAAAATATTTTAACATTGGTCTCCAAAGGTAAATAAGATGATAATACCATCCTCGTAAGTATTTTCGAATCTGCTAACAACCTGTGGCCCACTGTCGTGGTTTAACCCCAGCCGGCAACTGAGCACCACGCAGCCGCTCGCTCACTCCCCCCCAGTGGGATGGGGGAGAGAATCGGAAGGGTAAAAGTGAGAAAAGTTATGGGTTGAGATAAAGACAGTTTAATAGGGAAAGCAAAAGCTGCGCACGCAAGCAAAGCAAAACAAGGCATTCATTCACTACTTCCCACCAGCAGGCAGGTGTTCAGCCATCTCCAGGAAAGCAGGGCTCCATCACGTGTAACAGTTACTTGGGAAGACAAACGCCGTCACTCCAAACGTCCCCCCCTTCCTTCTTCTTCCCCCAGCATGACGTCACATGGTATGGAATATCCCCTTGGCCAGTTTGGGTCAGTGTCCTGGCTGTGCCCCCTCCATCCCCTCTGGATGATAAGAATCATCCAGACTAACGAGGAATAACTTCAGTGAAACCAGGCGAAGCACAGTGATGATGGTACCAGAACTGACTTCAACATGAAACAATCCAACACCACATACCATCTCCATTTTTTCCTGCCCTGAAAGATTATTATGACAGATGGAGCCCGAAGTCATGGACTAAATGAACTCACCGAACGTTTTAGAGGGATGGCCCACAGACTAAGGGAATGATATCTGTGTGTGTGTGTGTGTGTATATGTGTATATAAGAAAACAAAAGGGGTGGTGATTAATGAAAATGTATAGATAAAATATGAGACTTGAGCATGACGCAGATGGTATAGAATAAGGGGTGGATAGTGTCCTGGTTTCAGCAGGGATAGAGTTAATTTCCTTCCTAGTAGCTGGTACAGTGCTGTGTTTTGGATTTAGGATGGGAACAAAATTGATAAGGCACCGATGTTTTAGTTGTTGCTAGGTAGTGCTTACACTGGCCAAGGACTTTCTAGTTTTTCATGCTCTACCGACTGATGCACAGGGAGCTGGGAGGGGGCACAGCCAAACTGGCCAAAGGGACATTCCATACCATGTGACGTCATGCTCAGTACATAAACTGGGGGAAGCTGGCCGGGGGGGCCGCTGCTCGGGGACTGGCTGGGCATCGGTCGGCGGGTGGTGAGCAATTGTACTGTGCATCACTTGTTTTGTGTATTATTACGGGGACTGGCTGGGCATCAGTCGGCGGGTGGTGAGCAATTGTACTGTGCATCACTTGCTTCGTGTATTATTACTATTATCATATTATTATCATTATCATTTTATTTCAATTATTAAACTGTTTTTACCTCCTCAACCCACAAGTTTTCTCACGTGCTTTTCCAATTCTCTCCCCCCTTCCCTCGGGAGGGGGGGGAGTGAGCGAGCGGCTGCGTGGTGCTTAGTTGCCAACCGAGGTTAAACCACGACAGGTGGCCACATATGATCTGATTCTGTGCCTTTTGATGCACAAAATGTATTTCTGATACATATATTCCCATCATCTCCTATTGCTAAGGTCTAAGGATTTGTATCACCCTCAGCTAACATAATTATACAGCTTTTTCTTTGTATGTAGTACACACTGATGTTGTTCATGTTTCATACAGATATTCCATCATAAGCATAAGTTTATAAAAAAAAAAAAAAAAGAAGTGAAACTAAAGTAACTTTTATCCCTATGTTGTACCAAAAAAAGAAAAAAAAATCATCTTAATCTGCAGCAGGTAGCTGGTCTCACCTTTGGAGCATCATAGAAACAAATAAATGCGCTTCTTGTTCTTGACATTCCTACAAATGGGACTTGGGGTTGCAGGTTGAAAGTATGTATTAAGATTCAATTGTATAAAAGTGGTGAAAGAAAGAGTAGTACATTGATGCTGGTCAGACATGAGACATAAAGGCCAGAGGTGAAGCTGCAATTCATGCCTGACAACTGAAAATTCATCTCACCTGCACAGGCTTTGGTTGTGATGATAGTATGATCTGGTTCTAATATGGAAGAACTGTCTGTGTGATGTTTAACAATTGTATCACTTTCAAAGGGGCAGGGATCTCAAGATCCACACCTTGCTCTGCTGCTTTCCCAAGCAAACATATGAATCATTCCTTATTTACACAAGGCCAACCTGACAATGAAAAAGAAAACTCGTAAAACTACTGTATGCCAAATAATTACATTTCAGCAAACTTTTTTTACTTAAAGTGTATGGGCATACATGCACAGCCAAGTGTATGCGTGTATATTTGCAGCCTTGCATGCTCAGATCCCTTTGCAATATACAAACAGTATCGGAGGTGACAATAGTAAGTTGAAGTGATTTGACAAAAAGAGAAAGGGGGAAAGGGGAGAATGTGAGACACCTGGAGAAAATAAAGGAGGTCTGGGCTTATATCACTGAATTGCAATGCTTCTTGTGCTATTCAACTTTTTTCTGTGCTAAAAGGCCACCCTAGATGTATAGCATATGAGGGTGTTTATAGCACAGACTATAAACTGTTCTCTGAAACATTTGGCACAAATGTATTTCCAAAGATGAAAAATGGCTTACAACCAAAAAGAAATTTAGGGATTTGAGGTCATTGTTTTCACAAACCTCAGAGTATCCTTGGCTTTATCTAAGCATGGGCTTGTGAGTAACATCTGAGAAAAAGCATATCAAATTTTAACTCTAAAAATTGATTTCTACTAGCTTATTCTTCTCTCTTCTACATTTCTATTTCTGTTTTCTAGAAAGAAAAATAGAAACTTTGTACTAGTCTGTCTTCTATTTTTAGTTGCTGTAAATCAGAGTCCATAGAAGCTCAAAGAATGAACAGAGGAATTTTGCACGCTTGTTCTGGGAACAATTAAGAATTAAATATTGGAATAACACTGTCCAATTTAAGCACAGAACTGTTCAGCTGAAAAGTTTTTCAAAGACACTTAAATGATGGCTCTGTCAGGGCCATCATTTGGTAAACCCAGAGTGAGATGTATTCTGGGTGGGGGCAGAGCTGTGCAGCCTGAAATGAAAAATGTGAATATATTTGTTCTGGTGTTACATTTGTGAAGAGCTGTGCTTTTAGTACCAACTCATTTTCATGCAGGTTCTGTACTTGGGAGGATTTTTATAATCATATAAATGCAAATAATATATACCAAAATTGGAATAATAATTAAAAACTTCTTAGAACTTTTCATTTCAGATTTACTGAAAGTACTCAGTGAGTTTGAAGGCTGATCTAGGCTATCAGATTGCTCTCCACAGTCAGTAGCCTCAGGGATAAAATGCAGCAAGTACTTAACAGGCCCAGGACCATACTGGAGTCCAGAACAGAAGATAAAATACACAAGCTAGAGGGCCAGGCTAGGTAGCTGATGTTCTGGGACTTTATTCAGAGCATAGGATTTAACCTCCAGCAGCTGCAGAAATCCCATGGGCTGCCATCATAGGTCCTCAGTGCCTTTCTTGCTGTTGTTAAAAACAGCTCAGGATCAGCCCACTAAGAAGAGCAGATTCTTTCATGTCTACGCATCAGCCATGTGTTTTATATTTCACTTTGCAGTACTGTGACTAGACTGTTCTTCCCATTAATGTATTCATTTTAAAAAAAGGATAGATAAAACAAGAGAGCAAAGGCTTTGTGAGTTGTATGAAGTTTCAACAACCGCCACTTTGTCAAATTCTAGTGGATGCCAGATTGTCTCACAGTACCAATCTGGTGACTCCCTTCATCATTGTAGCACATCAAAGCACACCCTTGTTAATCAGGCTAACCAAATTAATGCAGCTGTGTTATGACTTCCTGTGTCTGGAATTTTTTTTCATATACTATTGTGTTTATTGTGACTGAGTCTGCAGAATGCTTTTATTGTCCAAATACACAGTGTATTCATGAAATATGAAGAAAGAGCCTACATGAATATTAAAGTTTATGACATTAAGGAGAAGAGGAGAATTAACATAGCAAAATCACTGTAGTAAAAATTTTTATAGACCATTTTAAAATTGCATGTTCTTTCATATTTAGAATTGTCCAGAAATGTACATGAAATACCAAGCCCATAGTTACTAATATTGTTTATAACAGTCCTTAAGTAGATTATCATTTCTCAAGGCTGCTGTGTTGGTGTAAAGAAATCCTTCAGCACTGTCGACATATTTTGTGGCTAAAGCTATGTCTAAAGATTTTAAAACATCAGAAGGCTGATCTTGGGACAGACAGATATTGATGCTGCAAGAAGCTTGGACAGTTTCTGTTGCCTTACATATGATTATCAAAAGGATTCTCTCTGCAAATTTACCCTCTCAACATATTTATTGATCTTAGGGGTTTGTGGATCTGATAGAGGGTCAGATCTGATAACCTGTACACCAGAGTTGATCCAATTAATGCTGCCTTTAATGGTGCCTGACTCTTTGCCACTGTTTACAGAATGTGGTAAGTCTGTGAATGCACCATAGCTAACCCTAAATACGGAAGCCAATATTAGCTGGTGCAGGCCAGAGCTCACTCTATATTATGTGAAAAGGTTATGTTTCATAAAGAACTACAAGCCAGTTTGGAATGATAAGATAATGAGCCCTGATTTCTCCAAAGACTTATCTATCTTCTCTATCAACATAATGGATTTCAGCTTCAGGACCAGAAGTGCATTGGAGAAGCTGGATTATACGTCTTGATAAATATATGTTGCTGTCACTGAGTTCTGAATACAGAAGATATTAAATGAAAATGTTATCAAGGAATTTAGACTCCCAAGCATAAGCACAAAGATGTACAAAACTCATTCACATGAACATCAGATGAATCAAAAGATTTTCCAGCGTAGTGTCTGTTTCAACTTGCATTCAGTCTCTCTAGGCTTTCTCTTGACCAATGTTTGTCCAAGCTACATATGGTGATACTTTCTCAGTAACCCTGTTTTATCCTGTCTCCTGCCTACAGACTCACAAAACTTTTCTAAGCAGTAGCCGGTGGAAAGCTGTCTGTCCCTATCCAGGTGCCACATTTTATTTTTAGCAGGGAGTGCTTTAGCTGAGAAAGGAGATTGTGTATTTCTTATGAAGCTCCTAAGAGAATAAGAGTAGGTTTACACTACCCAGTTTACTGACAACTTGGTTCGATTTAGTGCAATCCATGCTAACAATAAAATAGTCATTTTTCCAAACACTGATGTGATATCTCTTTAGCTGCCTGTCAACATCAATAAGAATGCCAAGGCAGTAGGACCTTTCACCCTGAAAAACCTTATAGAAGAGGTATTAACCTCCTGGAAATGCAAATCTGAATTCCAGAATACATTATACAATAGTGCAGGGGGAAAGCATAGTGTCTAATCTGTGCTACAATCGAAATCCTTTATGAGAAAAGATCTACAGGAAAAATCCTTTTGTTTTCTAAACATAATACAAAATTCTCAATTCATTAATATTTTACTAGACATATTTTGTCTCCATTTCTATTGACTATAGTCTTTATGATTTCACAATAATTCCATCACGATTTCTCTGCCATGGATTAATATTTTATTCAATTTATTAAATACAGTATTCATTTCTGCTCATGTGAAATCTTATGCACAGTCTCTGCTTTTGTCTGTCTGCTAGCACAGGAACACATGCAAATCCGTGGTGTTGTAATCAACCTTTTGTTTTTCCATATGTCTGCAAAAATTGAGACTTTAGCTTAAACCAAAATGTTAGACAACTGGAATCAGAGGAAGGGAGGAGAAAGGAGGAATTCAAAATCTGAAATTAGACCTAGATGAAATACAAAAATGGCATTTACATTTCTTTATTACATCCAATTAATAGTCCTGATACTTATCGTGCCTGAACTCTGCAGTATGCAAAAAACACAGCCAGACCAGAATTTGATCTGGCACTAGTACAGCACTCAGAAGTAATTGAATAATCAGTGTCATGTAATACACCATATTATAACTATTAGTTAAAGGTTCATTCCCATTTAAGTTTTTGATGTAGTTAATCCTGGTATTAGAAAGCACGGCTGCATTTTAAAAGCATTTTAAGTGTAGTGATTTATGTACTATTTTCTGTTTCCTTTGACCTAAATGTATATCCCAGAAATATCCTATCCATTTTGACAGGCTGAAATGTGCAATTCTCTACAAAGTTTTATTCTGACATAACTAGTCAAAATGCATTTCAGTTTGTAGAAACAATTGGCCAGTGCCTAATTGTGGAGGTAAATTGCTCAAGTTATGGAAAACAGGAAAGGCCAATACATGGCTTAATACATTCACACAGGACACTTCAGAGAGGCAGTGTTTGGAAGATTAGCAGAGCAGATGTCAAATGAATATTTTTAAATTATGCTTCCTAATTTGTAAATATAATTTTTCCCTTGGTCTTCAGTATAATAAACAAAATATTCATGAAGATGGAATCAGAAAATTTTCTGCACTGCATACTTTCTGCTTTGCTGTTATTCAATTACCTGGCCTCACCAAGCTTAAAATTGTATGGTTGCTGGATTTTAACCAAGATTATATAAAGATTTTTAGATAGCTACCTTTTAAGCTTTCAGATAACTAAGAAACGTAGTAAAATACACAGTTAAAACATTATCTTCCAAAAACCCTAAACTGAACATGATGATGATGATGATTATCATTGGGAAAAAAGAAACAGGTACCTGATCTAAATCTACTCCCTACCCCTGCCATCTCAAGAGAGTCAGCTCCAGGCTCAGGGCTGCTAGGATACACCTCTGCATTTTCCGGAATGAAAAATTTATTTTGTAATCAGGCAACAAGCATTTTCAGACAAGAGGGGAGACGGAGCTGCACAAGCCAGTCAATGGGGCCATAATTTCAGTCAGTTGCTGAAAAACATTTACTCAGACAAAAAGGCCTCATCATACAACCCATCCTCCCTCTTGTGCGACGTAAGTCAGCTCCTCACATGAGCGAAAGGAGGCACTGGTACAAGTCCTCCTGACAGAGGTTAAATCTTTCTGTGTAACTTTATCACTAGTGGACTAAAACAGAAAAAGGAAAGGTATATGAAATGTTGTGACAGCCACAGAGATTTCCTAGGTCACTTGCTGTTCCTGAGTAATAACAACAGTTTATATTTTTAATCGGAGCTGCTCTAGTCAGATTTGGAAACACATTTCTCTCTTTTCAATCACAAGGGGATTTTTTTTTTTAAATAATTGAACATATAAAAGCAAAAGATAAGAACTTCAGATTTATTGTCTTCCAATTTGTTCTCCTGGTGAACTTATAACCCAGATAATAAAATATCCTGACTTTACACAAAAGCAAGAACTTTGAGTAAGTCAAAATATTACCCAGTTATAAGAAAGAGAAACGGTTAAGCAACATTCAGAAATGTACAATAGCTATTGGTTTACGTTTCTCCTGAGTACTCTGTTTTGTTCCTAATGCATGATGCATACCAAATGGAAATGGGAGTGCTGGTTCAGACCAGATAAGAACAAGTCTCAATCTCTTCTTGAGGTTGAAGATGAATTAACTAAAGCTTTTTTAAATTTGGCATAGTGCTGCAAAATTGGGGACTAAAACTCTACTCCAAATGTGCTACATTTTGGAAAGTAAGACAATGTTTTTTCCATTACTACAGCACATCCTATTATTTTATATGGATGAGAAGAGCTAAAAAAGACTGGAATGTGCTCAGCAGTATTTTTAAAACAATCCAAAGACAATGTTTAAAGAGTGGGGTGGAACTGCAAATCAAGGGAATAAAATTAGATACAGCAGAAATTAGGCTAAAATGGGGACTGAAAGGATGAAAGACTGGGCCATTCCAGCCAAATTTTTTTGTTTTGGAAATTAGAAGAGAGAAGTGTTGGGAACTGAAACAGATTCCTGGAGGATCCTATGGTGAAGACCCAGATGGTTTCTTGCTTCTCTGCATAGTCTTTGGACTCACAAGCCTTAAGAAATTTAATCCAGTAAGTTACTGAGGACCCCTGACAACCTTCATCAGATAATAAGGCTGAAATACATCCTGATTTGTCTTCCTTTCTGCATCTTTCTGACATGTATCTTCTTCATGTCCTCTTTTTATAAACAAGTAAGATTTTTCCTTTTTTCTTTTTTTTTTTTTAACATAATCTTGAGAACTTCACGAAATAAGACAAGCCCACAAGAATGAGAAAGCCCACTTCAGCCTAAAAATGCACACTGAAGGACAAGTACCTCAGCTAAGTGGGATGTCCTACACTGGGGAAGTTTTAGACCTACTGTGCCTATACTACTTTGATGATCTCTGCTTGACCAGTAAATTCAATGTTTTTGGAACATACTAAAGTTGTTTTCCATTGTAAGCTTACCTTACACCAGTAAGCTGGTAGATGTATGATCTGTGCAGACATCTGAGGTCTTCAGGTGTGGCATCTGGGCTAGAACCACTGTGCAGTAATTACACATCTAGAAATCCTGGATAAATGTAAAAAAAAGAAATATCCCCAAACTCTTTTAGACAGCATTTCATGTCAGGGGAAGAGAATAAGCCCAAAGCTATTGTGCTTGTTTCTCTCCCTGGTTTGTCAGAATCTGAAAAGTATTCTTACATTCAGACATCTGTGAAAGAAATAATCCTCTGGTTTCTATAGAGAAGGATTCCCAGTCAAAAAAGGGACTATATTTGAACACCTCTGTATAGGAAAAAGTCTCTAAGATGTTTTGATCAAATTTGTCTTGCAGAAATGGTACATGTTTGTATTAGATCCTTAAGACAGAGAATTTATGTCATTACAGCGGTTCCAGGGATAATTGCTTTTTTTGTGATATAGATGCACCAATTACTACATAAAAATTGAATTTGCTCTAGCATTTTCCCAATTAATTTTTCTTTTACTAAGACTCAGAATTAGCTTTGGTTTTGTGATTACAGAAAACAAATATCAGCATCATTTCAGACAGCTCAGCAGAACTTTTCCTTTATCCTTCATATCTTTCTTCTTTTTTTTTAAGCTAAAATACGTATCAGCCAGTGTTTCAAAAACAATATCGTTTCTCTTGCTCTTTGTATTATTTTTACTCTGTTCAGACAAGCACGAGACATTTCCTAACAAAGTTTGCAAATACACTGATTAGCTTTAACTGTAAATTTGACTCTCTACGTTTACAAATTCTCTGCATGAAGCATACAAGTCTGTGTCATGATGTGGTTTTACACTTAGTGGTCCCACAGACTGAAGAAAACAAGGGCTGGAGCTCTGGTTTAGATCTTTCTCCAGTGAGGAAAACTATACCACAGAGAATCAAAAGGACAGTACCAGTTTCCTACTTGACTTGAATGAGTTCAGCTTCTTCTTATAAACTTTTCCTTCCTATAAAGGGATTTTATTAATGGTCTCACTTACTAAAACCTGACCAATCCTGTTCTTTTTCAGTGTACTGTATCATTAAGAAACTGTAAAAACAAACAAACTGACAGACACATGAGAAAAAGCACTTTAAAAGAACAGATTCATAATGTTTGAGGTTTGGGGAGTTGTTCTGTTCTCCTTCCAAGACTTTAAATGACATTTTCAGGCCAGAAGGGTTATTAACAACTTAAAGCTCTTAAAAATCCAAACACTGACTGGATTAACTACAAGGGTGCAGAGGACACGTTTCTGTTTCTGACTCCAGCCACTCCCATGTCTGTCAGCATGTCTGAATTAGATCTGAATCTGATTATTGTGTTAAAATGTAGAGTACCAGTAGAAGCAAATTAACTGCTGGCTCCAGGTAGTCTCTGGGGTTACATATACATCTACAGTTCTGCCATTGCTTCTCTGTTGTTACAAAGCTCTGCCAATGTGAAAGAATCAGAAGTTCTGGACCTATAACAATAAACGGTATCAATATCTCATTTGTGCTGATGCTCTATTCTAAGAGCTGGGAAAATCACAAAGATCATCAGCACTACCATTTGCTCAGTGGTGAGATCAGATAGAGAAAAGGGATCCTTTCTACCACCAACTTCTGGTACATCATGTGCAACATGCCAGAGTTATTAAATTATTAGCTAATATTATGAGCATTTTTTTTTCCCCTCAGGATGTTTTGTCACTTTGTAAACTAGTCTTTCTAAGTATATCATAAGAGGGTTTGGGTGGTTTTTTTTCTTGGTTTTTTTTTTCCCCCCAGAATCCCACTGAAAAGAAAAAGCTAGCAGGATTTTGACATTTTAGTGTATGTTAGAATCAGCACAGACTGGAATGTGATAAGTAACCCTGTACTTCATTCCTGCAGTGGAGAAGTATATTGGGATGAGAAATTAGCAAGGCAGGACAACTGAGAAAAAAAACCCCAAAGCTTTCGGACAAATGTGATAAGGCATATCCTAAACTGTTGGGGTTTTTTTAAGTACTGGGTTGTGTCTATATACATGTAAGCAAGATGAGATTTTTTTTAAGGGGAGGTGATATTAGATCAGCACAAGAAGAAAAGACAGACATTTTCTGGTACACAAAACTCATTTTCAGGTCTAAAATAGTGAAGAGAGAAGTATAGTGAAGCAAAGTACAGCTGGGAATGACTTCTAATGTGGTTATATTACTTAACGAGAGAGGCTGACACAAAAAGTTGTCTGGTACCTAGTGATAAGAGGGGGATGTTATTTAGGGAAGAGCTGATAAGGTAGGAAGCTACTGTGTGCCTCGGGGAATTAGGCAATACACAGATATCAAAACCAAAACCCTGAATATGAACAACTTCATTGAAATTCAGAATTTGGTTCAGTAACTTGCCTGGACCTAGTAATCTAAAATGGACCATGATAAAAGTCAAAATCGAAATACCCTTTTGGATCATTCCAGGTCCTGGACATATATCTGTATTTTGTGACTTACAATGTCTGTATTGAAAATGAAAGAAAGGTAAGTATCTAAATGACCATTAAAATTCATGTTGGTGTCTAAATGTCAACTATGGGATTAAGTGGAAACACTGTAGGTTAGATTTATTTAGACAAGATTAAATCTCTGGATTTGGAACATCAGTGAAGTCTCCCCACTGCCGGTTGTTTTGTGATCTGAGAGGAGCAAATCTGCATAGGAGACTTCAGGGATAAACCGTACCTGAACTAGACTTTGAAAAATATGCTTGTTTTCCGCCCCAACAATCTGTGACAAGATGGTATAAAGTAGCATTTACCAACAACTTGTAAGAGATTAGGCAGTTGTCAAAAGAGATGTCAATACAGGTTTTAACAATTATTTCCTGAAAGATTTCGGAGAGACTCACTAAGCTGCAGCTGGGTTTTGATAGCTCTCTACAGCTGTGCACAGCTGGGCAGATGCTATGTTTACCTGTATCTTTAGTTCTGGCTTGGTACGTGATGGCTGGGGTGACAGTGAGGTATAATAACCATTTTTTTTATACATATATTATGAATTGGGTGTCAACCGTTATGAACTACCCAATTCTTCTCTCTCATTTTTCTTCATAACTGTATGTCTGGATTCCCACAAATAAAACCATAATTGCTGCTGCTTTTTTTTAACGTGATTTATAATTGCTATAATGATAAGGTCTCCCTTGGTAACAGTAAGTGCTTACCACTGACTTGCAGTACAGTTCTTCTGCAGCAAGCTTTCCCTGCTTGAGACATACTGTCTCTAAAATAAACCTTTTTCTACTTTATAACAACACCAAGAAGGTAGATGACCAATGTGGTCTAATTTTTCCAGATGATGACAATAGACTTATAAACACTTTGGTTTAAGCAGTTAGCCCGAACTTGGGACTGTTTACATTAGAGGAAATGAATGATACAAGATATTCTTTGAGAGAAGGACATTTATTGATGAAGGAAGCACACCAGCTTCCATTTCTCCAAACACAGTAGGAAAAAAGGCCAGTTTGGGGCTTATTTGCTTTGTCTTGCTCATGATTTCCAACTCTGCCTCTCCTATCATACCTGTGCCTGAGGAGGATACCTGTCCCCCCATAGCATTACATTTACATCTGCATCTTCAGCTTCTCTGCTGTCTTTCCTTTCAGTTTCCTAATTCAGCTCATGCACAGCCAAGCAATCCCCTAGTTCTGTTAGTCTCAGTTCCAGGAAAAAAAACAGATAAAGGTGCAGCTGGACAATACAGCTAAGCCAATGTAACAATTAGCTGCCATGAAAAGGACGTCCTGTTCACCTCACTCCCAGCTCCCAACTACCTGTCCTTACCCCTCCTTTAGACCAACACCATCACTCATCCAACTCCACAGAGAGGTTTTTCATAGAGTCGAACCAGAAGAAAACTCTTTTTATTTTTCTGCTTTAATTTTCTGTCATTTTAGGCCCCCGAATCTGTTCAAAACATGGCTAGAGAAATGTCAGGGATGGCAAAAGGGGATCCATGGGAACACAAAGTTTAAGGGTAGAGAGGCTCAACCAAAACATATCAGCAGAATGAGTTATTGCTCAATCTCCCCCTGAGCAATAGACATTTTGTAGCTTTCTCACTCCACAACACTCATTTCATTTAACAGAAAGATTATTTAGCACTCATCTCTTCTTCAGCAACAGCACGGAGTATTGGGGGTTGGTTGGTTCTCAACTTGGTTCAGCTCTACATTGCACCAACGCATGGATCCTGGGACTGCAGAGAAGATGAAGCAACAGAGGTAATTGGTGGGAAGGAGGATCAAGGGCAGTGACTCATCTTTTCAGCAGCACTGCCCGGGAGAATTGAAGCCTAAGCGTTATATCTGACAAGGCAAACGATTAGATCAAGAGAAGATGTAAGAAACAGAGTCTGGAAACCTTATTGTAATCCAAAACTTTCAGTGTTGAGTACAGGTAGGCCGAGGCCAAAATCACCATATTTGCAGGAAGAAAAGTAAATTTTGTGATTCAAGCATGGATTCAAAGCCAAAATTTTGTTCCTGCTTTTATTACGTGCCCAACCAATATCCTCAAATATCACATTCCCTACATAGTGGGGATTGAAAGCCTACCAGTGAGCACAGAGCCAGAAACTGTGTTCCAAGGCTTGCTTTTACCCTAAGGGCCATACTCACTAACTTTGTAATTAAAGCACTTATTTGGTTGTCCTATAATACAATATAGCAGAAGGGCCTGTGAGTTTCTTTAGCAGATTGGGTACTCAAATAATCCAACATTAGATAACAAGAAGTTCAACATAATTCATTACAGTTTTCTTATGAACTTTGTCCCTTTTTTAAGGAAAAGCATTTGATGCAGTATGTGATATTTTTAGATTAAAAAGTGTACAGCAAAAAGTAACCAATTCGCAAGTTAAGATTTTTTTTTTTAAATGTAGAGCTAGATTATTACTTAAGGACCAAATATGGTACGTGCATGTCAGAAAGAACCCTGAAAAGAACAATGGGCAGCTTCCTAATTTCCAGTTCACTCTATTTTTCCTTCCCTTCTCTTTTCCTTTTCTTATTCCTTGTCTAGTAGGTGAGAAAAAAACCATCAATTTCTATAAACCTTTGTGGGCTAGCCTGTCCTGTCCATGCACAATTGAACATCCCATAAGAGGGAAGAGATCAACCTCCCTCTCTCCTCCGCAGACACAGACAATGAAGTGACTTCACAAAACCATTCCACTTTGATCCACGATCAAAGAAGTTTTTAAAAGGCAGGGTGGTTGTGTGCGTGAAAGCAGCAGGAAGGGAGCTTCTGCAGATGGTTCTGTGTAATGCAAGCCAGCATACGCATTTCTTGCATGAGCAACAAGACTTATCCCAGGGAAACAACAATCTGGAAGTTCAAAATGACATAGAAAGGAACCATTAAAGATTTTTTCAAATTAAAAAAAAAAAAGGGGGAGGGATGTTAAGATTCTTTGTCACAGCATCATTGTACAGTGCAATTCCAAACATTTCTCTGGAGGTATGGCTATGGATAAGATAACCTAAGTGGGAAAACGAGACATGCTGAGGCCTTTTCATTGCTGCGTACCTCAGGCATTTATTTTTGGTAACTATTGACTTGGGTAAAATTCCAAAGAATGAATTAGACCCTAGCTTTGCAAAGGATGCACTGGCACTGTTGAAATTGGTGGTTATTAGTACTTTTTACTATACAATCCTAGTTTTATTTCTTCACATTTCTGGTTTCCCCCTTAAAGCAGTGGCATTTTACCACCCTTCTTGGAGGAGATAATGATGAAATTAATCCAGTTATTGAACTGCCACTCTCAAGAAAGATCATTTCACATATGGGGAGAAGTGGGAACAAATCAATCTGCTCATCGACTGATTAAGGGTGGGTTTTCGTATGCAGCATTTTTAGAGGGCAGAGAAGATCAGAAGGACCTTAGGGAAGTCAGCATCTTCATGGCTGTCAAAGTGTCTACTCTTGTACCTTGACAGAACTGAATTGTTTGAGGAGCCAGCATTCCTGTCCATTTATTATTTTCTTTTTTTTTTTTTAACAAAGTGTCAGTACTTCCTATCTTTTTATCAAAATTGTGGGTTAATACACTGAATTGAAATGTATCTGATTTTTTTTTTATTCTGGAAAAGACAAATATTTGACTGAACAGACTTACAAAGTGTGGCTGTTCTTAATTTCAGCTGAAATCCATCATTTTAAGAGAAACTGAATTTAGGCACCTAGGCTCTGTCTATAGTCATAGAGTGAGATAAGCAGTCCAGAAGTCAACTGAGAACTTCAGTAGGATTTATTAATCTTTGAAAGAGAGATATGAATTTCTTCTGTCAGAATGTGAAAGAAAGCTAACTCAGATTAGCCTCACTCTCATAAATGCTCCAGTAAAAAAAATATTTCTGATTAATTGGCACTTTGTTATATGGGCTCACCTCTTCTCTTCTGCCTCATCAGTAAATTCTTATCTATTTCTAAAAAATGAATGCTACAACATGTCTGAGAATACATTTCATTTCAAAGGACTCCATAACAGTCACTTTGATGGAATACTGTATCTGTTAGCAAACACAATGGTTTGTCTTGTAGTTCTAATTAGCTTCTTGGGAAACTGACTTGTATTTTTATTCTTAAAGAACCACATTTACAAAATATAGAAAACTAAGCTTTATAGCTAAGTTTAACAAATGAGAAAACTTTCTTTTTTGGACTCTTCTATAATTATCCTTGACTGATACCACAATGACACTGGCATTTTTATGTTAGCCTTTTACAAATTGTTAATGTGCCTTGAGAACAAATTATTTGGTGACCAAGTGTCCTGGTTTCGGCTGGGACAGAGTTCCTAGTAGCAGGTATAGTGCTGTGTTTTGGATTCAGTATGAGAATAATGTTGATAACACACCAATGTTTTAGCTGTTGCTAAGTAGTGCTTACACTAGTCAAGGACTGTTCAGCTTCTCATGCCCTGCCAGCGAGAAGCTGGGAGGGGGCACAGCCAGGACAGCTGACCCAAACTGGCCGAAGGGATATTCCATACCATGTGACGTCATGCTCAGGAGATATACTGGGGGGAGTTGGCGGGGGGGCGGTGACCGCTGCTCAGGAACTGGCTGGGCATTGGTCAGTGGGTGGTGAGCAATTGCATGGTGCATCACTTATTTTGTATATTCTTTTATCATTATTATTATTATTATTATTATTATCCTTTTCTTTTCTGTCCTCTGCGTCCCACTGCAGGGCGGGGGGAGTGAGCAAACAGCTGTGTGGTGTTTAGCTGCCTGCCGGGTTAAACCACAACACCAACCAAGATGAAGAACTGCAGGCAGATTAACTCATTGAGTAGGATTGTTTGGGACTGTGAAACCAAGATACATTTCAAGGATAATATTATTTTCAACAGTGGCCAGACTGCTCCACATAATCAATGCTCACAGGAAAACATGGGATAAAATCCTTACCTTGCTGCAGCCAGTGAGAGTTTTGCTAGGAAATTCAATAATGAAAAAAATTCTACCTATAATTTTTGCTCCCTGTTTTCTTTTCTCATGGATGGGATTTTGTCACCCTGACCCAAAACCAAAATATTCACAGGGGGGTTTTATATGGAGCGTATTGTGGATGATTGTTGGAAGAGTTAATCTGCGTTACGGCAATGCAACTGAACTGAAGAGAGTTGGAATCTAAAGGTGTAATGTTCTGGTACGTAAGGCTCATTATATACAAAATTAAGATAATCATGGCTGGACAGCCACATTATGTGTACTGAATCTGACAGGCAACCCTACCAATTAGACAAAAAGTGGACTACAAAAGGACAGGTTTTGATTGTATAGTTTTTTCTCATTTTCTTGTTAACATAGGCCAGAGTTCTGTCAATTAATGAAAATAATAATCTTAATACACTGTAAGGTAGCCATGTTTAAAAACAAGATCCTTCTACTCACTGTATGTGAAAGTGAGAAATGAACATAAAAAATTAAAATTCAGGTGTTCGGGTACCCAAGAATATATGTTAATGTAAAAAGATAATATTAAGTATCCTTTTAGTTAATACATTATCTTAGGTTTTCTTTGGGGTTGGTTTTTTTTTTAATTTTGCTTTGGAAAACTTTTGCTTGCAAGAACTTTGTAATAGTTGAAAATATATTCAATGACTTTCAGAAAAAGAATATGTAGTGAAATTGAAAATTGAGTCACCGACCAATGCTCAAAAAACCTAAATATTCATCATTTTCCAGTGAAGTGGCTTTCAATAACATTCCACAGATAATTGACATTTATTTAACCATCTAAGGCCAAACTTCTGAAGAGGAAATTGTCTTTAGTAGATAGCCTATCCATGTTCTCAGCAAACCTTAAGCATGTGCTTTAGTTCAGTCATATTTACAAGTACTGTCTTGAATGTGAATGTTTTCTTTAACGGTTAGCTGTAAGAAGAGAAGAGACTGCAGGGTTTTCCTATCATCTTTGTAGAATGCCTAGCAAAGGGCAACTGATAGCTCAATTCAGACTTTGGACATTAATGCAATGCAGATTAAAATATGAATAACACCATCACTTAGGACAAGCAACAATAATAAACTTAAAAATCCATATAATTAATAGTACAGCTTAAGATAAAGTATCATAATCCTCAGAACTGTGTCTTTCCTCCTAATTGATAGCTAAAATGCACAGCAAATACCCTCTGTCAAAAAAAAATTATACTGAAGACATAAAGGGAATATGCAGAGTAAGAATCGACAAATACTGATCAAAGCAAAAGGCTTTACCTGGAAGCCAATGTCTGTTTGGGAAATCTGAATGCTGGAAGTTTTGCCCCAGGCCAGTAACCTCCTCCAATCATTATTTCCCTCAGGAAATGTCTTGTTCCAGAGGACGTCAATCCTGGAGCCCATTTGGGTTTACTTTTTTGATCTAAGATAAAAATTTTATATGAATGTCTTTGCGTTGGTAATGGCAGTGACACAAGGTCACCTACTTAAGACATGAAGTTTCTGGGGAAAAATGTTATCTGCGAACATGTCACTTTTCCTTGTTCATCAAAAAATTAGAAAAATTGCTTATTTCAAATGGAATAAAGTAAAGGAAAACTCAGTGTTTATCAATGTTTAAACATTTCCAGGATCATTCTGCTGAGATAAGCGGATGTGTTGTTGGTTTTACTTTGAAGTATATGTGATCAGAATTTGGACCACCTACTCAACAAGTCTGGAATCCTGCTTCCACAAACTGAGCCTCTGAAAGTGAATATATTTATATATAATTATATATTCTCCATTTTGCAGAATGAAGGGCACAGTTCTGAACTAATTCCACTATGCAACTTGAGGTCAAACATTCCTTCATAATTTCAATAAATGGTCAGTTGTCTACATGAGCTTACTCTCCTTTTATATTTCACAGCTTCCCCACAAACGGCTCTGAATGTGCCAGTTCTTGGACGCATGCTGAAATATGACTGGTGACAGTAAACTTAGATTACTCCTGACAGCAATATTCTGCTTGGGAACAGAATTGAATTATGAATTTTGATTGTGATCCAAATTTGCCAGTGGAAATAATTTTTATATAAAACCACCACTTTTTTATATACTGTTTTCACGTCTTTATTTAAAAATAAAACAAGACTGCATTTACTCTCAAGACTACTTTGAAATGAATGGCCAAAAGTTTTCACTTTGAAAATGCAAATACATTATCCAGCCTTTTTTGCAGCCAAGTTTTAGTAGCTGATTCCATGATCTCTTAAGTTTGTAAGTTTCACACATTAACTAAAAATCACAAAACAAACAGTAAAACAATATTTCAAACATACTTATGGCATTTAAAAAACTAAAACCTTCAGACGCTATCAAGAAGGGGAAAAGGGGGAGAGGTAAGATCGACAAAGATCTTTCCATCTTCTTTTCAGATTTCTCTTATTTTTTTAGTTATTTAGAATATATTGCGCTTTTTTCCCATTAGAAAAAAAATAAAGTAGACTTTACAACCTAACAAAAGTAAACTGACAAGCCCAAAATCTTTTGAAAATACTGAAAAATTTGCTGAGAAAAAAATAAAAATCAAAAAGGATATAAAAGCTCTTAGTTCCTCATTTAAATACTGTTAGTAAGTACAACTAACAAGTATTATTAGCAAAGGTAATGTTAGCAAAAAAAAGTAATATATGCTTAAAATTTTTAATAAAGATACATAATACATATTATATACATATACATAATGTATATATACACATATACATAAATGTATACATACATTTTAATATACATATTAAAATGTATATATTATAATGACTGTACAAATTTGTAATGCATTATGAAGCATTATATAAATGTTAATTATTATGTCTGCTGTAGCAACATAGTCTCTTCTAAAGCTCACTCTTTCAAATATTTTCTACTTTAAATAGAAAAATCATGCCAGAAGGTATTTATTGGTTAATATTAAGAAATGGAAAATCATCCCCCCTCACTGGCTATTATGTATAATTAACTTTGGAGATTACTCTGTTTAAATAGCTTTGTCCTAGGATTTTATGTTTCTTTTGCCCTACTAAACCTGGATCATACACTGAATGTAATTAAAATATAATATACTTCAAACTGAGACTTAACAACAGGAATTTAGTCACTGACATTGTGGTATGGTGTTATTTCTAACTGATGAGGCATTTTGTTTTAATTTCAATCTACCAGTATACAGGTGAAGCATGCTTTATGGGCAGTCCTAGAGAGGGAAAGCTTCTCTCTTTTCCCAGAACAGACATAACGGACATAAACGTCATATAAACATTTTCCACATCATCACGTTTCCCAACAGGACCACTTCTGAGCGGAGAAGTTTTGTCTTTTAGTCATTTTCAATTTTTATGTTAAAATTTCCTGTAGAAAAGGATTGCCTGCTGTGTGCTGCGTACAGATGGGGTCTCTTCTTTCTGGTTCAGACCAAGTGCACCAGTTCCTAGGTCTTTTCACATAGTCATGCCTCAGGCTCCCGCTTCTTCCAAATCCTTCCTGAAGAGAGCACTGTAAAGAAAAATAATTCCTCTCTTTCTAGGATATCGAGCCTCTTTTGGTCCTGCTTCATTTTTAAATTTTAATTTAATTTAATTTAAGTAAATTTATTTGATCTAAGTAAATGTTTTTAGATGGGACTATCTTGCCTAAGACTAAACAAGAGTATGTGTCTTTTTTACTACTTAACATGTTAGCAGAGATTAACACCAGGTATTTATCTCATACTGATTACCTACCAGGTGATCATGAACGTGGAAGATTAGACTTGATTACCTGTCCAGTGGACAAGACACCAAGCTTTAACGGCGTTGTGTTAGGACTCTGCTGTCTTCCTCTTCTGGAGGCCACTGAGGCATGTTCTGACATGTACAAGAAGATTTCAACAGCTCTCAGTCAGGTTATCTGTATTTTTTTCTTCCTGCTTAAATCACAAAAATCACCAGCTGCATATGGCAAAAAGATCATTTACGGCATTAGGCACAAATGGTGAGATACCAATCTGAATTTTCTTTTGTCAGAGATTGATGATCTAGGAGCCACACAAAGCATGTTGCCCAGCGTCTAAATGAAGATATGCCTCCACAAAGATACCAGAACTACCTGCAGATGGAAAATATTTTGAAAGGAAAATATATCTTTCCTGATTAGAATACCTAGGCCACTATCTCAGGATGGATCTCTGGACTGGTGAAAATATCTATGCAGTAATTGTGTAAGAAGAAGTGCTGACTTAGAAGAAAAGTTTCAAGAACACCATTTAGATAAACTTTACCAGGGACAAGTTCTCAGCTGCTGCTCTTCTTGGCTTCCCCCCTTTTTTTTTAATGTTCCTAAACATGTTTGTAAATTGAAGAGTTACCAATTTATATTCATGCAAGATTATATCTGAGTACCCTACAACGGTTTCCTAGTGCCAGCATATAAAAAAAATTTATACCTGCCAAATCCAAAAACTATATTTTTATGTCCCCAGGTGAAAGCTGAGGTTAGAAAATTGAAACTTTCATGTAGAAACAAGGCGGAAACACTCATCCTACACAACAGGTGATAAACTGGCTAATGCATAAGACTTATGTTCCACAGCCAGTACTGCTGTGAGTAGTTTGCAAATCTCTTCACCTGAAAGTGTAAAAATTTCCTCAGGTGTACACTGGAGACAGAATCCTTCACACAAATATTGCTGTTACATGTAGTCCATTCATATACTTATCATCACTTATGAATGTCAAATTAGTTTTGAATATTCTTACCACAATGATTATTTCAGCATCTTCTTACATTTCATGTATGAAATAGCTGTATACTCTTTCATAGCAATCACTGACTTTTTAATAACAGTGACTGCTCATTTTTTATATTACTCTCTTTTCACTTTCTACTTTTTATTTTCCTGGAATGGTGAATTGCTACATCCTCCAGCTTAACAGGAAAATACAGGAGATAAATCTGTAAAATTATAAATAATGAAATCTTCATAAAAATAAACCATATTCTGGGAGAATACAATTTGAAAAATACAAATACTATTGAAGAGTCTGAATGACATGGAATACTGAGGATGTTAGCCACTCTCTGGTCAGTTCAGTGAATGTTTTCCAGTAGTCTCACGGGACCTAAATTAAGCCTGAAGAGAAAAAATTATTAAGTTTATTCTGTCACTCAGGATGATTAGTCAGATTTCTGAATTCTGGGCCTTTCCTACTGCACAAAACTAAAGGAAGGTGCACTGTTAGGGACATGGTGAATGCTTTCCATATTTTATGGACAGGGCAGAGGATAGAGTGCCGTTCTTTACCTTTCCCCACTGAGGACTTCTTTTTCCCCTGTAGGTGGAATAAAATATCCACTGCTAAAAAGCCCAGACTAATCTGATTTGGTGGTCCTTCCATCAGCATAAATGGTGAGCCAGTCTTGACCTTCAAAGGCCCTACATAGTCAAGAGAGTAGAAGATTGGTGAACCACTGGTAAACTATGGATACCTCGGTTTCTCAGTAATCCAGTTCTCTTCACAACCCAGTCAGCTGCCCGCTCCTAGTGCACTATAGTTTTGTGTACTCAGTAGTCAGGAGCTGATGGCCACGGTTCAAGGGACACCTAACAGAGGGAACCCTTGCTCCAAGGACTATTCATGCACTATTGCATAGTACACAAATACTTTTGGAGTGGGGCTAAAGATGCAGAACTCCTCTACCATTATTCTGCACAGTAATTCTCTTCTTGTCTCTTGCTGGTCATTGAGTCTCAAGTCCCTCACAAAGAGCAAAAGAGCTTCCCCTGGTGCCCTGAAGAGTAGTCTCCTGCCAGAATATAGCCTGGGAATTAAGGCACTGCCATGGAGATGGAAGTTTAATGTGGATGGGAGCCCTCTAAGAGAAACAACTGAGCCTGGATTGCTCACATCCTTAGCAAAAAAACCCTGAGCACAATTCATGCATCACAGTCTGAAAAGGATTAGATTTTCAAACTCAAAGCATGTCGCTTCATAGCTGCTGAATGGGAACAATCTGTTGATATAATCAAGGACTTCATTTTTTTTCCTTCTTTGTGCCACTATAATCAATCACACAAGAAGAACTCTCCGTGAAATCTTCCTGTGAACACAAACGTCCTATGAGTTACATTTCTCTGGACGGAGAACAGAGAGGCACCCCGTTGACCCTCTGTTCCTTGGGACCTCAAACGCCCACACTGCAGTGGAAAGGGAGGCAACCTCCCTCAGGAAGACTTCATCTGTGTTTTCAAGGAAAACAGGAGCTGCACTACATTTTGCCTTAAGCACCATCAGTAAACGTGCTTTGAGAATGTTTTCCAGAGCAAATCCAACAGGTTGGAGAGCTGTGAGACAGAGTCCCAAGGCGACTCTACATTAAGAGAGAAGACAGATATTAGCCTAACCAATAGTGCAGCAATTCTGCTCATCTCCAAAAGCAGAATTTAAGCACCTAGTAAAACACCATTTAAAAACTCAGGCACTCTTGGACTTTCAGCACCTCTAGAGTTAGATACAGTTAATCAGATTTTAAACTTTGTTGCCTAAATCTGATATAAGTTTCTTGTGAATCCTCTTGCAAATCTAGGTCCAAGTCCATCCAGGAATTCTGTTGCAGAGCCAGAAACTAAATCCCAAGCTCCTAAAAAACAGCTATGTAAACTCTGGATGTTTTAGTTGGAAAACTGAACACATTTTTCAGTTTATCCTGAAAGTAAAAATAGTTGTTAAAGGCTTTCAGGGATGCAGAGGGGTGTGCAGCATGTGTGTTGAGAGAGTGCACGTCTTTTGCTGACCCAAACCTTTCTTTCAACTGAAAATTAATTTTTCAGCCAAAGAAAGGGTTATTTACCATGTTTTATGACTTTAGCTAATTTTAAAATTCAAAACAAAAATATAGTTTTAAAATGCCAAAACATTTTGTTTGAAAATTATCAGAATGAACTATTTTGACCTTTCCTTTTTTTTTTTATTTTGTGAAACCATTTTAGAGCAGGAAGCTATACCCACAAACATTCTCATTTCCTGAAAATTATTTTTCATTAATTTGGTGTTCTCTAATGAAACTTCACTGTTCTGTGAGTCCAAAGATAGCTTCTTACCCATTGAACTATTCTTCCTCTCTAATAAGTTGCTGATATTAGAGTTATTCTCCCAAAAAAATGTTCAGCTGTGCTCCCATCACTAATATTGGTCTTAAAGACCTTTTAACTTTTAAATTAAAGAGAAGCTTTTTAAAATGAAAAGAAAATCACTCTTTAATGCATTTGAAATTTTCTCAAGGAAGCTTTATATTAATTAAGATGAAAGAACTCTTTTTTTTTAAATCAGATCTAATTATAGTATCTGAAAGTATAGCTTCTTTGAACTCTTATTTCATAGAGGAAGGGAGGAGGAGATCTTCAGTATTTTTTTCATGTGAAAACAATTTTTGATCTAATCATGTTTGGTTAACCAATTTCAATGGAGTTTGTGCTTCTTACATGTTCCTAAGAGGTATAGGAGAAAAATATTTGGGTAGCAGGGAACTAGGAAAAAAAAAATCATTAAAAAATGCCATCCTTACTGTGTAATATCCTAAGGTAAATTATGGGGGGGAATTATAGTAGTATTTATGAACCTTAAAAGCATAAAATACTGCATTCAAACGGGGACTCTAAAGTTCCTTTTTTTTCCAGGAAAACTCCTTGATCTAGATATCAAGGGGATAATCTCAAAGGAAAAGCATTTGGTCTTATCTGAAGCTTCTGGACGTAGTCAGAATTCAAGGGTGATTAGAGGCTTCTTCTGCTGATACTTCACTGTATTTATAATTGACACTGTGTTATCATGGCTCACAGCTCTCCATACAAAGTGATTTTTCATTGTTGTTCCAATGAAAAAGAGAATTCAAAGGGCCACATCTATCAGGTTGGTTGTGCTTTGGCAGAGCCTGTGGCTCGTCTCTCTAGAACAAGCACCGTGCTCAGAGTGCCGCTGCAGCACCAGGCGGTACTTGAGGATAAGGTGTTTTATGATCATGTACACAATTGGTTTCCTTATATTCAGCCCTGAAGCAGTATCCCTTGTCAGCGCTGATCTCTGCTTCTGCTAAATATCCCACTAACATCTTCCAAGACCCAGTGTAGTGACACAC
>NW_008824356.1:8962004-8994610 GCF_000699105.1 Pygoscelis adeliae | reverse complement strand
CACCAGGGCAAAGAGCAACGTACAGATCTCTTGGGGAGCCGCAATGTGTTTATAGTAATGTCTACACTTCTTTCTTACCTCTTAACATTGTGGATGAAGGCTGTTACTGAGAGCCCTGTCCCCACCAAAGACTTCCAGAGGAAGGAATTCTGTGTTAAAACCTGAAAGGCATTGAATGAAACGAACTGCCGAGTCTGAAACACGCTGCTGAAGGAGAGGTGGTCTGGGTCAGAGGGACACCTGCACTGGTGAAAACTGGTGGACTTTTTTAGCTCCTATATCTGAGTTGTTAAAAAGTCACCTCAGCCAAAGGCAGCAGGCTGTGGTCCCAGGGTGACAACAGTTACAGCCCAGACAAGAAGGAAAAGAGGTCTGCAGAAGTCTCCAGAGGGTCTGCGCCTGCCGGCAGCGAGGCTCCTTCCTTAAGCTGCAGATACAAGTTCAGTGGGAACCACAGAAAGACCGTCCACTCATGTCACATTGGCAACTGAATAGCCTTCAAATTATAGACTTGAGTTACTAATGAACTTGAAAGTTAATTAACCTATTCCAAATCTAGAAGAAAATGTTACATTTTGAGTTGTAAAGTCCCCAGATGAATTCTTTCAGTGACTTTTTCTGCTGTAAGGGAGCAGTTACTTCACCTTTGCCTGAGTTTACCCATCTGTGTAATGAGGTTGATGATACTTAGAAGTATATCTCCCAGCAGCTTGGCAATGGTCTTTTAAAATGGCACAATGCTGAAAAATGTTAATTATAATCATTCCCCTCACTGTGCCCACCCCAAGTAATTATCACATTGCAGGAAAAAGCACTTGTACTGGAATAATAGCACAATTTATTTATGAAGGGATTGTTTTCTACATATGTCTCAGTTTTCTCCAAATATAAAAATACAGTGAGCTGAAGTTATTCCATATTTATCGAGCTTTGAATTTTAATGAACAAGAATGCTGTAAGTTCATGAAATTTTTAAAACCAAAAGATGAATTAGATTAATCCACTTCACAGCCCTTCATGTTCTGGCAAAAAGTATTGTGCAAACTTTTAGGTAAATAATGTTTAATTTAATTTAATTATTTAGTTGTATAGTGCATCCATTTCAGCTCGAGAGATATAGTGATTAAAATGCTGGGAACCCTAATATCACTATGCAAATTTTCAACATGTTCTTAAGCAATCACATTAAAAACTGTATAAAACTACCATAATTTTGGTGAAGATCCTGAATTTATGCCAGTTTACAGGTGCCAAAGATGGTCTTGCAACACATACTTAGTCCCTTCTTCTTTAGTGCTGTCATACTCTTGTCCTAGAGAGGTACGAAATTAAATATTACAGCTTTTGTTCAGAGGAATTGTTAGCAGATTCAGTTGCTGATGAGAAGAATACAGCTGCAGATAAGAGGAGAATTGCACTGCCTGGGCTGTGGGTAGACCCTGTGGCTGGAATAGCAGAAAACACAGAAAGTGAGGAGTGTGAAGGTTAAACACACATCAGGAGTGTGAAGGTTAAAACAAACCAATGTGCTTAAGCTAGTAGCAAATGTAGTTTTACTGGGGGAAGCGTGACAGGGGCTGGAAGGCCACTGGCACTGCCCCGTGCAGTAAAGATGCCATACCACACCCAAGGGGCCCTGCCGCGCTGGCCAGCCCACTGCCTGCTGCCTGGCTGCCCACCGCGGCCGGGCCAGCGCTGAGCACTGGCCTACTTGCTCCATGGGCATGGAGCAGCAGTGCAGGCTGCCACTCTCATTGCCTCGTGCACAGACAGGAAAAGCAAACGGGAGCATTTAGCGTGAAGCTGCTCTAGAAAAGCTGTTTCAGTAAATGGGGCTGTAAAATGCCTGGGGTCTAGCACAGGCAGTCCAAACTGCCGAGGAAGATGGAAAAACAAGGCTTCCACTGTGCCTTCTGTCTTCTGCCTCAGTCCAGCCCTTTGCTTTCATACGCATAATATCCACTCATTAAATCCTAATTAAAATTAAACTCTATAACTCCCTCCTCACCATCCTCACTCTCCAGCTGCCCAGGTTCTCAGCTTTTAGCCCTTCCCAATTCCTCCCTGCATCCTCATCTTCTCCCCAACAAGGTGAGAGACCCTGAAGGCTTTGCTGTCAAAAGCCTTCTCTCTTAGAACACTTCTAATAATTTTCTCATGTTCTGGTATTTTTAGATGCCAAGCCAGAAGTTTCACTGCACAAGAAAAGAAAGCAATTTACAGCTTCATGTAGAAACATAGCCACTTCCAGTTCATTTGTTTTTCATTTTGATTATCAACACGTTTGTCATCTCTCTGTAATTTATTCATTATCTTTAGTCGAGGAGTGTGAAAGGGAGGGGTAGGAGCGGAGAAGGAGATAAGTGCACTTGTCAAAATGTGAAACAGATGCTCTAACAATGATTGGAGACAATTAATGTTCTCAGTAAGTATCAACAGGCAAGGTCTGTGGATTGCTTCAAATTTTTGCAGCAAACAGCCTTTTGGAAAATGCAAATACAGAGGCTTTATTTTCCAGGCACGTGAGAGCGTGTCTTGTTTGTAATGAGCTGTCCTAAAGAACTTCACATTGCTGCTTGAAAGTGTGGCTGTTCTGATCGTTGCTGGCCTAAATAATAACACAGTGACGAAAGGGGAACTGTACCGCTGGTAACAGAACTAACGAACCTGTCACCGCTCCCTCCTGGTTCAGACTCAGCATGCAAAGCAAAGCATTTAGCATGTGTTTAACCTTGAGTTACTCAAAGTCAATAGCACATAAGTATGCACTTAAAGCTGAGCACATACTTTGTGATTACCAGGGTAGGCGTGCAACTAGCAAAGATCTTTGCTGCACTGGGGTCTTTCATTTCTTGCTGAGGAATGACCCTCGTGAGACAGCCCTCAAGGGAAGGCTACTCACCTGGTATCCCATCCAGCACCAAAAAAAATCAGTACAGCCAAGGGCTTAGTATCAGGCTTCAGTCTGTATCACTTTGGGGAATGCTGCTGCAAAAGCCAATTACAATAAATAAATATAATAAGACAGAAAAAAAATCAGTAACGAATAGAAATGATCTAATTACTAACATTTGTAATAATAGTTTATTGTTCTATGCCACATGTAGCTTTCATCCTCTCTCTCTGCACTCTGTCAATTTAATTTTCCCTTCTGCTCTTCTGTTATCTAAAATGATCAAACACCTACCATGCCCTGGAAAATACACCAATTGAGAGCTGCATTTAAATCTGTGTGAATGTGCCTGCCACAAAGTTAATTGGAATAAACACGTATTTGATATGATATTGTTTGAATTCTGCTCCAAGCCAGACTATCATCCATCACAAACTTTCTTTTTATTCATTTATATTCTTCTTCCTCTCACTTTTCCTCCTTTTATTTCATTATTGATTGAGCAATGATAGCAGACACCAACCTGAGAGGTTCTTCCTCTTTTTCTACCACTTTCTCCCCAGCAGCCCTCTCTGCCAGCTGGGCAGGAAGGGCAGGGGCACACACAGGACAGCTGCTAAATCATGTGTCTTCTCGAGCACCCACACAGCTTGTGGAAAGGGATTTCTTCACCAGGGAGCTGCACCCAGGCCCTCAGATTTAAAAACCACCAATGAGCCTATCCAAAGGCCTGTTGTACACAATTGTCCTGGTTTCAGCTGGGATAGAGTTAATTTTCTTCCTAGTAGCTGGTACAGTGCTGTGTTTTGGATTTAAGATGAGAACAAAGTTGATAACACAATGATGTTTTAGCTGTTGCTCAGTAGTGCTCACACTAGTCAAGGACTTTTCAGCTTCCCACGCTCTACCGACTGAGAAGGCTGGAGGTGCACAAGATGCCGGGAGGGGGCACAGCCAGGACAGCTGACCCAAACTGGCCAAAGGGATATTCCATACCATGTGACGTCATGCTCAGTACATAAACTGGGGGGAGTTGGCTGGGGAGGGGTGACCACTGCTCGGGGACTGGATGGGCATCGGTCGGTGGGTGGTGAGCAATTGCATCGTGCATCACTTGCTTTGTATATTCTATTGTTGTTGTTGTTGTTGTTGTTGTTGTTATTATTACTATTTTATTTCAATTATTAAACTGTTCTTATCTCAACCCATGAGTTTTCTCACTTTTACTCTTCCAATTCTCTCCCCAACACAGCTGGGGAAGAGGGGGAATGAGCAAGTGGCTGTGTGGTGTTCAGTTGCCAGCTGGGGTTAAACCACAACAACAATATACAGCAATGAGTTCTATGTCAAACATAAAATAGCACATTTTTACATGCTATGAAAAAAGAACACTTTTTTCTTATTTGCCTTAATCCTGCTACCATATCTATTATAAACAAGAGAAGATATACATCAGCCAGATCAGACCATAACCAGAGTTTACTTAATGGCAGTCAGCAAATGCTCTTTTTTTCTTTTCAGTGCAATGACTTCAGTGCAGCTAGGCATCAGCACTACTGGAATTTAAGACAGTGTGTACATTAGTCGCCACTATTTCATAAATTCTGGAGAGTTTCACAGCCAATTGGTAAGAAAAATTGATGTCTGCAGCAACAGGAGTGCTAAAGTTTGATCAGCATGTAAATGGATAGCTGCTTGAGAAAATCATGGCAAAACAGAAATCCTTGTCATTCTACTGTTACTGGGGTTTGGGTCTTGGGGGTTTTCTAAGGTGCCAAGATTCAACTAATCTAAAAGGAGACGACATGCTGATTTTCCTCTCTAGCACCTTATCTTCTGGAATGAATCATCTATCCAAATGCATGGCTGATTATACTGCATTGCTATCAAGGGATCTATATCAGGAACCAATTTGATTCAGGGATGTATTATTTGTTTAAATGCTGGCATATGACATTTTTAACCATGCAGATGTAACTTAAAAATATTTATAGGGAAGCCATCTAGGAAAGGAAAGAGTATAGTTTTTCCTAGTCATCATGAGTATGTGGCAACCACGCATGGCATGCAATATGAAATCAGTGTGAAAAAATCCACCTCATCGTTCATAAAGGTCATGGCAGTTCCTCTGCATTCATGAAATGTGTATTTCTTCTCTAACGGAGTTCAAGTATTGAGGTAATCTATTTTCATTTTCAGCACAGACACATTTATTAGCAGAGTTAATAAGACAGTCTTTGTCAGAACATGTTGTCTGTGGTCAAAATCTAAGGATTAACATTGTATTGCATGTCTGAATAGAATTACTTTTCCCTAAGATCTGCTAGACCAAGTTAGTTACATGGTCCAGTAGGTCTGGTGCCCTGCCAGATGGCAATAAATAAATGGCAGATAAATAAAATTTCAGAGAAAAGTTTAATCCTAGGACACCATCTCACTCCAACATGCATTATGTACCTTGATAATTTTTGCAGTACAGCACGTGGAAGGAAACATTTCCTTCAACCTCTGTAGGCAATTAGTTTATGCCCTGAAACCCGGCATTTGATTACCGTTATCTGCCAGGCATAGCTGCAAACACCATTATCGGAGATCCTTTCAGGATTACAACAGCCTTATCACATCTCCGATTATGATAAGGAACAGTAAAGCATTCAGAAACCTCCGTAGTAATCCAGATGAATTAGATTTCAGTAATAAGAGCTTGATAAAGGAGCATGTTCTCCTACCCCCAATCACTCATAAATATGTAGACTCTAATAACTAATTATCTTGGATTTTCAGGAGATTATTTTTCAGGGAATCTGTCAACAGCAATTTTCTTTTAGATGTGGTCCTAGCTTCTCAGATACAGTCAGTTCACAGTTTCCAGACATTTGGTAGATGCCTGGAGGAAGGTCTTTTTTATGTGATGTGTCTCCCTCAGTCTGAACTAATTAACTGCTACAAACGTGGAAAATATCCATTTTGCCATGGTGTTGAACTTTTCAAATCTTTCCATTTGGAAGATCAGAAACAATCCAATCAAACTGCTTGCCACCTGGCTCCTCCACATCACTTTTTGCAGTGGAATTAAATAAAATTATCATTTCCAATTTGAAAGTAAAAGTGGAAAATAATTATTCAACAGTGACCTGGATGGCCCTTTAATTAGTGCTCTGTGTTTGCTCAAAACGCAACTGGTTTGATTTTTGTGCTGGGTTTCTGCTCCTAAAAGTGGCAAGTGCTGTGGGGTCTCCTGGAGAGGCCTTGGCGGGGGAAGCAAGGAGGATTGGGGTTTTTTACCCCACAGCATCCTCTACTGTTGCTTTTAGGAATGGTACTGATTCACTTAAAAGGCACTTTCCCGCGGTCCCCAGCCAGGAGGAGGACAGGGCAGTTTCCAGGACTTTTCAGCAGACCTGGAGGGTCAGGAGTGGGAAAATGGAAAGACTTAGTGTCCCCAGGAGACTCACAGGTGACTCTTTAAGGGAAAACTATTGCCCCAATAATTCAAAACAGTGTATGTTTCAGTACCATAAAACTCTCAATGACTAACTGGAGTAGCAATTTTCTAAGGAGCCTTGACCACCGCAAGAGACACTTGCTAATTTAAAACAGACCATCTCAAGACATTGCGGTTTCTCCCAGAGAGCCCTAGTCCCTTGCAGAACATATGGCCATGTTTCTCTCAGTTATGTGACAGCTGTCAGCCCCAAATCAGCTTCCAGGTGTGAACAGAAAAAATGAGTCTTTGAGTGCACTCGGGATTTTTTGTTTTGTTTTGCAAATACTTGTATGCCTACTGAAAAATTTGGAGCATTTCTGAATGCCTTAATACTGAAATGTACACTCACGAAATCCCTTTCTCCCAAAGGAACCTGTAAACACAACTTTCAAGTTGCATTTCTAGGGGTATTGAATTTTTTCTTTATGTATGAACAAAAGTTTGCAAAATATATATGCAGGTGGAGGCAGGGGTCTAAATATACATCTACTGATTTCTCTGCATCTTGCTTTCCTTATCTATTCAATTGGGTTAACAGTACTTCTGTACCTCCCAGGAGTGTTGTGAAACCTTACTCATTAAAGTTTGTACAGTATTTTGAGAGCCTTGATGGTGGATGTTACACAAGTGCAAAAACACATCACTTGATATATATGAATGGCAATTCACTCACAGCCTCAACGGTGTTTGGTAAGGGAGTAACTGAAGAATACCAAACGCTGCAGGCTCGAATGAAAGGGAGCTCATCAAAATAAATGATTTACCAGAGGCTTCCAAGCACCCTGCTTCCTACAGATGAGATGAAGAGTTCATCCCCTTCTCTGCTTGACAACAGAGAATAAGCCATAGCATTGCATATCACAAACAGTGGTTGTAGCATTCTTCTCTGTTGGAGAGTTTCACTTTATTGTACAGCCCCATTAACTGATGAATTGAGGTCAGAATGGTTCATGTTATCACTGTGTGTATAGAAAAGAACTTGTCCCAAACATGAAAACCAAACAGACTTTCATCACAAAAAAGGGCTCAGGGATAGTGATACCTGTGAGTATTGCCTTATAAGAGTGTCCTTTTTTCCCCCCATTTGCTATTCTAATCAAAGGGAAAAGCTTGTGGAGAAAAAAAAAAAACTTTTGAATTTGGTGGAAGGATCCACTTGTATTTCTATCTGATCTACAGAAGGAAAGATTTCTGCATCCTCAGTTCTGGGAAAAGCAATCAATCTGAACTCTTCTCTAGTTTTAGGGTTTTATACTGACACAGCTACCTGAGCCCCTTCTGCAGACAACCTAGCTCCTCAGAGCAGCAACGTCTCTAGCAGTTTCATGAGTCCCTAATTTCTGGAATAAAAAGTTTTCATGAGATAGGGCTTCTTGGTTTTGCTGAATCTATTCAGATTTTCTATACCTACAAACCTGAAACATAGACTGCAGAAATTGACCCAATTTGCCTTTTGAACAAAAGTCCGATAATGAAATTTCTAACACTCATTTCAGCTGGACAATCACATCCTACCTTGTGACAGGCCAGCTATCTTACATCTCAACCCAAGGAAGCCTAAAAGAGCAGCTGCAGCTGCATAATTAGAAAAGAAATGGGAAAAGAATTTTAAACTGGCCCAGGACATAGAAATTTTGGAGTTAATTTTTCTTTTATCCAGAACCAGTTAGTCCAACTCCAGGACAGCCCTGTACACCCAGCCAGATTCTGCAGCTTGAATCGCTCTTCATCCTGAGCACCACTGTAGCTACCCAAGAGGGAAAATACCACTGTATGGCTTAAATAAAGGTGTTGGTCTTAAAGCCCAATCCACACGTCTTTTGAATCTGTGGCAACCTTTTAAATAGCTTTGAATCAGAAGTTTATCTTTTAACTAATTTGCTAATCATATAGAGCTTCAGAAGTCAAACTGACAGATGAGAGGTGCAACTGATTTCCTAAGCACCTTCTACTCCCACTGATTTACCAGATCAGGCTGAATGAATGCTTTTAGCTTGATTCTCACCCAAAATGCAGGTTGTATGAATGATGTTTTTACCAGAAAGTTGGCATAAATGATTTGTAAACAAAAGAAAGTAATCTTGAAAACCAAGGAGGAAGATAGCATTCCCCTTCCCTTCTAGCTTTACTTTAGAGCCGTTTTTTTATTTTTTACCTTTTTACAATTCATGAGAAAGCAACTTATTTCTTTCTAGTCCTTTCTTTAAAGGAGATTAATTATTTCCATTGTTAACTAAAAGGTTTTCTTCTAATTAAAAGAAATTATAAGGCATTCACCAGTGGCATTATTCTAGTCAATAAACTAATTATGGTTGTGGCAAATGAAGGTAAAGCCGTCAACTGATCTTAGGACCATGATTTAGAAAAAATTAAGGATGTGATTTTCACATTCCTTGAAAAAGCAAAGGAGATCTTACATGTACTTTTAGTCACAGGTACAGAAAAAATATTAGTCCTTTGAAATTAGCATAGTACCTCTGGAAATTTCTAGCTGCACTACCTACATTCACTTGGTGTATCCTTGTAATGTCATTTTGGTTGAAGCAGGAGGAGAAGAGCATTGAATCTCCCTTTTTTTATTGCACTGTTGCCCTCTAAAATTCCATTCCAGTTGGATCAAAATCACTCTAAATAATTAAAGTGGTATTTTTTGCTTTCATAATAATGCCAAAAAATAAATTTCACGTGCTATAAAGACTTCCATGATTTCTCCCTTAAAAATATTACTATCATCATCATCATTACAGAAATGAAACATGTTTTTCACAATTTGCAATGGGCTAAGAAAGTTGTATTAACTCTACTTTGTAAATAAAAAATTTTGAGAACTAGCACAGTGTGGTGTTTTGCTGGAAATCAAATATAAAGTCACTAGCCAAGTCAGGCTTGAATTCAAAGGCTGGGACTTTACCTGATATTTTTTTTCTTGCTTTTGTCCATCTTCAAGCCATTTCTTTTGACACAAGCTGAATGCATGAGAACAGGTAGACATTACATAAAAACTTGTGATTCCCCTCAGCAGAGATGCATCTGTTGCCCAGGAGTAGACTTGTAGTCTACTACAATGTACAGCAGAACTGGCTAATTGGTGGGTTGTGTAAATGAGCTTTTTTTTTGTTGTTTGTTTGTTTTTTTTTTTATATTGCAGTGCAAATGCTGGCATAGTCCATAACTGCTTCTCATTCATGGTGGTACTTCCTGTTTGAAGTCATTGAGGTAGGGTTACAAGTGCTGACGTGATCATATCCTCAACCCTGGGGATTTCAGAAATGTTTTAAAAAAGGATGTGACGAAATAAGAGAGGGAAAAATATTTAGTCTGGATTTTGAAGACCGATAACACAAAATTATTCCTCATAATCCAAAATATTTCAGCCATGCCACTAATACTTCTGCCTACCTTTTTGATAGCTTGCCTCTCTCATGTCTTCATGAAAATCTTCCAAAAGCAAGCTGCATTGGAAGAAATTTTAAGGTCATTTATACAATAAAACTGTGTCAGATAACAGTAACAATACATTAAATCATCATTAAAACTCAATATCTATTTGGTAATTTATGCACCAAAGCATAAATTTCGCATTTACTGTTGGGGTTTTCTGCTAAAGTTTTAGCATTCCATTTTGAATCAATCAGATAGTAAAGAGAACAAGGTGCTACGGTTGCTAAAAGTTCAGGAAATTTGCTGGGTAACAAGCATTTCTAAAATCAAAGGGTGTGTAGCACACTCTTTGACCTACCAACTGACTCTTTGTACCTACATAAAGTTTTGGATTGGAGAGGAAACTAGAACTGTTGCTAGCTGAAAAGGAAGATGCTGCTATTACCCTGTTAAAAATGCAAAACAGAAGCCAATTTTTTACTGTAGCAGGTGTCTCTTCCATTTTCTGGGTTGCGTACGGGACTAGTTTGTAGGCTGGAGAAAAACAAATTGAGATCTAATTTACTTTCACGATTATGAAGTAAAGTTGCAGTGAGGATCAGACTCCACAGTTTTCACATGAGAAAAGAACAAATTAAAGACAAGCTGAAGTTTGTGGCTTCACTGGGCCTTCTTCACAGCCACAGTGGCATGCCATCAGCAGATCCAATGAAGACCAGAACTGTGTGCTTACAGCTTACAGCATGTCCTGCGGCTGCTCCTCAGCTCTGAGGGAAGATGTCACATAGCAACATTCACATTTCCCTGGATGCTCTAGAAAATGGGGAGGAACAGAACTTGTCTCTTCCTCAGCCCATTTTCCTCCATCCTCCTCAGTTTCCCATTACATTTGTCTTTCCTGCTCTACGGATTAATCTTTTCAAACATTTCTCCTATGCCCATTGAACTTGCAAGTGTCCACGGTGACTTTTCTGAAGCTGTTCACTGTTTCTCGCAAGGCTATTTTTCCTTACGTGGACCAGTGTCCGCAATCTCAGCCTGGATTACTGGCCTTATTTATGAGGCAATGGCAGACAACATGGCCTTTGATATTAAGCAATCCCCTTGGAATGCTGTCAGTGAATGTCTTTCTCCATATTTATTGGTTTTCCTCCTTTCCTCCTACCTTCAAGTCACAGCTCAATTCTGACCCTTTCTGTACCTCATCTCTCATCTGACCGTGTTTTTCTATTCCTTCCTACTGTTTATTCACTTATTGTTAATCCTTAGTCTCTTCTTACTCACTATCTCTCACGTCTTGCTTTTTATACAGCCTCCCTGACCCTTTGACAAAAACCTGTCATCTCTGTCCTCAGTAGTTACTACCTTAAATCCTGTCTAATCTAGCTCTCACTGACACAGCAAGATCTCATCTCTGTCCTGACACAGTCACCAGTCCTCTCCCTGTTGTGTCTCAATTTTCTCTCTCTTGACTTTGGGGGGGGTAAGTGCAGGGACCTCACATGCAGAGAGAGAAGATTAGCTGGGATTTACATGTCTAAGTTCAGACATGCTTCTCAAAATACCCAGCCAGTTGGGACTTAACTTTGCAAGAACACAAATTCCTTGGGTGCATCTGAATTAAACTGCAGGACTTCCCAAGAATTGCAAGCTTTATGCCACTCAGCCAAGTGGATTTGTCACTAACTCCCAGGTAAACTTTGGGAAGATTTACATATGGGATATTTCTTTTGCCTTTCCTGTTCAAACAATCTTGATCTAGCTGACTTTCCAAGAGGCAGCTAATCAGATCACAAATTCCAGGTTGTAATGCTTTATTTTAAAGAAAGAAATCCTGGTTTCTCCTTTTTTTTTTTTTAATAATACCAGCAGATGGAAGAAATAGATTTAATTTTGTCCTCCACCTCAAAGAATACAAAGCTACATCTCCCAACCCTCAGAGTCTGCCCTAACAGAGCTTATTGTGTAATCTGTGATGAAGAGACATGAATTCTTGCCATCACCAGTCAATCTGCTACACAATTTAGGAAAGGATTCAAACCTTCTCCGACCAAAGCCTGAAAAAGCAAAGATGGAGATTGTTTTGAATACTGGTCCTTTTTGCAGTGCAGCCCAACACACACTTGGAGCATCCAGCAGAGCAAGGCAGCCCCTTGTGCTGCAGAGATGAAAAGGAAGTGGTGGAGGAGAAGTGAGAAATACCCCAGAGCTATGGCTCAAGTTCCACTTGTACAATGCCAGGCTGTCTTTGAGATCTTTTATGTATATATTGACAAGTTCCCTGCCCATCTTTGTGTATAAGATTTCCTGTAGGCATCAGAGTGAACACAAACTGAAAGAAGGCTGTAACAATAAAGTCTCCGCTGACTGCTTGAACTGCTCTGTGAAAGAGTAGGTGGGCAAATGAACACACAGAGATTTTTGTGATTGAAAAAAGAGACAATTAAGCCAGCCTCATGGAGCAATGCAAACTAGTAAGAGCTAAGACTGGGGTGAAAGGGCAAAAGCAAGATAGGTTTCAAAGGTTAGGACAAGAAGCTTAAAATCATGCTGGAGTATGGCCAGTCAGTGAAGGGTGTGAAGAAATGACACGATCTGAAAGACAGCACAGCCAAAATGTCCTGGCTGCTCTGGAGCATTATTATTTGTATCACACTACCACCCAGAGGCTCCATGTATCAGGGCCCCATTGTGCTACATATTGCACAAACACGGCAAATGACAGTCCAAGCCAAAATTACAGGAATATGCAGAGAAAAAGCATTGGCACTTCAACATGTAGGAGGCAGAGCTCTGGATGAGCAGGGAGCAAAGTGAAAAGGTTTCATGCCAGAATGACTCTGGGTTTGCTCCAAAGCATCATGAACCTCTCAACGAACTTGCAGCCCAGTGAGTTCTGTGTAGTTCCAGGTGCTATAATGAATGTTTCACAGGGAGATAATTAACCCCCCTCACCCCAAAGCTCTGCAGTGCTGATGCTTTCCAGCACAATCTGTCCATGACACCATGGTAGAGTGCAGAGCCAGCTTTATTATTTCAGCTTGTTCTGTTCCTTTTTACTGCTACTGCTCTCTAAGGTTAATTGTATTCCCTGTGCTGATGCACAGCGGTATCTCTACATAGACCTCACTGTATGGAATCTTTCTTTTCTTTTTCTTTTTTTCCCCTTTTTAATCAATAAGGAGTTCAAACACTATGCAGTTTTCTCGGTAAAATGCCAGGAATCATCCAGTGAAGTGGGAGAGGGCAAGAGTAAAGGAGCAACCCTTGACCCTCTCTGACTCAGCCCACTCTTCTCTTGGTTTAGAAGGGGATTCAAAGCGGATGAAAGAAAAGACACAGAATCACCCAAATGTAAACCTTTTCCTGGTGAAACATGGGAAGTAGTATATGGTAGCATGTACCATTGCCCTAATTCCTATATCTCAGTCTGCTTCCAGACTGAAGTCCAAGATCCAGCTAAGTAGTTAGCCCATTCCTTCTTTCTTCAGACTCCTAAGTTCATGTTCACTTCAGAGCTATCTGGGAGACCAGGTCAGTGGGAGCCTCATCAGGGATTTGGAGATATGTCCTTTCTGGGATGGGCTTCAGCCACTGTGACTACATCCATACCAGCAGTAGCACACAGACCTGATCTTTCTCTGCCCCAACTAATGCTGCAACCAGAAGTATATGGAGAAGCAGAAAGGACAAGATGCGTCCCTTGTAAATGTGATCCTGTTACACTAGCTAAGTGAAATCCCAGCTCTGGGCCTAAGGTGGAGGCTCATGTCCATCAAATGCTAATGCAACTCTTCTGGTGGTTCAGCTATCTTCTCACATTGGTCTCATGACTGTATATATGACCACAGTATACAAGATGAAAGAGAACCAATAGTGCCTCTCAAGATTAAGAGCCATCAGAGAGACTGAGTCACAAAGTCACCATGTCCACAACAGCCCACAACCAGCTGAGGGGAGGACAGAAGTATGTTTTTTACCATCTCGAAGAATGAGACAAGAGCTCTGTCTTGAACGACCATCTGTCCACGTTGCTGCTCACAGCGTTTGTGCTGCACGGTGCCCGTGTGCCTCAGACATGACATCCTGCAAATCTGCAGCTCTGGCAGGTGATTTGCAGTCAGTGTCTTTCTTCCTGTGGATCACTTTCTCAGGGGTCCACAAACAGGCACAAAGACTACCAAGTTCATATGCCAGCATTCAATGATATTAAAAAGTCCAAAAATGTACAGATTATGGCAGATCCACTTCAGCACAGTGACTACTGCGGTGCTTGTACTTGGCCAGTTAGGTCAGGAAAAACTTTCTCCTATTATTATAGCACACCAAGATGCATTGTGAGAAATTTATCCCACTCTAATAAAACTGTCATTAGGGTCTGATGGAGGCTAAATAGACCATCAGACCATTCTACCCTGATGACTGTTACAGTATGTTTCCAAGACAACCAATTAACACTGCTCACCATTAGCAAGTATCTTTGATTTATATTTTAATTTCATTTTGTGGGGGAAAAGACTATTGTAATTTAACAGAGATCCATAACATATTCATGGTTGTAAGCAAGGAAGAGGTAAATCAGATGATTCATTTCATACTGAAATCAACCCATGCTGAAAGTAAACAACCACCTTTGCTCCCTTTCAGATGATTGAGCTCCCTTGTTTTGGAACAGTTAATACTGAACTTGAACAAATCTCTCCTTGTTTAAAAGTTTAGATTTGAGGAACAGACCAAGATAGATGGTTTCTTTCTCTGTAAGCTATTGATTAATGGATTGTACTAAATGGTGTGACATGCCCTTTAAATGGAATTTACAAGTAATATATTGTATGGCAACTGCATTATTAATGATTTTGATACCTGGTATTTGTGTCTTCCTACTCTGAGCTCTTCTTATTTATCCTGGTGAAGGTGGAGGGCAAAAGCTGGCTGCCCCCAGGTTACCGGGCTTTGTTCTCACAACCATATATATTCCTAGGCTTATTCTCATTATTCACATTACATCTAGCCTGACACTTTTCCTGATTATATGCCAGCACAAGGAGGCCAAAAAAAAAAAAAATCTTCCTTTGCAAGAGAATCACCAAAGCATTTAGATAAATATATCTATGTAAGAATTGAAGGTGGCTGGAGAGCTCATTCTCCTCATTATTAAAAGATGTTTACAGTCCCAAATAAAAGCGAGCAAAAAGAATCAAATTTTCTTATTTATTTTTTCCATTTAAAACTTTCTCTGCTTAATTTTTCCTGCACTTTGAGAAGCAGCCTGCACCGCAAATGTACTGGTGTGTTTACCAAGAGGTAGACTTATGCATGGAAGACTGAAATGAAGGGCAAAGGGAAATTAAAAAGCAATTAAACAAGAAGGAAAACTCAAACAACAGTATTGTTCTGTTCATATTATTCAGTCTTTCAAGAAGCAGAGAATTGTGAACTCCCAGAAACAGAGGAATAATTCACAGAAAATAAAGACATTGAAGAAAAAATGTGTTTAGTCTTCACTAGCAAAGGCATCAGGGAGACCTTTGTTTCAGACTCTTTCCTTTCATTACAGTCAAAGAAAGATGCTGTTAGCAGCTGAGATGTTAGAAGAGAAAATATACTATCAAACTGACAAATTAAACAACAATGAATAATCAGAATCTGGCGGAACTGCTGAGGAAACTTCCGACTGAAGTAACTGGCAAAAACCTGAGGGGCACAATACACTCATTAAGGTGTTTTATTGTCGCTCCATCAAAACCAAGAACCTGGCTTGCAACTGGTAATAACATTTAGCAGTTTTACTGACTGATATCAGATATTGAAATCTGTCTTTGCTTAAAGAGCTCAGAATGATCCTACGAACAGATTAGAGCTGCCACCTGTTCAAAGCATCCTAATATCAGCATATGTGTTGAGATGAACAGGATATAAGGACTGGAGGCAACTGAAAGTCGCAAGTCCCATTCTTCAGGAAGCTGTGAACTTGTAAAAATACTTTATCCAATTTCAGAATGAATGTTGTAGCTTCCAGAATGAGAGAATGGGAAGTAAAGTCCATAAGTAACGGTCTGAAATATTCAAAACATTCAGTGTTGCAATTTTCCAGGAGGTCCCAGACTCTCACTGGGGCACAGTCTCAGTTCACCTCCATTTCCAAGTTCCAGCCCTGCTGGACTTAGGGAACAGACTGGGAACCACGTGGGCACAAACCCTGGGAGCTGCAACCAGAGACGGACACCAGAGTCAGGAAGTCAGAGATCTTCTGTGTTCAGCTCTGCAGCAGGGAGCCAGGAAGCTCAATCCCTCGAGCCAGTCTGGGTGGTGATTTTGCCTCAGAATGGAAGATGTTTGAAGGTCAGGCTTCAGATGAGGAAGCCAGACAAGCTAGACTTTTTTATGGAAAACAAATTTCCACTCCCCCCCCCCAAAAAAAAAAAAAATCAGCAAATTTTTTTTTAGATGGAAATAGCAAGTGTTATTGAACAACAATTTTTTTTTCACCCTTGCCAATCTCTCTGTAATGTTTCTCTTGTTTTTTCCAATAGAGAAAGGGATAATGAGGAGAGAAATAATTACCATTCGTGACCACCTAGGGTGAAAGTGTGCGTGTGGTCTCTGCTGAGCATGTCAGTATACAAACTTACATCCTATGTAATAATTATATTGTTCTACCTTTTGCCATGGTGTGACATACAAAATCTCAGTATGTCAAAAGACCACTAGAAGAAGAATAAATATTGAACAGGGTTGTAAAAGCTTTCAACAATGCAGTAAAAATAGATACAATTCAATATTCATCAATGTAATTTCAGGAACAATTGCTGCATTCCAAAAATAAATATTACTTACAAGCATTTAATTTGTCTAGGGAGAATTTTTTAAACCATTAATGTCTTCGCAAAATTAATGAGAGCTACATCTTTTAAAAATTAAACCAGAGAAGCTAGATTTTTCTCAACCAGTTCTTTAGTCTCCAAGCAGTGCTGTGACAACAGTCCACTGAAGACACTGGAAACAGTTCCATGAACTTCAGTGGGACTCTTCACATACTGTGTAGCACTGCAAGCAAAGGCTCGATAGCCAAGAAGATGTGCTTTTAAGCCTAATTGGCTTCTCAGGTGCTTTCACGCAAAAGTTGAATTTTCTTTAATCCATTTATTGAGTGGAATGTATTGAATTTTCTTAAAGTAGAGATTATTTTGGCCTTTGTTTTTGCATCATTAATCAGATTTGGTTTTCTATTTAACATGGGTTTTATACCACTTTCAACAGTACTGTAAGTGTCCTCCATGTTCTAGTTCAATGCCAAACTGCCTGAGACACTATCTGTGTTTAGGTGCACAAAACTTCATCTGTCGGAGATATAGACAACAGTACAGTCAAAATGAAGTGTTACTCCCAAAGCAACAGTGTACATGGGGGTTTAGATAAAAGATTCCCATTATGAAAGAAAGTTACTGTTCTTGTAAACTCAATAAGCAGAACTGGATAAAACAAGAAGTCACATGATATGTAAGCCCAGACTATACAAAAACTGACCCAAACTCTTCTTCGAGTTTTGAAAAATTGTTAAAAATCTATCTGCAAGATATTTTAATTGATCATTTTTTACGATCTGTTTACTTATACCCAAACAAAAAAAAAAATCTTAGGACTCTCTCAATCTGTTTGGAGACAGTAAGTATCAGAAGGGTTTTTTTTAAAATAAACACAATATCATGGAATTTTCACATCACTAACGAAAATACAACACAAATCATGGTTTCTGATCTACCAATGGAAAGAAATGGGGGAAAAAAAAGCCTTGTAAAAAATATGATGAATGTAAGAGTATCTCAACATCTGAACATCTTGCTAAGCCTGAGTTTTGTAATGTTTTATCTACTTATCTGCATTTTTTTACAGTAACTCATTATTTTGAATGGATTTCAATGAATTTTGAATTAAAGATAAATGGTGAAGTTGGAACCCCTCTTTTCCCTCTTTAAACTGAAGTAATAATACTAATTGAGGAACATGATCATCTTTCCAAAAGTGCGCTATTTCCTTATTATTCACAAGATTGGTATAACAGAAATTAAACTAACAAAGAAAAACATTGCAAAGAAATAAAGTAAATTTACTGATGGAATCACTTTCAGAAAGAAGTATAAACAATCAGGTATATTTAATTACTTATTCAAAGGCCAGATAACAGAGTGAAGAAATGTGTTTCTTTCATCAACCTACCCAGTCCTACGCTCCAGATTATTACTAAACAGCGGCTAATATATTTCTGTGTTGAGTCCAAGCTTGCAAATGCTCTCAAAGAAAAATAAGAAATAGTCTCTTCTACCCAAAGTTTTCTCATTTGCTTATTAAAACAATGTGGAAAGTCAAATGATTGTCTTTAAGAAGTTACCTGTTTAAAATTGTTTAATTCTCCTGATTTAGCAGCATTGCAAGATGAACATACATGCAAATAAAACAAAATTAAATTTACTATAGATGTCCCTATAATCACTTGTTTCCATTCACCTATAATCCACTCCTCTGACCCAAATGATCTCTTTCTAAACTGATTTTGTACACACTCTCTGAAGATTTCTTTTTCAAGGAACAATACTTGTAAAGGAGTGAAGATTTTCTGAGGCTCAGTTTACACAGAAGACAATAATATAAATTCAACACATATATATATACAGTCAATATACAATAAGCAGAAGTTTATGGATGCTTCACTGAAGAAATAGTGGTGTCTAAAATTCAAATTCCTAGCTTCGTACCAAACAGAGCTACCTTTGGGCAAACTCAATGTCCATGAAAGCAGAAACTCCACCATCACCACATCAGTGATGAATGCGGCACATGGTAACCACAGGTCTCATCGCCACAGAATTTGGCGATGAGACGCATGCAGTGTGTCATACATTTCCAGTACTATTCCCACTAAACAGGTATATACATATATCATAGCAAGACATGGCAATAGTCAGCACCCCAGTGACAAGGTCTCCTAGTCCATGAAGTGGCCATGGCAACTGGACTTTCCAATTCTTCCTTTTACTTTGTCATAAAGCGTTAGCAGAAAATGTTTTTCTGTGGTACTTTTTCCTTGATAAAAATGTTGATTTCAAAAGGATTTCATTTTGAAGAGAAAGGAGTCAGCACATTACGATATCATGAGAATGCCCCATTTATTTCAGCGTCTCCAGAGGGAAAAGTTTCCTCTTTGGAATTAACATAGTTTTGTGTATTTTTGTATTTTCTATCCCTGCTGAAACCAGGACACTTTGAAAGAAAAATAAAAAATCAAAGCAAAACACTCAAATCAACCTGAGACAGTCACTTTCTCTTTCATGGGAGGTATAAAAACAAATGCATATATATATATATGTCAAAATAATAAAAACAATGTATATTTTATCCCCTTTGGGAATGGGAGAAAACTATGAGCTATGATCAATGCATAGCTAGCCAGGATAATGTAAGAATGAGATAACTTTGACAAAGCAATGAGAATTCTGAAAGATGCAAACCAGGTAATCCCAAACACGCTGCCTGTGGTGTGCAGAGGGGCATCTCTGACCAGGGCAGGCAATCCCTCACAGCAGGCCTGTACAAGGGCAGCATTGCTGCTTACTGGCCCCTGCTGGCTCCTGCAGAGCTGACACAATCAATTGACCCATCAAAGCCCTCAACACCCACCAACGCCCACCCTTCACACACAAGCTGGACTGTGAGCCCAGCTATAGGGAGCAGAGGACGCTGTGCAGCACCATCTCTGACAACGGGGAAAATCTGCTGCTCCTCTAACTCGTCCGTCACAAGTGATTAGCTCCCTCATCGGGTTTGAGAAAAGCTGTGGGTGGAGGTGTATCAAACCCTGTATGTTAGCAAGCCGAACTGTACCGAGATCTATATGTAAGAAATACCCGACTGCATTTAAAACACAAGCTCAGTCCCAGCTACTTCAAGACCTCAGGCAGATGTTTGGCCTTTCCGCCGCTCCACCGCAATGAACCATTGCGTCCTGACCACTCAGCCACTGGCTTGCACTGAAAGATAGCCAGCAAGTTACTGCAGTATCATCACAATTAACACCGCGCTAACAGTGGTGTGTCTGCAATACTAATTAACTCTAGGAACGGTGCTCTGCGCGCCTTGCCCAGAGCATTGTCCAGCCTTGTCAAAATACCTCTTCTTCCCAGGGGAACCTGACATCCCTCGGTGGGGTGAAAATTGCCCCATGGGCTCTGCCCACAAGGACAGGCTGTCCCCTTCCTTTGACTTTGAGAAAAAGGAGTTATCTCCCTTTCCTCAGGAAGCAGAAGGTCAGGGAACATCTGCATTTAAATGGAAAACAGTTACTAGTGCTAACGCCAGGAGCAGCTGATAATTAGGGATTATTAGCCCAGCAATATGGAATGATTGATACAGGGTTAAAGCTAATGACTTTAAAGATGATTAGGCCATTTTGTCACCAGTTGTTTACTCTGTCTATAGACACAGAAAACCGTTCACTTTAGTCACTGCAGAGCTCTGTATGATGCCTCATGGGGTAGGAAAGAGAGTGCAAGCTGTGATGCTGTAATACGGTCTATGATATAAGGTGAGCACGTAGGAGATATATGTTGAAACCGAAGAGAAAGCCTGGCATTTATTTAGGTAAGCAAGTTGCAGCACAATTGAGGATTGTTTTGACTGTCTATTTTAGGAATTTCTGCAGCAGACTTGAGTGCCACATCTGAAACCTGTGAGGTTTGAGCTGAATTTACTGTTTTCAACGGTTACAAGAATTTTTTTCCCGATCCATTTTTCCATTTGAAGCAAAGTTTAGAAAATGTTTGGAGACAAAAATGTGCAATCAAAAAGACAAAAAATCTTTCTAAGTGAAAATATCTGAATATACATAAATGAGGTGGTACAAGACTATCACTTCTGAAGGAAATCCAGTCTTGTGACCTGATTCAATACAGAACAAGAGCGCCCACTTGAACTTTCAAAGGCAACAAGCCTTAATCACCTACTTAAGATAAGCATGTTCTCACATGCTTCCCTGAATGGAGGGGGGAAAGTCTTACTTCTCTTAAGTGCCTTGCTGAACCAGATCTTCAATAAAGGCCTTTGAGCAATTGCAAATGGATCCTGAGTGAATGTTGAGTCAGCAGAACTGCTGGGACTCCTGGGCCCTCTTCTAGAAATCAGGCAGAAAACAGCAAAAACCATCTCTTCTACATATACCCCAAGGGGTGGGAGATATCTTACCAGTCTCACCTATGAACTCTTCATTGCTTAAGATGTATCACACACCCCAGTTTCTTTACACCCTGAGCTCAGGAAGATATGTGAGCTGGACATCGGCATCACACATGAAGGGTTTTCCACTCCAGTTACAGGGAAATAATCAGGGGAGATGGTGCACCGGAGAGCAGCCCCCAGGGGGAGAAGGAAAGAGGCAGGGAGGGAGTACAGGGCCATGCCCTACGCCATCCGTCATCACTGCAGCCGCCTCACAGGAGACAACCCTGTAATAGAAGCTGGCTAATTTCTTTAGAAGTATCTCATTAGTCCCTCCTTTCCTGAGCTGCCTCTCTATTACAATGTGATGAATGAACTCTGCCATTCCCAGTTCCAGCCTGTCCCCTTAGTGTGACAGTGTGCTCCTCCCCACGCCCCTCCCAACCTGTCCTTTATCTCTTCTGTAACCCTGCTCAAGTGATAACTACCAGGGGTGGTCGTAATGGATGCTGGTCACGATAGCTGCGTCTGACTCAAAGTGGATTCGGGAGCCAGGTAACAACACAATAGCCAAGGGCTATTGCGAGCAATGCACCCACCTAACCACAGTGATCGCTATGCAAATAGGACTATGAGTCAACCATCTTACCCCCATAAATAGTGAGCTGCCCAAGAGCCCTTCAAGCTCTCCTGCACGGCAGCATCTCCACGTGAGTAGGGATGCCTCTCAAGGTTACTCCTTGAGGTTGAGGGATGCCTTGCCGCAAGAGATCCTTGGTAAATGACTAATAGCATGCTAAACTTTGAAATCTTAGCTAAGCAATATAAAGGATTGATTGTGCATATGTAATCCTTTAGGCATAAACCGTTGACCAAGTCTGGGACTAGGATTGGATCCAGCCACACCTAGACTCCTCTCTGAGAAGGAGTTTAGAAAGCAAGGGGGTCCTTTCTGAACCTCATGGCTCAACAGGAGGTTGAGCGACAGTTTTGTCTGACCCTGTCCTCTATGCAGTAAATAATCAAGTGTACCTTGTCATCAAATCTTGTTAAAGCACTGTCACATTTACCATTGAACTTTGTTAACTCACTGTTTTCTATCAATAAAGTGTATTGTTGCTTCTCTCTTATGAGTGAAGTGCAGTCTCACTCCATCCGCAACACTTAGTGAAATGAAGATGAGTCATGCTGGCCAGGACTCAAGGTAGAGATAATTATACAGGGGCCAGGGGAAGTATTTCATTCACCAGCTGCTCTATCAGTAGTAGAGAAGGGATCTCCTGTCCCTCCCATTGCTATAGGAAACTCTGGACAGAGAATAAAAGGGTATGGAAAATGCATGTTCCGTAGTGAAAATATTCTATACACACTCTCTGTGTAACGCTTCATTGTAACCTACATATGACTGACCGGGAGCAATGAACATGAAGGGTCTGATACTGGGACTGGATTTCAGTGCTGTGCAGGTCTCCCCATTTCAGATCCCAGCTGTAGTCATGCAATAACCCCTGTGTGCAGGACAGTGTCTACAAGTGCTACCCAAAGACATATGCACTGGCATGAGCGTCATCTTCACCTGTTCATGAGGGTGCCTGGTTACTCTGGCTGTGCAGAAAGGACATGCCAGAGGGCTGCAGCCAAGGCTCTCACCTCCCTCTCTGCAGTGAGTAGCTGCTTCTGAGAGGACAACTTACTCCTTCTCTGTGCACTGTGTGGATAGTTTTGATGAGGAAGCCGGCATAAAGGGGATGCCCTTTGCATCTCTGAAGGAATAAGGGAGGATCACTATTAAAGCCTACAGATCAAGTTGTGATGTTCTTACTATAACTCACCTTGAAACACTGAAACATACTAAGAAAAAGTCTGCTCAAAATTAAAGAAGAAAGCAGATTCTACATTGCATATAGGATTGTGCTTTCTACCTCTCACCCTGCACCTGGCAATAGAAGGTAATTTATGACTGAAATTTCAATTTCTACTTTCCTTCCTCCACTTGTACACACAGAAACGCATTTCTGACTTCCGTCACACACACAGTCACACACACACTCTACTGACTTCCAGCGGGCATTTCATTTTTGGCACACAGCTTATGGGCCATAATGAATCTGAGAATTTGACTGATTTTTAGCACTTTGCCATCTTAAACACTGACAGCATCTCAGAGCCTCTGTTACTTTGCACAGCCAGCTAAGCGATGCATTGATGTCTCACCAGCTACATTTGAATTCAGTTTTGTGGAAGACATAAGCATCTTCTAGATGTGCTGGATTTTAATTGAGTACGGAAAGAAACACAAAAAGTTATAAGATGAGTAATCTGAGAAAAAAATTGCCATACTTTATCCACCCTATCTTAAGTTAGTGTCAGCATAAATAAAACAACCCTCTTCCCTCCCATAATCACTATCCTTCCTTTTTTTTCTCAGAACAAGTACTAACTGAGATTAGAGTTAAAAGAGACATACTTTTATTTATAATGCTTAAATTCATCTGTTGTGTTTCATCTATATGAGAAAGACAGCCACGTCAGGGAAAGTCTTGGCATTTTCCACTGTTCTGCTGTGCAATAGGTGAGAGAAAATTAAATTAATACCAAATGTCATATATGCTTCAATAATGGCCATTGTCTATACTTCCCACTCCCCAAACTTTGCCGTTAAACAGAAGCAGAGTCATTCTGTGCATGTACACTGGCTGTAGCAGGCAGGACCACTAGCGTGAGTCATACAGCATACCAGGACAGAATCTCCCAGAGTGGAGTCTGCCCAGGAAACCTGGGCTTGTAGCAAATCTCTAGTAGAATTAACATTGAAATCTGCAATCAAGAGATCAAGTAACTTGGAAAAATTTGTCTAAGAGACAAAAAAAAACAAACCAACAGTAGCACTGGTGTACCCCCTCCTTTCTGATCTGCCCTAATTTTATTTTTTTTTAATATTCTTCCATATAGAAAGACTGTTTTTAGGCTAACACAGTCATTGCATTAAACAAGAGATCCCAGAGTGGAGTCTGCCCAGGAAACCTGGGCTTGTAGCAAATCTCTAGTAGAATTAACATTGAAATCTGCAATCAAGAGATCAAGTAACTTGGAAAAATTTGTCTAAGAGACAAAAAAAAACCAAACCAACAGTAGCACTAGTGTACCCCCTCCTTTCTGATCTGCCCTAATTTTATTTTTTTTTAATATTCTTCCATATAGAAAGACTGTTTTTAGGCTAACACAGTCATTGCATTAAACAAGAGAATCAACACATGTGAAGAGCAGAAGTGAGGTCTCTGTGAGAAAGCATAGTTCAGGTGGGTTATTCACCATGTAACAGAAAGAAAAAGGAAGAAGAAATTGTGAAGGCAAATATCTTTGATCCTTTCAAAGATGTCTCTCCAACTGTCTGTCCATCCTAATCATTGCATTTACCATCCAGACAGCTGCTTCAGTGAGCAGGGTAATTGTGCAGCCTGCAAAGAGTAACTGTACAGCTTGTCCAAGAATGTGTAGAGGTCAGACTCTCCCAAACATCCACGAGAGCTTTCCCACACCACACCCAAACTGGCTGGTTGCTGGCTGGCAGAAACAGGACCACAGCACAGCGATCTCATTGCTGCTGTCTGTAGAAGCAAAGACCTGGCTAGTGAGTCCTAGGGAATGCAAGGCGTAGGAACCAATGTCGTCATATCTGAGCAAATATAAAATACACAGCTGTGTAAACGATATGCAAAACTGAGAACAGAAAGGACATAATCTGTTTAGAGAAAGAGGGGGAAAGAGATATCATATGGGAGGAAGTTGCTACCACTAAGACAATTCATCTGGTTTAGAGCCTGCTCTCAAGTATGCCCTTGAAATGAACACAGCCCAGATAAATTGTTCCAATGACTTGCAAATTACTGACCTCTGGTACTCAGATGCAAAGTAGAAGCCATGGGTGGCAATGCTCTGCTGGTTTCAATTAAAGGTTTGAACACAGTTCCCATGCCCTTCCAAGACAATATCCTAATCACGGCCTCTAGGAGAACTCTACTTCCATCTCCAAATCTGTTCTAGATGGTATGAAATAGCCACTGGGGTTTGGAAATGAAATCTCCTTGTTTCAGTTTGCTAATTCCCCAACTGCTGAGCTATCCATACTTTCTTTCTGGGTTTTCTTCCATATGCACTTTGCACAATGTTATACAATATGACTTCTCTATGGATACTTGAAGAACTCATTATTTTTTTGTGTATTTGCATGCTCCAAATTGGGGTTCATGTGCTCACACTTACCAGAAAAGAATGAGGAAAGTGGAAGGTGATGCATTATTGCAAGGTATTCTATAACTTGCACGTATGTTCTATTTAGAAAGGGGCTGTGCTCAGAGGTTTTAAAAGGTTGCTGGCTTCTGAGTGCATTTGGGAAGTTTACATCAGAGAGTTGCTGTTCGATGTCTTCTTGAAATGTCTTTTCTGTCTTTAATAAAAGCAAAACTATGCTAAGAATCCAAGTAGGTGATTTGTGAATTTTCAGTACACTGCTGCCTCTGTTAAACGTCTGCAGGTTGAACTTCCAGATCTGTAGTTTTAGATTCTGTCCTCATATTAACATTCCTAGGCATATGGCATAACCCACTACTTATGTTTTCATTTAATAGTTTCACTCTATATCCCTGATAAAAAGGTTTCACCTAAAAGACATGTATACACAGAAAACTACATAGAGATCTATTTATCTATCTCAGGAGGATGAAGAGCCAAGAAAATGATGACAGAATATGAGTCAGTACCTCTGGAGTGGCTGAATATTTTGAATCTGATTACTGAAAGCCAGGTGCCAATCCCTTTATTCAGAAGAGAACCTGTGCGTTGCATTTGGGCTCTATGTTTTGCTTTTATCATCAGCTGCACAGAAAATATAACTGAAAAGATGCAGAACTGAATATTTTTAAACCAAGCTTTTACAAGAAATTCCATATAAGAATTTGAGAATTGTCTTTCCCACATAATGGGGTGGTCAAGAGATGCCCTGCATCTCTTCATCTCTCCCTCTAATTCTCCCATCCTGTGCAAGAGACGTGTGACACTGTGGCAGCATAAAGGGGATGTATGAAATGTCCATGAGCAGAAAAATCTCCAATTGGTAGGAAACTCCCTTTCAGTCCCAGCCATCACAAGCTGACTCTTGCCCTGTACCTCTCCCCTGGTCTGAGAGAGGTGATATCTCAGGGCCAGAGGCTGTGACAGAGAGGAGTTACGCTAAGCATTTCTGTTGGCAGAGTCCATTAAAGGATTTCAGCTAAGCAGTGGAATTAGAGCAGCCCAGGTGAGAGACATCTGAATTTGGGCTGGCCATGCTCATAAGGGAAATGTAAATGGGCTTATCAACATTGCAGTAAGATTACAAAGGGTGGGTGATGTGAGCATGCCTTCATGCGTCAAAGGAAATCCTTCAATTTCCATTTTTTGCCCAGAACTTGAATCAGTATTTATAAGCAATTCCACTTCTATTCTAAAATATTGTGACCAATATGGTCACACTGCTTCTGTTCTCCCTCCATGTCTCCCTACATTTTCATGGAGCAAGATACCCTCAGGTGGGTATGAGAACAGAGAACAGGCAGTGAATTAAAGCACAGTTTAAAAAAAAAAAAGGAAAAAGAAACAAAAAATGTTTTCTGCTACATTTTATCATTCTTATTCTGCAAATGTATGCATAGTCAAGAATTACTAGAAATGAGGCGTAGATCCTGAGTGGAAAAAAAAAACTTACATATGTATATGTAGGTGTGTTTTTATATATATGTGTGTGTGTGTACTTTTATATTGTAAGCAAAACTGCCATTATTTGCACATTCTGGGTAGAGGTCCAACCTGTGGCCAGTCCCACTCCAGGACAGGCTGCAGCTATTACCAACTTGAGAAATTACCATTACCATAACAACTAACACATTTTTCCAATTAGTTTGAGGGAGGAAATGAGACATTTTTCATCGTTAATGCCTCTCTCTCTTCCTCTCCTTGCCCATCCATTTTATGCTTCCTGATGGTGCTCAGGAGGCCGTCGGGTTCCCTCCAGCACACTTCCTGCTTCCCAGGAATAAACTGTTACCACTTTGTTTGAAATGATTCCTGAGAAGTCTGATTCCTCTCACCAAAATGTGAATAATTGTAGCATTTGACTCTCAGCTTCCTCCTCAGGGATCCTTCTGAGTTAAACAGTTATTGAATTTATCTTGACAGGGATTGCCAAAGAAAACTTTATTCAAAGGACAGAGGGTGGAACAAACTGTTTGCTGAACTGAAAAAAGTTTGAAATACTATAAAGGGAGAGAAAAAGTCCCGTAATGGAACGTGGAAATCTGGGACAGACAAATCGGGCCATAAAATGTAAGATCAACACAGCAATGGGTAGCAGGAAAGCATATCCTGGGCCAAACATACCAAGGGAGACTGTTACACACACTGACCTCAGATGTCATATACAACATGCATCTGCAAACCACCTCATACTTCAAAGTCCCACATTACACTAAGCTCAACAAGTCCATGCTGGAAAGGAAGAGGGAGGGCCTGAGTCAACAGTGTTAAGTGTTCAGTGTATGAATCTAAGATACAGACATCTTCAACCCCAAGTATCCAGTCTTTCATTTCCAAACTAAGACCACAGCCTTTCCTATTTCAAACACCAAGAACATGGTTCTAAGTCAGAAAAAAGGGATCAATCTTACTCAACACGACTGCTTAATGCATGCCTGTTAATCACACAACATCCAGTCCAGTGAAGAAGCAGAAAAGCATGGCAGAAGCAGCACAACTCTAAGAAAGGCAGCTTAACTCTCTTTTGGCCCATGAACCATCAAGTACTAACAAGGCTCCTTGAATAACAGCAAAGTGCTAGTGAGCTCCATCAAGACAGGTGACTAAATTTCACCCTCACTTACAAGTGCAAAGCTCAGATGTGATTTTCATCCCTTCTGGTTTCCATCTGAGCAAGACAAGCATGAGTATTGAGAGAAAGTTGCTCTCCGGGTGTTCTAGCAACAGTTGTCTGTAAAAAGTGTTAGATTTCACAACAAAGCCTGCTTTCTGTTAGATTTTTGGCTTAGCTGTGAAATTGGTAGGTGGTCCTCTACACTGAGTAGTAATGTCACGCTTTGGCTTGCGCATAAACCAAGTGTCACCTGCCAATAGTAATGACACAGTAACAAGAGCCTAGTAGAGGATCCCTTTTTTCGAGTGAACTGGTCAAATGATAGCAGGTAACATACAGTCCTCTTGCTACAGGTGACTGGAAAGCACAAGAGTTTCAGCTTTATCTCAGCAGCCCATCTTTCCAGGTGTTTCCCCACAGTTACAATGTGTGCATATATGCAACAGTGGGCTGTAAGACTTTTGCAGGAATACCATGATCCTTATACTCATCACCACGATAGCCATGAATGGCAGGTACCTACTGACTGACCTACTTCAGACCTTCATCGCCACAGAATCTGAATGGCTCACAAACTTATTGAAGTATGTATCCTCACATTTCTCTACTGATGTAAAGAAATGCTGCTGTCACCCTGGAACTTAGCCTAATGAGAGGAAAGCAATGCACCGTCAAACATGCATCCTATCACCAGCCCCATTCTACATTCTAGAACCTCAGAGGTCCCCCTCACACCCCATCTGCAAGCACTCACAAGAACCCTGACCAACAACAGCTGGGTCTCCATTGGCAGTCAGGTGTTTTGTGTGGTAAGAACCAAGGCTGTGTCCTGGTCACCAGGGTAGCAGTCAACATCACCACTGCCCTGCTTCACTGTCATGGCTTTTCAGAGTTCCTGACCTGGGCTAGTATCTTCAAGCCAATGTCCTTCCTCCTACACTTATAAATGAGTCATTTTCCTCTGTCATGAGGAACTGGTAATGACACCCCAAACACCTTGCAGACAAAGGCTTCCATTTTTCCCGTGAATTTTCTGCACCAGCTGATGCAGCTCATGAGAATTCACAGATTCCCTCAGAGGTAACAGTGGAGAGCATGGTGGTGGGGAGACCCACACCTGCTGACAGATTTGCTGTCTAAACCCACCATAAATTACATGGAGGGCAATGTAGGACCAAGAGATGTGTGACAGAGCTACTAGCCTGGAGGTACCTTGTGTCTTCACTGAAGTTTAGCTAAAGAGTAGGAAGGACAAACCATCATCAGAGTGAAAACAGTGGCAAACATCATTAGCTCTGCTGACCTTTCTTTTCATACCTACCTGTAGTCTCCTGGTATTTTACTTACAGAGTCGCATTCTACTTCATCATTCATGTGTTCCCTTCTCCTGTTAAAGAACATTCAGCACATTGTGTAGACCTTGAAAAACCTCCTCCACTGGGAATAATTAGAAATGTCAGCAGTGCTGTCTGATCTGGGAGAAGCATAGACCTCTGAGGAAAGAAAAAGGGTAGGAGTAGCGTTTTTACTGAGAATGGAGATATGAAGATTTGACAGTCAAGCCCACAGAACCTGAAATTTCTTCCTACTTCTTGGAGTTATTTCTTATTCTTCTACTGAGATGTAACCAGGCTGCAGATAACCATAAATAGCTGGACATTATAAGCAATAGAGTTCAAAGTTCTGTTCTGCGGCATATTTTGTAATTTTTTCAAAGGTTTTCATTAGGATTTCAAGGGTTGTCTACAAAAAGTTATATTTGTGCATGAGGGACAATAGTGACAGTGGTCAGAAAATGGAGGCCTTTAGGCTATTAAGGGAAGGAAGGGAGGTAGGGAGATGCTAGACCAGATTTTGGCAGTCTGGTGGTAGAAGTCACATATGAAATACAAAACCAAGATCAGGATCAGACATGCTTTCAAAAGAATCATTTCACTATATACAAAGGTTATACTCCACTGATAATCAGATGCTTTCCATAGAATAGTCTCCCATATTATCCCTTATAATTTGGAGTTTCATTTCCATGTTCACTTGGGAGAATGAATGAGAGTGCCATGGAGGGTAGAGACAAGGAGAGGGTCCAATCTGTGTCCCTGGTCAGTTTAGAGAATTCACGTTAGGGATCACCCTCTCACCTCCCAAATATCCATGAACCAGAAGTAGAAATATGAGGCAACCTCCTGAACTGGTGACCTTCTGAGCAATGGACTGACAACAGAAGAGTGGCCATAGCTGCTGTCCCCCTACACCACAGCATCCTCATGTTCATCATTACTTTGCCAAATAAGAAGTGCTTTTTCAGCAAAGGATATCCAAAAACAGTCCCTTTTCTATCACAGAGCAATCATAACAGTACACAAAAATATAAGATCAGTCGTGCTGTACCAGATGAAAGGTCCCTCTCTGCTGATACCTAGGGAGGACTGTAAGAATGCAGCAAATGTAAGGGATTTCCTCAGTGCTTCTTGCAAGCTTTAGTAATGTGAAACTCAGATCTCTGAAGCCAAGCATGGTTTCTATGAATACAGTGACTCTCAATGGACTTATCCCATCTTATCTTGAACCTATGCAAGCATTCATATCAACTTGTGGCAAGGAGCTTTGCAGCTTACCCAGCCCTTAATGAGAGAAGAAATATTTTTCTATTACTGGTCTTCCCATACTTCCAGTATGAACCTTTCCTGTTAGTCTGGCATGGTTTGGGAGATACAAACGTACCTTATCTTAGCTTCCTCCCTTTCTTCCTCATTCATACGAGACAGATAAATGCCATGCCGTGGCACACCATCCAACTTGCTGTCAAGGACATCAATCACACAGAAAAGCTTCACACAGCTCTTTTACCAACTACTTCTGTTCAATGTTGTAGACACTACTAACTATGGCTAGCAAGTGGCACCATGGCAGCTGCAGGTGAATTTTCTGTGGCTTTTTCCATGCTAGAGGTTGCCTTTGGAACAATAATTTTGGCTCCTTAAGGAACTGGCAAAAACCGTCTACATGGCAAGAGAGGTGACATTTCCCAATGCACCAGAGAAGACCAACTGATCATGGTCTGCAGCTTAATCCAGTACACAGAATTCTTATGCACAGCATCAGCTCATATAAGCAGTATCTCACGAAACTTCCCAGCTGCCCATTTCTGTCACGTTTGGTAGACTGTGTATATGGAGTGATTTGATAAAATACAGAGTTGCCACTACCTATGGATCCTGGTCTTTGTAGGCCAACCCTGCTCTAACCCACTCCCTCTGCAGCCTTCCTCCCTCCGGGGCTCAGCTCTGCGCTCCAAGGATTCAGGGCCCAACTCTATCTGACACAGCTGTGCCATCTTCGCTTGCACTTCTCATGAAATCACTTACCTCTGAAAAACAGCTGTGAGAAAGTCTGTAGAACAGAGTTCTGCAAAATAAGAAAGGTAAAATTATAGACAGAAGTAGAATTGTTGGGCCAGGGACTGCAGGTAGCTGCAGAGGCTCATGAAGAAAAACACCAAAATGGAAAGGTATAAAATCCTAAGGGAAAAAACAGGGAAATGGCATCTCATAAACATAGAGTAACGCCTTGAGGGAACAGCAGGGATAAACCCTTCCCCTCCCGACTGATTCCTGCTTGGCCAGGGAAGACTCTTCAAGTGCTTTACCAGGGTGGTGAGCCTGCCAACATTTAGCCTAGTAGCTCTGTAAATACTCTCTCTCTCATGCATGTTATTCGATAAATATTTACTTTATGCTTTTAAGTTCTGCTTGCAGAGTCTCTTTGCTGACAACTAAGGTGCCAAAATAAAGTGTCTCAAAGAGGGAGGGTTGCACTGTTCAGGGTAAAAGTAAGGTGCTTAAAGATACGTGCAGCACATTAGCAGACTTATGGGAGTGAGCCAGGCTTTAGCACTTGTGATTTTTTAAGTGAATGAGGCTGGTAACATCTTCCTAATCCAGGATTTTTACCCAGTATTTCTTTGTTATTTGTTTGTACAGTCACTGTGCACAAATAACAGACATATTCTTGGGTTACTATCAAGACTGACAAGAGAGAGGCACAATACACGCAGACTTTAAGGTCAAAATCTGTTTACAGGGATCCAATACTGTTACAGAAGCAAATACAGTATTTTTGAGAATGAACACCACTTTCGTAAAGAAGAAAAAAAGAGGTAAGGCACAGGGAAACTGTCACTCTAATGTACTCACATTCATCAGATCGAATTATCTCAGTCATTTGGGATAACATCATAACACAGCACTGTCAGAGGATCAGTGTCTCCTGCTCTGACAATAAATGCTTTGGCTGTTATGTAGCAGCAGGGGATGATCATCTGCCTCTGATACATTAATGCCTTAGTCCATTCTCATTATCCCTCAACTTATGAAAACATTAGAGCTGTTCTCATGGTGAAACTACTAGTGAAGTGTCTGTGGGAGACAGATGTGTGCGGGGCACAATGGCAGTGAAAGGGGAGGCACTGTTTCATATGCCAGCAGAGAAATTATTTAGTCACGTATGCCTTACACATGTGGTAAATGTTGCTATAAAAGTCCCTTCCAGTTAATAATTAATTTTCTAAATACAAACATTTTCTCTTCTTACAAGAGAAAAGATGCTGCACTCACTGGAAAGCTCGTGCCTACTCAAAGCTTCCCCTTCACCCTGCTTGTACATTGTGTCCACTGCAACTCTCTTGTAGCAGCAGCCTTCAAACAAATATCCCTGTGCTGCCGTTGTCCCTGTGT
>NW_008824356.1:8937291-8961958 GCF_000699105.1 Pygoscelis adeliae | reverse complement strand
TGTAGGGTAAGCATTTAAACACTTGCCAATTCATTATGGTATCTGCCAGCTTGCTTTCATGTAATTCTCCAAAAACGACTCTTCCACATGCCCCTGGATAATCACTGTGTATAGTCAAGAGAGAAAACCCACAGAAATATTAAATGTTAGTTGCAGTACAAGCTTGAAAATGTTGTTACTGTCAGTAAATGCTGTTAGTAATTCCAGCAATTAAAAAAAAAGAAAATCAACATGGTATTTAATGAGCTTTTGCCCTGTACAAAAGTATAGGAATGCAGATACTGGGCATGGAGATGTATGTGAGACAAGGCACCAGCAAGCCCATGGCATCCCACCTGGGGTTTCTGACTTTGATGAAAAGTAATGAGAGTTTGGCAGCTTTGGCCAAATATTCAAGTGCTCTTGTAATTGCTTCACAATCCCCCAGTCAATCTGCCACAAATGTGTGTCTGGAATAGCAGAGTCCCAGAGCTAAAGCAGCAGAGTTGATGTGAAGTCAAAATTGACTTTCACGGCTTCTGGCTACAGCGACCCTCATTCTTGCAGCCAAGACTCAATGCCCTACCAATAAAAAGTACTAAAACTCATCTTCAAAGTGCTAATACAAACTGAGGGAAAAATGCCAACACAGTAGACCCTCAACATCTCTAAAGTGCACAAGAACTTCCTTGATAGACTCCATGTACTTCAGCTAGTGATCTTTTAATAGTCATTCTCCTGTCGTTGTGTTATGGAAACCAGAGTCCAATTATAAGGGGACAGATTTCATGATAGTTGTCTCGAGTTCAGCAGTTTAATTTACATATTTGAGTTACTTTATGCGAAGCATCTAGGTGTCCTCTGGGTCGCTCAGGCTGAAGCAATGCAGGATCAAGGCTTCTCAGTAGTGGTCAATGTCTCCTCCCAGAATGATGAACTGGAGCTTGATCAAGTTACTTCCTTTACAAAGAGAGATGGAGATGAGATGAGATGAGATGAGATGAGATGAGATGAGATGAGATGAGATGAGATGAGATGAGATGAGATGAGATGAGATGAGATGAGATGAGGGAGAACTGGGATGGGAAGTGGGGGCTAGGATACCAAGGCTTGCTGTTCCTCAGGGGCCGTGGATGTTGTTGCTGGGAAAGGCCTCCATCCTACCAGTGGTCATCCTGTCTCCCTCAGCAATGATCTTTTCAGGCATCAAGCACAGGCAACACAGGCAGCTAGGTAGTGCTACTGTCAACAACTGCTGCTTTAGCAATTCTCTGCTTTGCCTGTTCCTCCTTTTGATCCTGTGTGAGTGTTTCTGACTCCTCTGAAAGGACTGTTGAGAAGTTACTGAGTATTATTTCAGGCCCATGTAATATCATTGAGCTATGAGTTTTTGTTGCCATATGAGGATGCTTAAGTCAATGATAGGAACAGAGGCTACCTAAAGTACAGATGTAAGCAGAAGTCCTAGCAGACAGCTACGCTTGTTTATTTGGGGTCCCTATAGTTCACAATTTGCAAGTTATCCTGGTTTGAAAATTAATTTCTACTTTGTAAGGTTAATTTTCAGTCAGATCAGTTTCCTGAACTGGTTCCCTGTGTGGCCACAAGAGAACTAAATACCAGCAGAGGGGAAAGGCAAGAACACGTGGAGCAGCCCAGGCTTGTATCAGCTTAAACTGCCATAGAGACATACATGTGGTTATATACACAACTTCACCTAATTACTGTGTTATGGTCTTAGACCGAATTTAAAAACATGCCCCACTAAAGTGGAAATCACCCTACTGCTCATCAGCACCTTCAGGTCTCAGACTGCCCAACAAGAGCGCACATCCCTTAGAGAAATGAAAACACTTATACACTCTTGATCAACACTTGATTAAACTGCAAATATAGCCCTTTCAAATCTTGCAGTCATTTCCATTTCAGGGTTTTATTAAGGGAGAATTTTTTTTTTAAATGGACACAGAAAGTAATGTTACGTGTTTGGTTGATAGATGAAGGTATCTGAGCCTGTTACAAGTGTTCAGTCTGTGTGCTCTGCTCTTGGTGCATTTTGTGCCCAAATAAATGGAAAAAAACAACTTCATAGATTTTTTTTCATGGCAGGACAATATGAGACAACTTAACTCTAGACTTTCTAACAGGAAGAAATATTGAGAAAAAGAAAGAATACTGAAGCATAGGCACATTCCTCACCAGAGGAAGCTGCTTTTCATCAGTAGCAAAACAGTATATATGGTTTGTGAAAGCTTTGAATACTTTGTAATTAAAGATGCCATTCTCTGTAGGGATCATCATGCTCTTTTTCTTTCTGCTTATAGGTTTTATGACCTTCTTCCATTTCCAATGTTTATTAAAAGAAACATGAGAGCGAAAGGTTCATCAGCTTTTTATTCATCCAACCCAAATAATCACTTGAATACATTAACTGGCCAAAGTAGGAACTTCTTTTTAAACTGATCTTGATTTCCACAGATAAATCAGTGCCTACAAGTTGTACACAGTTTTCCCTTGATGCTTGTCATTCACAGAATGTGGTGGATAACTTGAGTCTCATGGCATCTTTTCTGATCCCTGGCTGAGTGAAACTGTTTAAATATGTGAATAAGGAATACAGAAACATTTCTATGCACGCACACGCTCTTGTTCACAACGCAATACCAATGATCATCTTAGGAGCAGCCTTTCTTCAGACATCCAGTTACCTGAATATTCATGAATAGCAAGAAGTGGTGTGACTGAGCTAACCCACCACCATGGATTTGTGACTCAGCTGCCTTGACTGGGGCTGCGTTTAACAGCCTCTCCACCTCAGCATTTTCTAATATGCTCATCACTGTGACATGGAGCACATTTTTGGCTTGCTGCATTGCTGTGGAGGGGGTACATTCCTTGTTATGAAAGCCTTGCTGACATTGATGTTTTTGCACTGAGTGGAATAAGCAGGCACTTTATTAGCCAGACCCCAGTCAGGACATAACAGGAGAGGAAATCTAACTCTCTCCTCTCACAGTGTTCAGCTCTCTGGGAGTTCATTTATTTCCTCCAAACCTAAGCTGAAGCACAAGCAGCTACTTGAAGCTTGTAACGCAAATGGTTTGCAAGTAATGACCCAGTCCCTCCCTTTTCAACTTTCGGATCAAGTGTAAGTGTGAGTGAATGTTGTTTCCTACCTCTTTTGGCGTTGCATGACACCACAAATCATAACTTTCCCACTCCCCATTTAAGCTGTCTTGTAGGTGGCTGGCAACTGAAATAAGAATCCTAGGGCTCTTTACATAATTTCTCACAACGTCAAAGGAGCATTAACAGAGACAGAAATCGTAACGGACTATTCTTTTCCAGCTGTGCTGGAAGCCTCTATTTCCCTTTGTTGCATTAACAGTGGAGCATGAGGATACTAAAGAAATCCATGGATTACAGTTGTCAAAATGAAGCTGCTTTTAGGAAATGAAATGGAAGATCACTAAAAGTGGACAGACTAGTTAGGCCAAATGAAGAAATTACTCAAACCTTCTTCCCAAACCAACTGGGCTACACAAAGGGCTTTAGCAGATTGGCAGATGTTAGAAATGGGGAAGGCGCATTAGGGCTGCCAGTGCATCATGTCTTCCCTGGCTCCGGCAAGATTGCTCCTTACATGAGACTCCCTAGTATATCCGGAAGCCCAGTTTTAAATGGGCCAAGCAATGGGTCTGCTGCAGTAGCTTCCTTTGGGAGGATGATTTCACAATCCCAGTAAACCTTACCATTAAGAATGCTTCCTGACCTTCACAGTGAATTTTCACAGACCTTGATCTTCATACACACAAGCAAGTTCACCTAGCCTTTTCTCTTTCCTTTCTTCTGCAAATCACAGTCAAAACAAGAAGAAGAGGTTGTAAAATTCTTATAGGAAGGGTTTCGGAGTTCGGGTTTTTAGTATCTCTAAAAGGGAAGTATTGTGTCTCTTTGACCACCTCCACTCCATCATCTCTGCCTTGAAAGTTCAGCAAAGCTATCACACATTTTATCCTCATTTTCTGAGTGATGCCGCTGTCATCAGCCTTTTATTTCTTTAACCCGCTATTACCTACACAGCTTGGCTTTAATACCTAAATAATTTTTCATTCCCAATGCTCTGGGCCTTCATCAAATAACATTCAAATCTTTCTTAAAGGTTTATTTCCTTGTAAGATCATAAAACTCGATCTTCATCAGTGTATGGCATGTACATAATTTGATGTGACACAGAAATAGATAGATAGCATCCCAAGCTAACACCTCCCCAGAGGCATCCCCATGTAGTTTTCCTCTTTGGATGTATTGATTTTAAATTTCCCCCCTGCGTACAGCCTCTCATTATTTGCTCCTTTCAGGGGGGCAACCCTTTGTTTACTAGACAATAAATAACATCATTAATGCAGACAATAAAGACAGACTTTTAAAGAAAATGAATGCAATGAAATTGCTGTGGCTGCAACCTGTATTTGTCATGGGTGTCACATGTCTGTCTCATTCCTTCTTTGTTCCAGGAGGGCAAAAGTCAACAGCAACAACAAAACCAGACATTTTAGTTGTGTCTGGTACTAAAGTCTTTGCATTTCATGATCTGTGTCTCTCTTCCCTTGGGTTATTAAAAATATAAAAGGCAATATCATGTTTGTTGGGGAATATTGAACTGGTGTCACGCAAAAGAATCTGGTCTTATCTGTGTGCAATTACTTTCCGTCTTTCTGCCTTCTCTCTCTGCACCCAAGGAATGTGCTTTGTGACTCTAGTCAAGTGAAACCTGTATCAAGTGTCAGCTGGAAGGGAAACAGGAGCAACACCACCACCTTGTCAACAAACATAAAAGATTCTCCATCATTTTGCAGCTTTTTCTCCTGTAATTTTCTCGGTTATTCAGTTCTGCTCTTTTTTATGCGCTCCTCTTCTTTCAGAGAAATTGGCAATGGCTTAAAAAAAGTCTATTTGATGTTTTGGGCTGCTGAAACAGAACAGATGGTAGCAGAGACTAACAGGAGACCTCTGCAGACAGTCCTGAAAAAAAAGGGCAAAAAATGTTGTTTAAACCACCAGTATTAACAGAAAAAGAAAGAAAAAACGTTCCTATAATCTGCCTCTGAAATAAGCTGTTCACTGTAGAAGCATATGTTTGTATTGTATTACCAGTAATTTCATGGTGGGCAAAGCTAAACGATCTGAGATTTGACATAGGCTAAAAGCATGGCTCAGCTGACTTTTAGGAGCTTGTTCAGCTGCACTAAATCATAAATTTAAGCTCCAACACAGATTAGTTAATCCAACACAATGTTTCAATGCACTAAATTGGGCTGGACTAGAACAGAACAGAAAGAAAGGAGCCCTATTGACCTCCGTGACTGATCATTCACTAACATCCTTAAAATTGTCTGCCTAATTTCTTACACTGTGCAATGCAGCTCAGAAATCTTTGACTCCAAGACAGATTCCCATTACCTGAGTCCAGCAAGAAAATATTATTAGTAGAGGAAAAAAATACCTACTAAAAAAAAAGAATTTACATTTGCACTACATATAGTCTGATCATTCTTCCTGTATACCCAGTCTTATGTCTGCCATATTATTCCTAAGTGACTTCTTATCCTTATTTCTAGTTACAAATATAATTTTAGACCTGAAAAACTTCTCCTTACAATTTTCATTGAATCAAATAACTTCTTATGAGAACTTTTATCTCAAAGAATAAGCATTTTCTGACCAACAGAAGAGTTTTATTGGATCATCTCTGTATAAGTGTCATAATTTTCCAGCCTCAAATTGTGATAAGGCAACATATCAGACCTTACACTGTGGAAAAACACACGGTTGTTGTGCATAACAGGAAGAGTAAAAAAGAAAGTTCAAAAGCTGACAACCTAGGAGTATCTCTCACTCTCTGTTATGCTACCATGAGGTGTATAAAGTATTATGGCATGTAGACCTTTTTTTTCCATCTTTGGAGTGACCTACAAGAACATAACCCTGATACATAATTCAATTGTATTATTATTTCTTTAATTTCCACAGAAGTTATTTTGCAGAAGAAATTCAATCACACTCAACAACCCAGGCTGCTTTCTCCACTTTCACTCCCTGTCAACTTCTAATCTGCACTCGTATTACCAATAAATATAACTAATTGCACCTGGCCAGAAGAGAAAAATTATGCTTCAGATTCTCAGAGATCACTTTCTTTGAACTTTACCAGCAGAGACCCAGGGAAACAAACACACAACAGATAACCTCCAAATTCTAAGGGAGGACTCATGAATATGTAACCTCCAGGCATCTAATGATTTCCAGGTGCAAATCACCAACTAGCTCATCCTTAATTAATTAGCCAGCTGGCCTGGTTTGTCAGCAGCAGTAGAAACAGTACAGGCACAGTTTCAAGGTGGGTTGTGTGGTTGGACTTCCAGCTCTATCTGAGATCAGAGAAAGCAGGCAAACTCCTGCTATGGAAAGAGTATTTCCTAAAGTAGAGGCATGCCAAAAATCCAGTTACAAAATAAATCCAGTATTATTCTTGAAAAGTACAGCAATAGTCTTGGTCAAAGACAAATGCACACTTGTATTAATGTTAGGTATGAACCACTAAGAAAAAGGACAATATTACAAATCTCTCAAGAAAATGTTTTTGATGCTCCACTGGAGCATGAGCAACTTGAAATGAGTAAAAATAAGGGGAAGTGCAATGAAAGTTTTTGGAGCAACCAGATCTATGTTCATTACTCAAAAGAGGGCATGTTGTTTAGAATTATCACACACTGGATACCAGTGATTTAGCCCAACCATAAATCAGAAACAATGCTGGACCAGTCAGTTAGTAAAATGAGTTTGCTTAACTGTAGAGGATGCCACTGGGTAGCATTAGAAATCGGCAAATTCAAACCAGTCATGTTACATCATGTTTGATACAACCAGAAAGTTTTAAATATGGGAGTTGAAAACATCTTTACATTATTTAACCCTTTGGGGATTTATTCTTTTTAGTTACTAGTTAAGAGAAAAATATGGACTTTGAAATAAAACAACATGTGACAACTGTTTTGTGTTTTTACCAAAACAGATCCTGTCAGAACCGAGACCTGGTTGTTCTGGTACTCCCAGGGTGTTTAGTTTCCAGTAAAGCAAATATCCTTTGCTACTTCTGGTTTTATTTTGATCTGGGCTAGAATGTATCCCAACAGCTCCACTTTAACTAAAACATGTTTTTGCTAAAGAGTCATTCCAGGAAGGAGTATAGTCTTGCTTTTGAGACATCAAGAAACAGAGTATCCACCACCATCCTTGGTTATTTTTTCCTATTGCTCAAACTTTTGCTTTATATCTAAATTGATTTGATTTTTTTTTTTCCCCTGCCTTCAGTTTATACTTTCTGACTGTCATTATGTTTTCCTCCACTAGATTAAAGAACCCTTTACCACCAGGTATTTTCTTCTCAGGAAGGTACTTACACACTGCAATCAAGTCACTCCTTTAGGAAAACCTAAAGAGACTGAGCTCTTAAGTCTCTCAGTATAATGTTTTTCTCTAGCACTTCAATTATTTTTTCAATGTTCTCTTTAAAATGGAGACATTTTGGCTGGACTCAGTATTCTGGTATTGGCTCTCACTACACTGTGTACAGAGTAAATCCCTCCCTAATCCTACTTGCTACTCATTCTTACATTTCCAGGGACTGAGCATTTTTGTTGCTTCCCCCTCCCCCCCCCCCCCCCCGCGGCTGCCACTCCAGTGTTTATGTTTTTTTCCCCCCCCCCCCCCCCCCCCCCCAGGAGCGTTCAGGGAGTCTCATGTCACATTGCTTTTCAACTCTAAGCCCTATGTCTTTTCCTGTGTCACTACTTTCCTGGGAACAGACCCTGATTCTGTAACTCCTGCATGCATTCAGTTTTCTAGACATACAGCTCTGACTTAGCTTATTTGAACTTTTATCTCTCTCATTAATGGGCCTTATTTTCCAGGTAATTCAAACCACCTCTCATGACTGCCCTCTTCTCACTGGTATTTACCATCAGTCAATTCTTTGTGTCATCTTTAAATTTGAAGTCATCAAGGATTTAATATTTGCTGCTAGAAGATTGCAAAAATGCAAGTGGCTCGCATCTAGTACTGATCATCACACAACCCCACCAGAGATCATCTAAATATAGATGTAGGCTACAGGTGGGATAGTGAAAAATAAAGTGTCCTATTGTCCCCTTAACCTTGGAGTGGAGGCAAGGCAGAAGCAGAATTTGCTTTAATCCATAGAAATTGAGTCTTAACTGTGTTTCGATTTCACAGTTTAAGTAATAAAAAAAAAGAAGCAGGGAAAACAAGAAACTGTGTTTCTTATTGTGTCTCTCATTACCTCAAAAACATTTTCCCATGAAGATTCTTCTGTATCACAATGCTTCTGAATTAGTGGAGGGTTTGAAAATTTATTTCAGTCAATATCTTGCACCTTGCATGTTTTCCACAAAGAGCTGTATCTGAATCCCATTTGTCCTTTCCCTTTGAGGCACCAGAAATCCGAATCTGTTCTGTACCCTGTTGTAAGGAGAGTCTTTGTATAACAGAATAAAGCGCAGTATGAATTAGAGAGACAGTAATTGGAGGATATAAAAGTTACCGTCAGCTCTTTAGGATGAGAAAGTGTGCATCTTCTATCAATCATGAGACTCTGCAAATCAAAGGTGATTCTTAATGGAACTGGCTTTAAATTGAAGATAATTTTGTATGAAAATTGTCATGCTTTTGGAAAAAAGTCTCAATTCACAGTGAAGATTTTGTAACTCCTTCTCTTGTCATAATTATAAAAAAATATAATTTCATGTAGAAGCAACCAAAAAAGAATCTTCTGGCTTACCAGCTGCTTATCTAGGTGGAATTTTCAGTACGATTTTGCTTCCAAAAGAGAGAAAATAAAACTGGCTCTTGCCTGGTAACTCCACTGCAGAAAATGTCGGGTCCTGGGCTTACCCTTCATCCTTCATCTTCAAGCCTCAATGGTAAGCCAGAAAGTGAGAGCTAAGACCCCTCCAGTTGGGCAGCCTACATCCAGCTCTTGAAACTAGTGCTGATATACACTCCCAAGAGGCAGCTCTTGTTCTTTCCTGAAGAGTATCTATCTTCCGTAGTAAACTCATCTGTTTTTGTTCTAAATTATCTGCCTCTATGGAATAACATAACAACAGGCAATATTTTCACTCGCTCTGTGAAGAAGATAAAAACCTCTTATTTCAGTGGAGACCTATCACATACGTTGGTACTTTGGCAGCTTAATGTAGAATTATTGAAAGACTGAATTTGGCAAATCTGGATGCAGATTCAATCTCCTAGAGAGTCTTGAAAGGGATTTCTGGTTTTGGGAGTAAGTGAAAGATATTTCAATAAAGTCACAAGAGGTGTAAATCCAGGAGATCTTAGTCCAGTTTACTGTGAAATTACTTGTTACTGTTCACATATTTATCTTCAGTAGTGCTAGAGAGTAAGCTAGTGCTTAGCTTTGTCACTAAGTAAAAAATAGGTTTTTTCAGAGATTTTGATTACATGCAGTCTTGGCAGTCTCTCTTTAAGATAAAAACCTGTGAGGCTGATTTTCAAAGGTGGGTTCCAATTTCAGGTGCACCAGTTTCAGCTGATAAAATGGCCAGTGCATTTCTGGAAAGAATATCCTTAACTTCTGCTGTAGCTGGGCATGATCAGTAGTCCTGAAAATCTGGCACTGAATTTTCTGAAGATGAGCACTCAAAACTGAACCATTAAAGTTTAGTGTCCTCATTTGAAAGTCTTGGCCTAAGTGTTCCTGTGTCTTTCATTCTCCATCTGCAAAACAATGTACAAGGACTGTCCATGACCTACCTTACACTCACCTTCCCCAGCTCGGCTTAACCTATTGTTAAGGCGAATAAATTATTTTAGTCTGAGATCCTGGGGAAATGTACTGATACCAAAACATGATTACTTTGCCTCCTTGGGCAAACAGGTGGTCACTTCCTTTTGATACTATACACATTGTTTGCTATGCAAACAACAGGTTTTGTGTATCATCATGAAATGTCTGAAAAAGGGTTAAAAATATCACCAAACCATTATTCTAGCCATGTCCTACTAATAAGGTATTCTACTGCTACCTATAGGAGCAGTTATGTGAAATCAATTGTTACAGTTCAACTTATTTTCAACTCTTGGCATCTCTGAAGAGTAAGGATGGTTTTAGTTTAAATGTTTAGCTTTCAAAGCTTCTGAGCAGGATGAGAAATAATTTCCCTGTTAGATTTGTTAGAGTGTTATGTTATTTGAAAGCAGAAAGAAGAATAAAATGGGCCAGAAGAATAAAAATGGCTTGTAGATGCCATTGGGTTGACAGCGGAGCTCTAAACTGAGGAATGGCCCCTTATCATTTAAAACTATTTTTTCCTGTGATTCTAGCAGATTTTGAAAAGACACAAATTAAAAAAGATCCATGTTGCTGTTCACCTTTGCTGTGGTTCTGTTTTGTTTTGTTTAAATTCCTGCACTTTGCTGTGGTGAAGCATTAATCTAACCCACTTAGTTCACCTTCTGGTTTCCATGCAACATTGCTATCACCATCAACAATATAGGTGGCAAGTAGACCAAAGTTGTGTTGTAAATATTCTTGCAAATAAAATTTCCTAATGTTTTCATTGCTTTCATTCATGTTTCATTCAGAAAGCATTCACATTTTTCTACCTGAATATGCAAGTGAGAGCATGGTGATGCTCACAAAGATCCCCTCTTCCAAGATTTTCCTTGCTCTCAAAGTAATTTTGAAATCTGCGTTCACTGATGGCACAGCAATTCATCACGTGCTCTGCCAAAGTTTGCAAATAACTGTGGAGGAGAATGGGATTTCTGTACATCTTCCAGGCTGAACCACATGACATTACAGGTAAATACCACAATGGAAGGGAGCTATTTGCCCACCTAACCATCAAGTTTATTTTCAACACTTGACTTAGTGCCTGTTCGTCTTTCTGGTCCACACCAGCTCCACATGATCCAACCCTGGGCTTTCTGTCTTCTTCAGCAGGTGCTCTATGCAGTCCATTGACTGTATAGAAAGCTAAGGCTCCTAATTTAAGCTTGCAAGTTATACATATGAGTAAATTAATCAGAGCAAATCTCAACTTCTCCTCCTCCCCCCAATCACCCAACTTCTTTGAGAGTCATCAAATCCTGCAGTGGGAATTTTAGCCATTTCATCAGGTTTGGGACTCAGCCTGCAGTCAATCAGATATATTTTTTCATGTCTTTTTCCAAAATGCCATTTTGTCATCAGAGCCTGGCAAGTCCTGAAGAGACAGATCCCTGGCTTGGCTAGTAGGAGAAATCTCCCTCAAGATACAGCCACAGCATAATCTTAAAACACTTCCTGAAACTTGAGATTTGGATAAAGCTATTTTCAACCCTGCCAGCAAGGGACGCTGCAAAACAAAAAGAATTTCCCTCAAAACACTTCATGGGGATATGTGTACAAGTGCCTGTTTGTAAATCTCTCTCAGCCTTGGGGAGGAGGAAGCGAACAGGAACTTTACATTGATATCAGACAGGGTAAAAAATGTATGTCGGATTTCAGGCAGATTGCATTTTCCTGTCTTGTTTAATCTCTGTTGGGGGAGAGAATGGTGATTTGTGCCTGAATTGTTTGCTTTTCTCCTTGTCAATACCCATATAACAGCTTAAACTCTCCCCTTCTCAATCTGAGGTGACTTACAGAGGTTCACTATCAAACACAGACACCATACAATACTGTATTAGATTACACACTTTGTCAGAAAATTGGCACTTTAGATACTAAATGATAGCCTGTGCTCTGCAACCATGATATCATTCTTGCTCTAAGGTCTTGTCAGAGCCTATAAATTAAGCAGGATTTGGCCCTGGAGTTACATGAAAGGGCGGGCTGTAGGAAACAGGAGAACGCTGCCTCAACTCACAGGACTTAAGGGAAAATTCTCTTCCATCTGACCCAGGACAGGACTACCTTCCCAGCACAGGCTGTCTATTTTAACCTATGCATTACTGAATGAGCAGCAGCATTAGGATGCCACCTAATGCTATTCCCCGAAGACTGTATCATGAGTGTCTCCATCTATAGGAGCTGCATCTCCTACAGCAGTGCTATGGCACCAAGCTATAAGAAATGCTGCCCAAGTATGCACTGACTCTGAAATGATAGCTCTGACAACAGCTCATCTCCACAAGGCAGTAGGTCACTGCTCTGAGAAGCTGAGCCAGCATTGCCTAGAAACAGCACTGGAGTTACTGAAGAAAAAGGTGGATATAGTCAGCCAGCTCACCCCTCTGCCACATTCCCATGTACATTTTAACCCCAGGGATGAGAATTGAGGAATGCTTACACTTCAGTCTCTTGCTAGCCTGCTACTGAGGAGATGGAGGAAGCCCTTTGACACTGCCTGTAACTATGAGAAAGACTCAGTCAGAAAATGGACAAAGAATGATGCTCTGGTGCGGTGTTCTTGGGATCTCCAGCACTACTTTCATCCAGTGGTGAATATCCCACAGCAATTAGGCATAAAACTAAGGATGAATATAATTTGGTCTGCCAGCCTTCCCAGAAGGAGTACTTAAATGCTGTCTTCATATCTGCAGGTATGTTTTTTTCAGGGACAGGTAGCCATACCACCTACAGCATTCTTTGCTATCCCTAAAAAAGGAGACATCCAATTTCAAAGTAATTATTAGGCCTGCATGGTGCAGTGGTTTCAGTCGGACAAAGTGCATGCAAACCACATAAATGATCACAGAACGCCCCAGCAGTGCTATGCTCCTTCGCTGTGCAAGGACTCGAAGCATTGGTAGCTTTGCTGCAGCCATGTTGCTGCAGGATGTAAGTGAGACTATATTTGTGTGCATAATAAAGGCAGAAAAAACACAAGGCAGTTTACAGGAACACACAAGTCCTTCTTCAGGTCTGAAACAGAAGTAATAAGATTTCAAGTTAATGACAAATAAGGAACATTTGCTTCAAGTGTAAACAAAGTTGTTTTGAGTAAAGGCCTTGTAGAGGAGAGGGAGCAGGGTGTCAAAACTCCCTGGCTTGGGGCAGCGGCTGCATTGCCCTTTCTTTTTGTGTTTGAGCAACAGTGAGGGCTAGCAATGCAAGGACAGAATGACAGCAATGCCATTTTCCCAGCCTGCAGACAGATGCATTAAAGCCATACACCCGGGTTTCAAGCTTAATGCAAAGGGCTGTGCAAGTGGTCAGTTGCCCTTTGACAAGGCAGAGTTCCTCCTTGCCCAGCACTTGCGAGGGCGACTCAGCCCCTGTCAGGGTGGATTCACGGAGCAAAAAAAAGGGTGGAGGTAAAGCAGGCACAGAGCCGTCCTGCACAGGGTCTCCTTCAAGAACCTTCCTGCCGCTGCCAGCTCGAAAGGAAAGCTGATGAAAGAAGCAGGCAGCATCAGGCAGCACCTGCCCTGGAAACCGGCCCGGCTGGCTGGAGCGTATAGTTACAGTGCTCTCTGGTGGCAGATGAAATGCTCACCCACCTTCCCAGCCTGCAAAGAAAGGGGTGGATGTGCTGAATTTCGAGCCTCTCTTTTCCGTGTGAGTAAGAGTTGATGAACTCTAGGAGCATAAGCAAATATACAGACAAGCACAGATACGCATTTTAAAATCCGTGGAAGAGTTGGGCAGATACAACTCCAATTAAAATTCTCAGCACAGCAACAGTTTATTTGTGTTTATTTTTAATAGCTTTGTGAAAAGCAAAGGCTTTTCTACTCTGTCACATGGGCACATTTTTTGTATGGAAATGGATGCCACAAGCAAAAAAGAAATACTTTCTTGTCTCTAAGTGAATGCCCACATGCCAGTTTCACCAGCATGAAAACTCTTGGCACATCGTAACACAGAACAGTCACTCCCATAGTGCTTGTAATCTGCAGATCTCCAAACACTTTACAGAGCTCTCTGATGAAGTTTAGAGTATCATAGTAAAGTAAATATTCATATACCTGGGACACAACTGTAGAGAGGTTAAAAGACCTGCAAGTTGAAATACAGCAGGGAATATTGGGTTTTGGTCTCTGCCTCTTACCAATGATGCCAGACTTGCCAACACCAGAAACCACATGCTAGACTCTTAGATTTTCTTCTGAGTCACCAACTACAGGCCATGAAGGGTTTATCAACACAGAATCACAGAATCACAGAACGGTTGAGGTTGGAAGGGACCTCTGGAGGTCATCTGGCCCAACCCCCCTGCTCAAGCTAAAGTTGGTTGCCCTGAACCGTGTCCAGGTGTTTTTTTAATATCACCAAGGATGGAGACTCCACAACCTCTCTGTGCATCCTCTGCTAATACTTGGTCACTCTCACAGTAAAAAAGTATTTCCTGATGTTCAGATGGAACCTCCCATGTTTCAGTTTGTGCCCATTGCCTCTTGTCCTGTCATGCATGTCCTTCCACGTTGCACATGTACACCAATATTCCATATTTCATAGTACACAACTATTTCCTACATCCAAACCCATCTGTACTGGCCACTGGGATGCTTTAGAGGAGTTCCTGCTGCTGGGTATGCAGTTGACCAACAGAGGCAGTACCTATCCATCATGAGGGGGGTAATAAGTTTTGCTTCATTTATATGGGAGACAGACAAAAAAGAAGGCTTTTCAACAACTGAATGCAAGCTTTCATTGCTACAGTGAAGGGTGATTTCTAATATATTAATAATTATAAGAAAGAATTTTCATTTCTCAGTGTCCACTCTGGTACCTCTGCCAGGGCTTTGCTGGCAGACCTGAGCTTGCACTGACTATGTACTGAATCAAGCAAAGGCAAGTTGGACCATAAGCAGAGGCTGTATATATATATTTGCTCAACACAACCTTAGCAAGTAGGATACTGCCACAGGAATGTGATGACATATGATATTGCTGGTTCGGAGGGCAGGCAGGCAGCACCTGTTGCAAGACTTCAGTCTATACAGAATATAGAATTAGACATTTTAAAATGAAGACATTTCTATTAGAACATAACCAACTAACAATTCTTTAATTCAGTCATGTATATTTTACACCAGAGAAACTCAGCTGAAGCCATGAGACAAACAACAGACATCATCTGGATTCACAAACCTGTAACTCAGTGCAGAACTTGCCCTCACCTGTGAGTGTAAGACTGAAACCAGCTGGCTGGAGAGCTAAAATAATAATAATAATAATAATTTATTATTATTATTACTATTACTATTACTATTATTATTATTATTGAAGGTACTGTCCAACTCCAGTACCCAGTCCAACTCCCATTTTAAAAGCCTTAAGAGTTGAATCTAAAGACAGACACAGAGTCAGTTTAGACTTAAGCTGCCACACAGCACCTGAGTCCCACTGGCTGTTAAGATACAGGCTCTCAGTTCAAGGCAAATGCAAGAAAGCTCAACTTACCTCAGAGTCAAAAAGATTTTAAGTTACACCAAAACATTTTGTGTTTGCTGTAGGCTAAAAGAGTACCTAGCCCAGCTGATTTTTGGTAACCTTAGCATACATGTGATTTTTTTCCCTTATCAGGTCAGTCACATTCCCACTGAACTCCCTGATGGGGATCTAATTAAACCAGGCAAATAGTTTCATATGAGCTGGATGTCCCTTTTCACTCTCCATAAAATACACACACTTCTTCAAGCATTTGTGTGGTTTGCTTTGAATACCCAATATTAAAAATTAAATATCTTGTACTGATTTCTTTTGAATAAGTCATAGAAAAAATCCACAGCCAATGCATGAACAATCAGAGAAAACCAGAACAGAAGAAGATTGCAGTGTAAGCTATTTGTCAGAAACTGTTCACTTGTTTTTATGTTGATCTCTCCAGTATCAACCTGGGAGAGGTGGGGCAGGGCGGGGGTGGGGGGAACAACACCACACAGAAGAGATACCCTTGACTAACTCCTTGATCCCCAGAAGTAGGTATCTGCAACACTTCGTACTGTAAGATCCACGGCAGGTTTGACTGTTGCTATGGTTATTCAAAATCCTCTTTTCAACAGGAGAGAAAGAAATTCTCCAGGTCTCTGCAATACATAGTAACACAACTGTCTCACTGCCAGGCTGTCCACATGGGGGTAGGTTTCAACAGCACCACCCTAAATCTAAACATCAAACATCAAATTACGGTCACTTAAATATTTAAGAAGAGTGAAAAGTGACAGTAACTTAATGTAGAAGATGGAGATGGTGTGAGAAGAAAAGAAAGAGTGGGAAGGAAGGAAGGAAGGAAGGAAGGAAGGAAGGAAGGAAGGAAGGAAGGAAGGAAGGAAGGAAAAGGGAGGGAGGGAGGGAGGGAGGGAGGGCAAAGAGAGAAAGAAGGAGAGAAAGAGGAAGGAAGAAGGGGAGAGAGAAAGGAGGGAGGCAGGGAGGAAGGAAGCCAGCCCACATCTTTAGAAAGTGTCCTTTTCCCAATTTTGCAAGTATAGTCCCAAAACACTGAGTGGGATACAGATCTCAGGAGGTACAGAAATACATTTGAGTGCTCTCACTAACTGTAGTGTTGTCTTCAACATCTATATTGTAAACTCAATAGAAACGTTAGCATCTGAATGAAAGTGTTAACCAGTGAAGTCAGTGCTGAGCAGGATAAGGCTCACAATACATTTGTTATCCCCTCAGGTGGCTGATTAGCGATGTAATGTGATGAATTATTTAGCTGATGCATGGCTTTCTTCCCCATCTATTTTTTTATATCCTTCCCCACTCCTTCAAACAGGCAATGGGTTTGAGTTTTCTAAAATACGAATCAAATCAAGAGTCATGATTTCACCACTTCTATTATTCAGCAGCATTATGTTCAGTGCTGGACAGTTCAGTTCATTCTTCCCTAGCTGGGACTGACACTTCAGCACAAAAACACAGAGCGACTTGGATACTATCACTTAAATACAGATTATATCATGTCAAGGAAGGCTACAACTCAGACAGGTCTCTAGTGACAGAGAACTTCCTCCAGTGTCTTCACTTCAGCATACCATGTTCAGAGGGCTGTGCTGTGCAGTGTTTTCACCTCCCACAGTATAAGCTCAACCCCCAAATCAGGGATGCATTTAACGGTCTCAGTCAAGACTCCATAAGAGCACATCACTATGTAGAGTCATAGTCTCCGCTTTCCTGCTCCTATTCAATCATTTTCTGCTTATTCATCTGAGGTCACATTAGTTTTCAGTGACAGCATCACACTGAGAGCTCTTGTTCAGCCAATTAGCCACCCTGACTTCTAACTCCTTTCAGGGTCACCGTTTCCCTGGAAGCAAGTACCCACTCTGCATGTGTAGCCTATTGTCCTTGTTCCCAAACACATGACCTTGCATTTGGCTACATTAGCATTTGTGCTGGTTAAACAAGACCCACTTCGCAAATGAACTAGATTGATCTGTCAAACTGATCCAACTTTACCACTGTTTGCTCTTACTAATACTGTATTCTCTGCAAATTTTACAGGCACTGATTTCCTCACTTCTGAACCATCAATAAAACCACTGAATTGTATTAGGCTGGAAAAGATCCCCATTGAACCCTGCTGGAAATACCCTCCATGGATGATGATTCCTCATTTACAATTCTTTTTTTAAAATCCATCAGCCAATCATAATCTGTTTATTATGCGCTACATTAATTTCACATAGTTCTAATTTTTTAATTGGAATGTCATGTGGTATGAAGTCAAATGCTTTTGAGAAGTGCAGGTAGATGTCAGCATAGCTCCTTTTATCAGCTAACCTTGTCAAAAAAAAAGTTGTGTTTGCTTAAGGAGGTCTGTTCTCCATAAAGTGAGATGTGCAACAGTTGCTGTTTAAGACTGTGGGTTGAAATAAAATGCTGCATCTGGACTCTTAAAGAGCAATGAGGAACTGTAGAAGCAAGATTTTAAATTAGAAGCAGATCGGTTGCATTTTCTTACTGCCAAGCCCAAAGGTTTTCAATCACTATTCGTTGCATTTATTTATAATACATACTGTGTTAAAATTCAAAGTGTATGTGGAGAAAGGACTCATTGGGGAACTCTCAGCACTTCAAGTCACAAACACTTACCTATCTTTGTGGTATAACAAGGTGAACTGAATAGCACATTTTCTTACTCTCTCCTCATTCTGCATCACTAGCTGCTGTCCTTCATCTCTAAGGAGACCTTGTGGAAGAGTCTGTCTCAGCTTTTATCTCTGTGTAGAGAACATTTCCTGGAAAGGGCAAAGAAAGCATTATGTCTTGATGGGACTTGACAAGAAATCTAGAAGATGGTTTTCAGCTTAGGGTGTAACTGAACTACTGTGCAAGAAACACAGAGGCGGGGCCTTCACTGGTCAGTTGATGTTTGAAGTTCTAGAGGACTGTCTCGCCTATTTCTGCATCACCTTCTAGAAGAACAGGCAGATTACACAATGGCTGCTGTGCAGTCTGAACCTCTCACAGAAGTCTTAAGAACTCAAAGAATAATTACTTGAGATGGGGTAACAGGACCCCCCCCAAGCTGAAAAGGGGGGCTCCCTCTCTTTCTCCTCACTCCCCTCCACCCATATACACCTAAAAGTAGTGCTTGTTGGACTCCCAACAAGTTGATTCCGTTTTCAAGACAGTGAGACAACTAGCCTACAGAAAAGTGTTAGCAAATTGGATCAACTTAAGTAAAGCACTGGACAGAGGGAAAAGATGGGACTGCATGACAGAGAAGCTGAAGGTGAAGAGAGAAACAGAAGAGTAGGAAAGGGGAGAGAGACCTTTTCTTCCAGTGTCAATGAACTACTGAAGCTTTTCAGCTACTTCTGAAAGAACAATGTAAGCTGGGCTGGTTTGGTGCTGTTCCCTGAACAACATGGTGACTGCCAAAAACCAAAAGAAAGTCATCTGCTCCCTTTCCTACCATGACCTATACCAACTGAAGAGTCCCTCATGCTGGGAGAGGTCTGCACACCAGTTTCAGGCAATTTCAACTCCTCTCTTGAGCACCCGAAGGTAGCTGTGATTATTCAGTAAGCACTTGTGTTCGTCACTGTGCTGAATCATTTCCTTAGAGCAGTGCAAGCAGCTTGAGGCTGGTAGAGCTGCTATGTTCTTGCACAGCCAAGGCCCAAAAGAAAAGTGATCATCAGTGCCTTTTTTTTTGTAAAGACAATTAAGACTATCAGACTTCATATTCTGTCACAGCCTAGATAACTACATCTGTATCTCTGAATTCTCATGCCTTATAATTGGATAATAATTTTCTCTCACTTTTCTAATATCAGTAAATAATAAAGTTGGGTGCAGTTTAACAGCTGTTATGTACACATATATTTTAACAAGAGGCTGCTCTTCAGTAGTAAATTAATCTCTATGTGTATGCATGTCCTTCCATACATAGGGAGTCAGATCCTCTGCCACTTCACAGATGCTGCTGATGGGCTATAGTTTGCAATAAAACTTGGAATTCTTTCTCTGAAATTGCTAGGCAGTCTATGGAGTAGGAAGGAGTAACAATAATAATAAATCAGCACACAAGAATTTAAAATTAATGCTTTCAGTAATAATTTAAAGACACTGATTATAAATACCAAATTTCTTTCAGTTGTTTACCACAATGACAAATTCCTTTTTTCAAGGAAAATGCGTATTTCCTGACCCCAAAGTCGACATAATGCAAATTGACAAAAAACACTGTAAATTATCTGGACACAGAAATGAATTTGTGGCTAGGGTCCAATTCTGAACCCCCAACTCATAGTATTGAATAACTCAGATTCAATACCACATGGTTCTATGTGCTATCAGTAACCAAAGGACCCACACGAGAAATACAGTACTTCTTTTGATGAATAAGATTGTACCGGTTAGTTTGAATCTTTCTGTGTGATTTACCATGTGCAATTACAGTCATACCTATGCAATCCCATTGAAATCAGTATAGTAACAGTCACCATATAAAAGATATCCCTGGCAGGCACTGTACATAAACTTGAAACAGATAGCTGTAACACAGGACAGATTGATCTACTACTGGAAGTCACTCCTTCCAAATTTAATACCAGACCTGACTTTGATTTGCTTTAGTTCTCTTGGATATAATAGCAGCCTTGTGATCTTAAGCTCATGATGCTATTAACTCACTTAATACAGATTTATTCACTTTTAAGAATTCGTAATAGCTCCCTGTGGTCATTTCGGTCACCTCTTAAAATCAAGGTCTCTCTGGACATTCCTTTAAGTAATTTATGAATGGGTCAATGAAACTGTTAATAATTCCAGCTGTCTTCTCTCACTCTCCTCATGTTTCAAAGCAGTGAGTTTTACTCCCTTCTAACGTGGATATCAACATTTCTTGCTTGGCTTAGGATGGATCATTGCTATTGTTTCTAAACTACTGCACAAATAAGAAGATGTGGATTTGGAACAGAGTTTTCTAATATTCTACAACATACAATTTAAGAGGGCAGAAGTGGAGGATACACTTAATGTCGCATAATTCACTGAGATGCAACTCTGCACCACTGCACATGCCTGTGTTAGTGAGTTTTAGATTCACACAGTGTTGTGTTTGCTAACCATTGATAGGACATGCAAAATACCAGGTCTGTACTGCTAGAAAGAAACTGGTGTTTGTGATGACTGATCTTTAACTAGCTGCTGTATTAAATCAGTTCAGAAAGTAACTGTGCAGCCAGTAATGCTGCACATCGGTTCAGTGACAGCGAGCTGTGAGGTTGGCTGAGCTACCGAGGAAACTCACCCTTATTGCTTGATTTGCCATTTGAGAACTGTGAAAGTGGTGATGAGCACCTATGAGGCTACAAACCATGCAGTGTCTGGAGAATATAGGCACAGCAGGGAAAACTTACAGAAAAATAAAATGTAACAGCCTGAGAACAAAGGTAGTTGGCCAAGCTAGTCCACTGTAACTGTATAATGACCTGGTAAGCCTGGGCCAGTCTCTTGCTGATGTTCTGTTGACCTAGTAAGAGCAACAGTTTTGAAACCACGACCAGGAAAATTCATGGTTCAGAGTTGGAACATTAAACTGTTTCAAGCTGAGTTAGGACTTAAACCCTAGGTTTCCTCTCAGACAATAATCAGATATGTATGTCCGTGGCCATGTTACTTGGTATTCTGCCCAGGCTTATTTACTCTAAATCTAAGCTGCCTTCATGGATGTATAGAGACTTGTAATAGAAATATTAAGATTAGCACAAATTAAGTATTGTTGTGGTTTAACCCAGCAGGCAGTTAAACACCAGACAGCCATTTGCTCCCCCCCCCCCCCCGGCAGTGGGATGTGGGAGAGAATTGGAAAAAAAAAGTAAAATTGGTGGGTTGAGATAAAGACAGTTTAACAGGACAGAAAAGGAAGGGGAAATAATAATAATGATAAAAGAATATACAAAATAAGTGATGCACAATGCAATTGCTCACCACCTGCCAGCCGATGCCCAGCCAGTTCCTGAGCAGCGGTCGCCACCCCCCTGCCAACTCCCCCTGGTTTATCTCCTGAGCATGACGTCATATGGTATGGAATATCCCTTTGGGCAGTTTGGGTCAGCTGTCCTGGCTGTGCCCCCTCCCAGCTTCTTGCTGGCAGAGCATGAGAAGCTGAAAAGTCCTTGACTAGTGTAAGCACTACTTAGCCACAACTAAAACATCGGTGTGTTATCAACATTATTCTCATACTGAATCCAAAACGCAGCACTGTACCAGCTACTAGGAAGGAAATTAACTCTATCTCTGCCGAAACCAGGACAAGTATGAATGGAAGTGAATGTGTGTAAGCACCAAGTGAAACAGTAGAAGAAGTGTTAAAAGAATTGTCTGCATTGATAATAAAGGATACTGTTCCCAGAAATAGAAAAGAGAAATGTGCTGTTTACATCAAGACCAGAAAGCCTACACTCTGGTAAGACCATAGCATAGATGAGTCATCAGAGAGAGATCCTACACTTTGACAACAGGAGGATGGCATTGAGGTCACAGCCCATTACATATGTCATTCCTTTTCTTATTAGCCCGCGAGGAAAACAGACTACAGCTACATAGACATGTATGTATTCCTAATGTATATTATAAACAAGCCAAAATGGACAATGAGCAGTAACCTTGCCTAAGATTTATGGAGACTTATGCAAGATTCTGTATCAGAGGACAACCCCATAATAACTGTTGACTCCTAACGTGTATAAAAGACCAATCCCCAAACTAATTCAGCATCATCAAATAAGAACTCCAGAATGTGATGAGCACTCAATAGCTGGCATGTCTCATCCCCCATGTGGCACAAAATTGATCTTGGGCACACACACCCTAGCGTTTGTGAGTATGTGGGTATGAGAGCATGAGTGGGTTAAATCAACTTATTTAATTTCTGAAAATAAGTATCAACTTCCCCTTCCATAAGGTTTTGTGACAGCAATTTCTGACAAACTGCTTCTAGTACCGGCTATGCCGATTTTCAGGTATCTCTTCAGGACACTTCATTGTACCATACAGATGTGTCCTCTAGGCCATCAGCCCCGATGGTTTTAATAGGAAATAAAGGAAGATAGTATTTAGGGAACAGAGAGAAGTCTTAGCACCTTTCAGGTTGGTCTCAGACATCCTAAATTTGGTGTTGGCTTCTTACAGAGAAAAGGAGAACAAAGCTGAGTGGAAATGGGGAAGAAAATAGATGTATAAGCAGGCCTGAGACGGTCCCCCATCTAATCTTTCAGTACTTGATTATGGCTTCAGATGTCCTCAGGCCCTTTAGATAATCGTGTTCTTCTATTGTATAGACATTTGGCAATTATCACTATAGCTGCTTGTTTAAAAAAAAAAGTTGAAGTAGATAAATAAGGCCTAAGATAACGAAATATATCATCCACCCATTATCCCTTCAATGTATGCAGCCTGCTGGCAGGGTTCAGAGTTAATTTACGTGATAGATGCTTCTACTTCAGCCTAAAACAAGGCTGGTCTGCATGTCATTTCCTGTCAGGAGTTGCTGAACCTCAATTACTTATTTGAGATAAATGATGTAATAAAAACACACTTTACAGTCCAAAAGCCACCTCCATCTACTGTACAATGCCTGGTTTTCTGTTTGATTTTTTTTTCCCCCTAAGACACTAGCCACAGTAAAAAAAATTATTCTGGTACCTAAGCTACACAACATCCCCTTATTTTGTTCATTGTAAATGACCTAGCTGCCCCAGCCATCACAGCTGCTCTCCTGTTCACCCCCAACTGTCCTAACAAAAGTTAACATAAAGAAGAGGAGGAGGGTAACTTGTAAAGCCTGTGGCCAACGCACTAGCTGAAGCTTCAGGAGCTAAAACTGGTTAGGCCTTATTTAACTGGCCCATGTTGTACATATTTCTCTGTTATGCTGACTGGAGAACAGCCTAAGAAAGAGAGAGTAAAGGGGCTAGAAAAAGAGTTATTTCATGACAGTGCCAACTTCTTTACCTTTCTTACTCTATCCAACCTGCCTATGAAGTAACTGAGGGCTCCCAGAGCTGGCTGATTTCAGTAAGAAATTAAAATCACCAGAAAGCAGTTATTCCTGTCATAGAGTAGTACTCAATGGGATCAAGAGCTGTTATAACAACAAATTAAATTAGACTCTGTCCCCTCTGTGTGCAGTTTCTCAGTTTACATATATAAGAAATGCAAAGGAAAATACCACATGGGGTGTGGCAAAGATCAATCCATTTATGTGTTGTATTCGAAAATGTAAAGTGCTATTAAGTGCTAGACTGATTATTTTAATCAGCACTGTTTTCACACCATCTGCAATTCTATGGCTACAAATGTGGCTGTGAAATTATATTCCAGGTATACAGAATCTCTCTCTACCTCTCAGTTCATACTTCATCACGAGCACAGCATCCAAATGTTTAAGATGAAATCAGATTCAACTGCAGAACGAAACATGAAAGAAATGGAATGCTACCACATTTCTTCTTCTGAAGGGCCTGAACTGGCATCGTCAGATAGTCAATTGAACATATGAGACATTTTTTATGTACTTAGTCTTGATATTCTTGTGTAAGAGCCAGATTTGGAGGGGGGTGGTAAATGTAGGCTTTTCAATTTTCATTTTCCTCAGGGAGATATGGTAACTGATACATAAAAAGTGATAAAGCAAGCTTTAGATGGAAGACTTTCAGCTCTGAAACAATAGAAAGTCGCATAGTTTATCTTTTTTATTTATAGGTTAACTCATTAAAAATAAAGGGGATGAAATGTTTTATTAATTACACACACTAAATACCTTTTGTAACCTTAAAAAGAAGAGCAGGCAGTACAGAAATCAACAGAGAGAGGGTTTAGCAAGAAATCTGATAGCACTTGCTAAAGAAACAGCACCACGGTGCTAAGGAATTCTGTGATAATCTGCATTGCACCCGGAATTTTCTCTGCTGTTGCTCTGCACTGCTAAACAGCTCTGGAACATGCTCTGCTGTCTTGTTACGGCTGTAGTAAAGATTAGCTCTTGACCTTGAGACTAGAGGGTTATGTTACTCTGTATAAAGCAGTCTACTGATCAAAAGTCAGCCCCCCCTCTTTCTTTTTGTTACTTTATACTGTGGAGCCAGAGGTTCACCCATTACAAAATTCATCTCTGATTCGGCTGCTAGTGGCCAGAATCCCCCCTGCCATGAAGGGCAGCATGGCACCTGCACCAACTCCTTCCATACAGCCCAG
>NW_008824356.1:8933656-8937255 GCF_000699105.1 Pygoscelis adeliae | reverse complement strand
AAAGAGGGTCAAAGACAAATTAACAAACAACCAAACTACTTATGAAACCTGCCACACTGAGAGACACAGAGAGACACAGTTACAGAGAAAGTAAAGCCGTGACAGGGGTACCAAAAACACAGCTACCCCACCACAGTGTGGGCAAATAAAAGGGTAACCAGGGTGCCAAAGACATGCGTTTTTTTCCCTTTCCCCTTCCCTACCCTTTCCTTCCTTTCCACTCCCTTCCGTTCCACTCGTTTCTTCTCTCTTCTTTTATTCTGCAATAAGATGTGTTCACAGTCTCTAGAGTTTGAGTCCTTTTTCTCCAGACACATACACATATCAAGAAGACTGGACATTTCTGGCCAAAAATGTAAAGAAGTTAATTTGGTCCTGAGTTTACATTTGCAAATCTTCACAGGAAGCAGCCTGTGTAACCTCCAGGAATTAAACATACCGCAGACAAAAGGCTTTGGCACCAGTGGGGGATTAATGACCAACTGGAAAGACAATGGCTTGAAGAAAGACGAGCCATCATTAAGCCTGTGTTCTGTGCCAAGGCTATTGCCATTATAGGCCTTTTTAAAAGCACTGAGGAACATAAACATTACAGAGCAAGTAATTTCTTGTGTTGAGCCAATACTCCTCCTAAGGGTTTTTGAGTTTTGAAGGATGCTGCTTTTATTTTTGACATATGTTTTTCCAAAAGTCTTTAGGAACCAATGCCTAGATTGCCTCATATTTTATGTAATTTGGGGCACAGTCATGAACTTGGCATCTCTTCCAGAAATGCTGGAGGAAAGACCCCAGAAATGAGCCAGCATTTGTTGTGGTTGAGATTGACTACTGTAGGTTATGGCCAACAGGTAATAGTTGGAAAAGCACCACCTCTACACCCACTTTCTCATACCCAAATGCATTATTGCAGTCTAGAAAGTCTGTTTCTTGTTTGGAATGATTTCTAGGAAGACCTGTGGGTCTGTGTAAAATTTACGGAAGCTATAAATGCTGAAAGGCCAAGCTTTTGTAAATGGCCCAATCTGGGCTATATGGACAAGAGCTGGATGACCAAAAGGAAAATATTTAGTGATGTTAAGTTGCAAAAGAGATGATCAGAATGTTACATCAGCTTTCTGTTGGCATAAATCTAAGATAATTACTGCTTTTTTAGACCAATACAAATGAGAAAAAATTAGATTCTTGTATATCCAGACTATTCATTTTTGTAGTTGAACTATTTGAATCTCTTTATGTAATCATTTTTATGTGTCTCCTTTCCATACTCTGGTATCTTGCAATAAGTAGAAGGGAACAACATAAGGTGCAAGCGCAGAGTCTGGGGAAACACTGGAGAAGCCAGCAGTACGTAACCAGAACTCCTGCTGTGAAGAGTTCTCTTACTAAAACAACACTTTGGCTCTAAAATGTTGGAATCCACTCTTACTAAACTAGTGTGTTATAAGTACCTCACTATGCCATGTTCCCTCTGTTACTCACTCTTGAACCAATTATAATAACCCCTTGCTTTGCTGCTCCATTATAATCATTCTGAACCTAACCACATCTGAATAAAACCAAGATTACATGAGAGGATTCCAATGGTGCTTGTACAGCATTGAATCCCAATCATAAAATTGGGGTCCATATATCATAAATCAAGTAATGCAAACATATAGATTTAAAAAAAAAAAATAAAAATCAGGTAGGGATAAAAACCAAAATCCATATAGCAGTCCAAAATGTTGAGCCTGAATGAGAAATATACAGCAATTTTAAGGATGGGTATCCATCACAGGTTTGCATGTTTTCCTGCAGTGGATGTAGATGTAGATGTTAATCTGGCTATAAAAGGGCTTCCTTTTGCATTCTGAGCAAATTAGTAAACACATAGCATTAATCTGGATCTTTAAGGATTTTTTTTTCAATTCTAACTTTATTTTTTCTTCCTACATGCAATCTTTTCCCCAAGCTCCCTATTGTCCTTTTTCTTATATTACATGCAGTCTCCCATACCTAGACAAGGTTAGAAGAAAACATGCCTCAGCAATGGGTGATATGGCAAGACCCACAGCAAAGCAAGAGTTAACATATGCTAGCCTCTTCTGAGCAGTTAAAGCCATATCAGAATGAGAATATTTTATCCAGAGACAGCCTTGTTATCCATGGTTAAATCAACCTAATCAAATAATTGAAGAATGCAACTTAGGTCTTTGATGTGGGAGAGAAGATTTGGCATGCAGCCTCATCAGACTGAAAAAGGCATTTTTTCTTCTGCTTTTGGGTCTTCTGGCAGTCGCTTAATTATTTGCAGCACCTCAGCTGTTGGCTGCTACAAAGTTCCCCAACGCTACTCACATAAGGAATAAAAAGATAGTTTTAATTCAGAATAGAGCCAACTCCAAAGCTTCCACTAGCATTTTCCCATCACTTCCTTACCTATATGTAGTCACACTCCTCTTGTCAGAAAAACTTCTGGAGTCCACTGAAGACAAGGGTGGAAAAAGAAGTTATTCACTAGAGAGCTTTTGAGCTTTACCCACTTTTTTTTTTTTTAAATACTGTAAGACTTGAAATGGGCAGGGGTAGGAGATTAATCAGCTGGGATTTCTTCTGTCTGGACTATAATTAGGAGAACAGTTTCTGGAGGAATTAAAGTAAAAGATTCATCTGGCAGAAGGTGAGTTCAAGTTAAAGCACAGTTTATGTTTTTAGAGGAAATCTACAAGTTTGTGGTATTTCACATTTTTTTCTAAACCCATTTAGACATGTTAGCTGGCATATTTTTTATAATATTAATCTGCTGCAGTCCCCTTCACTTTGCTTTACAGATATGAAGAAAAATGGGTACCTCATTAATCAGCTTCAGTCCAGTAACCAGTAAGGCAGGAATTTCACTGACTAGATTGTATAATATTAGCTGGGGAAAAAAAGAAGACCTAAAGCTAAGCAAAAATGAAAGGGTATTAAACCACATGATGTATAACTCCTCCCAATATGGGTTACTAAGTAGTTTTAATCATTACTAATTACTATAAATATTTCAGTCTTGTTTTCCTTCTACATAACCAATATTTTTCAGTCTTGTAGAACTTCTATCTTTTGAAAACCAAATGGATTTCACATTCAGTCAAGGTATGCTCCTGTTAACAAGTGATAGGCAGAAATTCTGTACCAGTAACAGAAAATAAGGGGAAGGAAAAATCAAGGTTTGGGAAGTTCTAGCTGGCAGTTGAACCTCAAAGGGCTGCACTAGCAAAGTGACAGAATTAATCCATTACTACCTGTTTACTTTGCTTAAATCAGCTGCTGGAAGAAATCACTGCAGGTGCCTATGGGCAAATAAAAAAATGTTCATAATGGCCAATTTCTGAAAAACAGTCACAGCAATCACAATAGTTAAAAAAATCATTAGAAAAAATATATTTCTTGAAAAATTCTCTTTGTAGATATTTTTTCTTCATTTTGGATTAGATGTGGTTGTTGTGACACGGAAGTTTAAAATATCTGCTGATAGACTGGTGTCGTGGTTTAACCTCAGTTGGCGACTGAGCACCATGCAGCCGCTCTCTCACTCCCCCCCAGTGGGATGGGGGAGAGAATTGGAAGGGTAAAAGTGA
>NW_008824356.1:8914057-8933412 GCF_000699105.1 Pygoscelis adeliae | reverse complement strand
CATCACATGGTATGGAATGTCCCTTTGGCCAGTTTGGGTCAGCTGTCCTGGCTGTGTCCCCTCCCAGCTTCTTGTGCACCTCCAGCCTTCTCAGTCAGTAGAGCATGGGTAGCTGGAAAGTTCTTGACTAGTGTAAACGCTACCTAGCAACAACTAAAACACTGGTGTGTTATCAACATTGTTCTCACCCTAAATCCAAAACAGAGCACTGTACCAGCTACTAGGAAGGAAATTAACTCTATCCCTGCCGAAACCAGGACAACTGGACAAGTTACGGAAAATGAAATGTTTAAATAAACAGCTTTTACTAATGTAGGGTCTTACAGCAAGATCATCCAGTGCAGCTGGAATCTGGTGGACTTGCGTGGATTCTTCAAAGGCACCAGGAAGATAACACTGTTGTAGAAATGATGCAATTACATTTTCCTAGCAGGACTACCAAGCCCAAATTTATCTATTTCCAGATCAGTACTGGCATGAGCTAGAGAAGACAATGATCCTTAGTAATATTTTGCATTTGCTTGTGTCTCTTTGACAGGGTATCTCCAAGCAAACATTAGTGTTCACTACAACCCTGTAAAGTAGGTAAGCATCATCAACCCCAATTTCCAGACAGGGAAAATAAGGCACAGAGATGGGATGGTGAGAGAAAGACAGTAGCTAAACTAGGAGAATAGCCAAGCAATTCCTACTCCTACTCTGCTGTTCCAGCCACTGGAAAATATACCTTATTTCTTGATTAAACAAGAAATGGCTTCCCATGGCTTCTGCCACCAAGGGAAATGTGAAAGGGTAACTGGTAAGAGGCAAGCGGAACAGCATAGGTACTCAATAAATACTACATAGTTACTTCACAGTCTATGTCCCCAAGTTCCATTCTCTAAGACCCCTACTGGCATTTCCCGTACTCCTTTCTCTCTGCAGTCACTGAGTCTGAATGCAAATCTATACAAATCTATTTAACTTGCTTCCTATTTCTAATCTTCTGTTGGAAAGATTTGCTAGTTAACATTGGTGTAACTTCTTTCAGTGTAAACGCCTGTCATTACAGAAGAATAATACAATCATTATATGATAGGAAAAAAACATCAGTGGCAATCCAGGAGTGTAGGCCTTTCCTTTTTTTTTTTTATGTATGTCCCTCATTTTCACATTCCTATTGTCTATTTTTTCTTTTCCTATGCTGTGTCTGCTAATAATCTTGTCTAGTTCTATTTTGAATATATCACTCCTTCTAGCTCCAGTCACCTCCCTTCTCAACATTTTTTCATATGTTTATTACTCTTTTACATGAAATCACATTGTCTGAAAGTCTGTTCCCAAGTTGCTCATTTTCAGGTGATTTTTTCCATGCTTCCTGCCAGTAACAGAAAATTGTCTTCCTTATACTGTATACTGGAGTATGCACTCCATAATTTAAGTTAGTTCAAGCAAGGGTCACCTCAAAATTCCCATTGTTCCAATTGGAAAAGAGACTAGAGCTGATCACACCTCCTCTGTATTACTCATGTTTTTGTGATTTGGTGTCACTCTCAAACCCTCCTATTGTAAATTGCCTGCTTACAGCAATTTCTTCCTGCTGTAGCTGTGGAATCTTATGCCATCCTGTACTAAGTAATATTGATAACACTGTTCACCTGGGGAAAAATTTGAGATTTCCTATCTGGAGGAAAAGCTCTCTCAGAAACAGAGACAAATTCACTTGATTGAAAAGCACTTATATAAAGTCATCTAAAATTACATCAGAGAAACAAAAGAAAGGAGAGTCGAGTTCTTCTTTACTATGCCACAAGTCAGGCTGAATGGTTGTCTGGTTGTCATGGGCTTTTCTAGCCCTTGTGAAATGGAAAGTGAATACAATGTGTTGTAGGAAAAAAAAAGAAGAATATGTGGGCTTTCTGTGGGCTAATTATAGGATAAATTTGGTCCAGGCATGAAAAAGTTCACTATTCTACTTTTTGTTCTAGTTCACTAATTCTGAAAGTCTCTTCCACCTGAAGGGCCTTTGGAGACCTCCACGAATAAAGTTCCTGATGGACATGCATTACAGTGAGCATCACTGGAAGTGAGAACATGAGCAAAAACAATAGATATGAATGAGCAAAAACAATAGATATGAAAGCTTCCATGAAACTGTCATTGATCTGTGACTTTAAACTTCGAAATATACATATCATCTTTGTGCCCTGGTCAACAGGAACCTTCTCTCTTACAGCTCTTCCTTCCAGGAGCAACCTATCCATAGGGCAGAAGGGTACGTTATCAGTGCAGTTCCTCCCCTAAGAATAAAGGCAAATGTTAAAGATATTCTCACAGCCTGTAGCATCTCAAATTTTATTACAGGAGAATTAGCAAAAATGGCTGAACTGCTCTAGTCTGTATCCTACTGCCAAGTTTGGATGCTTCTGCAAATAGCATAAAAAATGGTCTTATTGACCATCTGGAACTAATGGAGAAGCATTGTGGAAATCCTGCAGAGCAATAAAAGGTGATTCAGCTGTAGAAGAATCTTGTCCAACAGCATAAGCTTTTCTCAGTAATCACTTAGATTCAGATATAAACCATACACACGTAATGGACCATATCAAGCAGATTATAGTCCAGAGCTGGGCAAAGGGAAGTTGAAATACATCCCTTTAGGGAGGGAATGGAGCCAGAGCATTCAACATATTCAAGCAATAGTATCCTTTTGATTAGTTCATAGAGACTTGTCATTCACTGACACAAGGTAGAGCTGCCAAGGCAGAACTATTTTTTACACCAAATTGTCATTCATGTCCCTCACATATGAATGCAAAAAGGAGATCATGAGATTGCTTTAGTATCTGCTGGCTTTTAGGAAATTTGCACTGCCACTCAGGTAAGCCACACTGTGTAAGACACACAATAGAAAAAATAATCAATTAGAAGGAGTATGAACTTTTTGATTATTTCTTTGCTTTCATTTCTAACATTCATTTTAATACATAAAGTGATAAAACACACTGCAAGGGAACAATGAGGTACACAAAATGTTTTACTGTTTATATACAGTAAATAATGTCTGGAATTTATCTCCACTAGACAGGAAATAATAAGTCATGCTAACTCATAATTTCAAAAGAAAAATGTCATATCAAATTTGAACTATTTTATATATTCCCTAATAGATCACAAGGAGGAAAGAAGGATCACAAGGAGAAACCTTCTGCAAGTGAAGGTTAATCCTCTCAAACCTGATTGATCAAAACATGTTTAAATTAGGGTGAGACTTGTTTTTAATCTCAGGAGACCAGAGGAAGTCAAAAAAAGGAACAATGATTGTCTTCTTATGTAAAAGCTATAAAAATTTCCTTTTGTGTTTTTTCTAATTTTTATGATTAAGAGTATCTGTGAAACACACTAAACAAAAATAGCTATAGAGTCACTTCCTTGGATAAATGCACTTTACAAAGAAAGTTTGCTAGCACAGCTGAATCACTAGAATGAAGTGGGGCAATTATTTGTGGAAAACATCAAATCTGACCTTTATGCTTTTCACAAATTGTCCTTGACCCATCAGCTCTCTCTCTTATCTGAATAAATGTGTGGGTTGGCATAAGGGTAATAATCATCAGAGAAAACTGTGAGCTTCTGGAACAGTGTTAAAGACAGAAGTACCATAAAAAAAAACCAAAAAGCTACTTAAAGAAGCAGTTGATAAACACTTGAAATGGCAGTGGATTGCAATAGGTGCCCTCCACCCACAATGTACCTTCCAGTTTCATATTCTCGTATGTTCACCTCAGCATATCTACCAGCCATCAGATGTTTTTCAGTCCTGCATAGAGGTTTAAATAGCATATGGTTCCTGCTTAACAAGAACCACATTAGAATAAATCCTGTGTAGAATATCAGTATTTATAGTTGTTGATTTCTTTAATAAATGCTTTCCACGTAAGAAGAATATTATTCCACAAATCAGTCCAAAATGTAATAATAAAGAAGAACTATGTCCACAGACCACCTACAGTTCTTGTGGTGTACTCTGCATTTTTTTCTCATATATTTCCTGAAAATAATGAAAATTCTAGGGGGGGGAAAAAATGCAAAATATTTTCTAGAAGTCCAGAATGCAGATAAGAGAGCATTAGTCCCCATACTTCTAAGCAATTTTATTCATTCTGGAAACCTCTTTCAGATTTTTTTGTGCCAGGCTTTCAAAGCCTTAGTGAGTGAAAGATGCTGTTGCTTTAGCACAAGTTTACCTTACAGCATAAGGATCTCAGTTCCTGACTCTGAGAGATTGCAAAATAGTTCATCTTCTCATTTTACAATGGTCTTCTGAACTTTGACACTGCATTCACATGACACTTCTTATCTAGGTGTTGAACTGGAAACTCCCAGTGTTTATGAAACATTATTTAATTATCATAGTCAAATGATGCAAATTTTAGATGTTAATTTGATTTAACAGATTAATGTCTTTGATACAAGAGGTGCCTATCTGTCTTTGATCAATATAAATGACAAAAATGTCTTAAAATATTTTGTTCTTCTTCATGTGTTGATTTAAGAGATGAATTAGATGATTCTAAATTGACTTTGATATTCTGCCAAAAATCAGAAAGCCTAGGAAAAGGAGAAGACATAAGCTATTAAGTGAACTAGTCAGTCAGCCAGAAGCCAGTCAAATAATCTCTTTCTGATACAGTTTTAAAAAACTCGGATAGTATTGTTTCTTTTCAGTACTTGGTGCTATCAAGTAGCAGGTATATCAAGAAGAGATGCAGCTATATCTCCTATCTTCTTCAATAATGATTATGTTATCTTCTAGGCTTTATTGGCTGGCTTGCTTGTCTGATATTGACAAAATTGCTCATGGCTGAATGGCCTTTAAGCTCTACAGCTTTTTTTTCCCAGTTCGCTTAACTAACAACCTTTCTTATCGTAAGGTCTGTTGATTACCTGGTGGCTCCATCAGAGTGAAGAAAATTCTGCACTGATTGTCACTCTTTGGTACTTTGTTGAGTATGTTACAACTTAAGAACTGAATTAATGGGTCAAACTTAACAGTTCTTTCATTTCTGGAAACTTATCTTTGACTGAAAAGAATAACATCTTTACAAAGACTGTATATTTTGTAGGGGTTTTTTCACTTACAGTAGTGATACAGCTTGAGGAAACAGTTTCCACTGCCGTTCTCAGAGATACAGTCTATTAGTCTCTGACTCTAAAATTTCAAACTTGAAGACAACTGGAGAAATGTCTGAACCGTTCATCATCTCAGTATGGCACTCACTCAAACATGAAAAACAAAAGAGGAAGTGGGAAGAAATAACAGTGATAAGTTTAGAGTAACCTAGAAGTTCAGAGAAATCTAGAGTTGAGATAAATAATTATGAGGTTTACTATTCAAATAAACAGTCTTTCAAGCCAATGGCTTCATTAATAAAATGGAAGCACTGAAGGAACAGCTACACTGTACGGGAAACAACCAGATAGGAACCGGTGCTATCATCACACCTACATACTAAAATCCTTTGATGAAAGTACATTTCTGACATTCGAGGCACTGGAAACAGAAGGTCTTTTTGAGCGATGATTTACAGATGTAGACCATGGAATCTAATACTGCAGGCATGGATTGCACAAAGACACATTTCCCACTTGGGATTAGAAGTGATCAGTTTAGATCTGCCTTGGTTCTTGTTTTACCTTCAAGCACTCAGGACTGGCCTCCAGCACAAGCAAGACAAATAGTGAGTACTACTAGTAAGCCATTCTGCAGGGAGCCTGCAAGCCCTCAAGTACTACAGGAGAGGGGGCACCTTGGGGTTTAATCCATTAGCCTGACAACAGCAGAAAGTACTGAACGCAAACCAGGTAGGCCAGCTGTCCTCATACAGGTGATCTGTAAATCAAAGATTTCAAGCTTTCTAACTAAGTTTACTTTGTTGATAAACTAAAACAAAAACAAAAGCAAAAACAAAAAAAACAAAACCAAAAACCAACCCTGAGCAAACACACTGTTACAAAAAAACCAAAACCCCAACAGCTAAAAATACCCAGAATACATTGAAAATACTGCTGTAACACCTCATGAAGTCTTATTGGTTTTCATAACCCAAGCTCCTAAGGCTAGAGATTTTTCACAACGTATCACAATCTCAACTTTTCCAGAAGAAAAAGATCCTTACAAGAGAAAATAGCCATAGGAAATACAGTCTGGGAGTAGATTTTTTATTTTTCCCCCTAGAATGCAGAAAACATTTTCCATTAAAAAAAAGTTCAGTTACATTCAATTTTCTTGTCAAAGAATTTCAAAAGAGAAAGTATAAACTATTTTACCATCAGCTTTGTTGTCAACTGAAGGGTCCTGTGTGTCCTCAGCCAAGCTTATGAGTAATCAGGTGTCGTGGGGAATCATAGGCTTTCTCTAGAAGGATGATGATATCATAATTATTGGAATTTTTTACCATTTTGATCCCAGTTTTCTGAACAGGATGTACTGTAGTCTTTCACAGGTACAGCCACAGCTAAATAAATTTGTTCACAATACAGGGGAACTGCAGGCTTGCAACATGCACAGCTCATGCTGGTCCATTTCCAAATATGGGTTCATTCTGAACAAATTTTTGAAGCCTGCTGAAAGAGAAGAAACTGCTTCTTTCAAAAGCTTTTTTAAGTCAACTGGTTTATGTTGGGAAAAACCTTGCAAATATCAGCTCAGTTCTGCCTCAATGTACTGTATAATTTTGGTCTCTTCTCCTCCCCCTGTGATTAATATAATCAGCATCTGGATATTTTCTTGTTGCTTTTATTAGTATTATTAAACAAAATAATCCTCAGAGCTGGTATTCCAAAACTGATTTAAGAACATTAAACAGCACTTGTGACCATTAAGGACTGATCTGGATGATATTATGGTGCTCATATTTGTTAGCACTGTATGAAAGTTATTATAGTAATAAACCCACATAGTTTTCCAAGTGATTCCATTTAATCTCAGCAAAAACAAATAACTTGTCTTGCAGAGTACTTTACATTATTAATCCACTGCCAATGGAAAGCCAGAAAAGCCGTAACAGTCGTTCCTCATTTACTCTTTTGTGCAGACTGATCTGAATGCTCTGCTTGGAAAACTGTCAGCCAACGGGTCCCAGCAGGCCTGGAGGATCACTCTGAAGGCAGTCAGGTGCTCAGAGCATTCGAGAGCATTCTTCTAAAAAGAGAAGACGTTTATAACTCTGCAATGAGAATTGGGATGACAGTTCAATGACTGAAGGTAAGCAGTGCCAAGGCTAAAAAACAAGGTGGTACAACAATTTTACAAATACTATTATTCTCATTTTACAGGCAGGGAAACTGAGGCACGGCTTCTTACACTCTTGGTCCTGTATTTTGTAGCAACTCTGAACTACAATAGGAGCTTTCTACACTCAAAAAATGAAGTTCTGTGTCCAGCACAGTGATATGTGGATTTGATACCAGGACATTATTACAAAGTAATTTTGTCATTATCATATAGCTTGTCCTAAGCTGTATACTTTCTTGTGCTCCTTTAAAGCAGGGAGCAGAAGAAAGAGGACCACCTGGATCTCCTAGAAATTCTTCTGTGCCCCAGGATACTTCATGTTTACAAATCCATATGCCTGAATTGTTCTATATCATACTGTTTATAACTTGGGATTCACTGTCTAGTGCAGTGTTGATCACTCGTCTGATAAACATATCTATAGTACTATGGGGAGAATTGTATCATATAAATAGACTTAAAGCTTGCTGTATGATTAGTATCTATGTTTAATCCAGGTTGGTGTTTTGGCATTAGTGTGCTTGGAAAGAAGTGTCTTTAAATGAAGAGAGTTTTAAAGAAAAGACTTGTTTCATTTCTGAGTCAAAACCTATGGGTAGCTATAGCCTGATTTAAGCTGGAAAATGTATTTGAACTGTACAATTTTGTATAGCTTTTCATTTGAGATAATAAACTATGCCTTTCACATTGCATGAAAGCGTGACTTTGACTTTTCAGTCACCCATACTCTTCATTATGTAGAAAGGACAGAGCAAGATTCTCCCCGAAGGCTACCCCTGAGGAGCTTCTCAATAAAGTGAGTCTTTGAGAAGCAGCACCATTTCTGGGGAGAAGTTACTTGCTTTAAGGTCATGTGTCACCTCAGTGGCAGAGACAACATGGGAGCATTAAGACTTTCTTCCCAGTCCCTTATTCTAACCAGTGGACCATAGTCCCAAATTTCTGCAAGTCAGTTGTTCCCTGTCTGTCACGAATACTTTCATCCTTTTATGAACTGATATCTCGTTTCTACACTAATAAGCATGGTTAGAGTAGAGTTAGTAATTGAAATTTATGACTTATGTACCCTATTTTAACACTTTTCCAAAGACTCATTAAATCTCTTTTATGTGTATTTTTCCCTGCCTCATACTTTTGTTAACTGGAAAAAAGAGAATAAAGTCCCATTTACAACACCACTGCAGCCATGCAAGGTCCTTGCTTGACTGATGTTCTTCTAATGAATTATATGTATTGTAAACAAGTACTGCAAACTACCCCAAGGTCTTCTCCATTAATTTTTCATTAATGAAATGCACCACTTAGCTTGTTTGACACTTAAGTGATTCCCATAAATTTAAAATAGAGGTCACCATAAGGAAAGCATTTGAAAGTGTCATTGAGGGAACAAGTTAATGAACTATTCACCCCTCCCCAAACACTTCTAAATTCCCAGGCTAGTCAGTTGTAAAATTTGAAAACCAGTAATATTTTAATTCTTAAAGTAGCTGCCAAGATTTAATGAAAAAATAAATACTCTAATAAGTGAGTTTTGCTCAGGGGCTTTTTCTTCTCTTCTGCTTTCTGCTTTTCTCTCCTTTTACATTCTACAGCAAGAAAGTTCTTATGCCTTATTTAGCTTAGTATATCATGAAAAAAAGAATACCTATATAAAACAGGAGCTTAACCCGTGGCACCCTGTTTCGATTGATTGCAATTGATGGTGGGGCATGTGAGGCCATGTTAACAATCTCTCTTCCATGTTCCAGACAGAGGAAAGCACAGTCATAATCTTTGACACTATCTTGTCCCAGAAAAACTCTGCAACACAAGCCTTGATCCAGCCATCATTTTCTGCTAGTCAGCAACATAAATGCTAAACAATAGTTTGTCCTAGCTATATCAGGCAGGTCACTTCATGATTTAGTTACAACTCTACAATTAAGTAACAGAGCTGAATTGCATTGCCCTGGGCCTGAAAATGATGCTGAGGCATTGATATTTCCCTCCAGACCAAAATCTGTCTGCACAGCTAAATAAACAAACAAAAAAAAAAAAAAAACCAAAAAAAAAAAAAAAAAAAGAAAAGGAGGAGAGCACCGTAAGTAACCAGAAACTCTCTTTTGGGGCAGAAAGAATCCCACCTATCCTGAAAGCCTGTCTGCTTGGCAAGGCTCTAGGTGACTTCATTTGTTGTGAAGCTTGGCGTGTCAGAGTACAGCCAGCCAACAGGCAGTCTGAAACTGCCTCTGAGGCAAGTTCCGTGCGCCAGACTGCTTTGCTGCAAACATGCTATGCTCCCAGCAACTTGATGCTGCAGTGGCTGTGCAGAGGTCTCCCCCAGGAGGCAGAGAGGAGCATTTCACTGAGTTGTTTCCTATTTCCACTGAAGATCCGGCTTTGGCACAAAGTACGTATGATGGATGAAGCCAAAAATACCATGGTCCTCCCTGTGGGGTTTCTAAAAAAAAAAAAAAAAAAACCATAAACCAAAAAAAAAAAAAAAAAAGAGAAAAAATAAAAAAAAATAAAAAAGAATAGAATAGAATAGAATAGAATAGAATAATTCCGTTGGAAGGGACTTATAATGGTCTTTACCCTCTCAGTAAATAAATGTTTCCTAATGTCATCTGAACCTCCCCTGGTGCAGCTTTGAACCATTCCCACGCATCCTGTCACTGGATACCAGGGAGAAGAGATCAGCATCTCCCTCTTCTCTTCCCCTCCTCAGGAAGCTGTAGAGAGCAATGAGGTTGCCCCTCAGCCTCCTTTTCTCCAAACTAGACAAGCCCAGTGTCCTCAGCTGCTCCTCATAGTACATTTCTTCCAGCCCTTTCACCAGCTTTGTTGCTCTCCTCTAGATGCATTCAAGTACCTTAACATCCTTCTTAAATTGTGGGACCCCGAACTGTATACAGTACTCAAGGTGAGGCTGCACCAACACTGAATACAGCAGGATAATCACCTCTTCTGACCATCTGCTTATATTGTGTTTGATGTATCCCAGAATGCTGTTTGCCCACTTGGCTGCCAGTCTTATAAATAAAACAAGCCAAAGGAACACAGTAAGCCTGTCTCTGATGTTGTCCAACACTAAAAGTTGCTGAAGAAAGTGCAAAATTAATACTTTAGTAAGAATAGCACTTATAAAGTGGACATTTTTTCTGAAACTTTGGCAATGTTAAATTTACAACGTAAATAGAAGTCTGTGGTGTCCTTTATATCCTTGGATAGCTACTGGATTTAAGAGGCACTGAATTGTTGAAAGCATTCCTTATCAAGAGTTGTGAAATCAAGACCTTAAAACACTTGAAAGATGATGTACTGTGGATCATATCCTAATTTGTGCGAAGAATCCCAATAAAGTACAGCCTACACAAAAACCCTAGACTACTTTCTTTGCTTTTCTTACTATTCTCAAATTCTTCAGTCCCTATGCAAAACTTGTGTTTTGTATTGCTGCTGAGCATTAGTCATTTTTTCTCATCTTCCATCTCAGAGAATTCTATATTGTTGCACATTTTAATTAATGGTAGTGAGATTTATGAATACTGAGAGTAGTTTGTAAGGTGTATCAGATACAACATGATCTACAAGTGAAGGAAAGAAGTTTCGATGAATTCTTATCCAACTCTGATTCAGTTCATATGGTTTACTTCAGGTTTATTTGCAAGAATTGCAGTTCAAACATGGTTAATATATTTTGCCCTACAATTTGGAACTGCTCCCCTCTCTTTAGATGTGTGAAATATTGAGAGATAAGAAAGCTCAGGAAAAAAATCTGCTCTCACTCATACTTTAGTTTTCAAGATATCTTGTCATCTTCAGCAAATATAACACTATCCAAAGGCAGAGATCATTAGCAACCAAAAAGGAATGTCTCAAGAAGTTTGTGCATACAAGAAGGGTCACAGGCACAAAAAGTGATGACAATGTTTTTGTCACAAGGGTAAGATAGTAAAAGTGGAGTCAGCTCTCTGGGGAGGCATAAATTCCAGCTAACAGTGAAGTCTGAAATATGAGGGCAAGACAATATACAAAGAAATACAGTAGGAATGATTGCCTCTCACATTTAGTTGTCACAAATGAATCTATCTTAGGATATTTGTAAAAAATAATTTAAATACAGTAAAATCATGGTCAATTTCAGTGGCCCATGCAAAAGCAGCTCCTTGGTCATGGCTCACTTTCTTTGGACAGGTGTCCACCAGCACAGAAATGCCATGACTGTGACTGCTAATTAGCCCTCTTTCCAACAGTCTCAGAAGGTCCTGAAATAAATGCATCAGAAAATGAAAGACCTTCAATCAAAGCACTCTCACTTTCAACCCTTCAATGCAGAATTGAGGCTTACTGATGACATGGATGGTGGTAATATGGTCTTTGCTCATGCCGTCTTTCTTCCAGGGTTAATAAATGAAAGTGTTCATAGCCCTAAGGGGCACTTTTGCACCAGCAATAAATTCTGAAGGCTGTGTAGAGGTGGTAATAAATATTATGCCTTTCACTCTTACTGTAAGTACAGAGCAGGACAATGGAGGCTAATCATCATTACCATCATCATCTGCTAGTAGCCCAATGCGCTGTGTGAAATGAGCAGATAGGTCTTGGCCTTCCTGAGGGTTGAACAGGTGCCTCCATAAAAAAACCAGACCACAGCCACAGCCAGCACTAATTGGCTCCCTTGTTGGCACTTTTAGTAAAGAGACCAACTAATGAGCAGGAGTGAAAGCTGAACTCTCTAAATACAGCTGCTTGCTGAGGCCTGGGTATGAACAACAGATATGGAGCATATAGAAACAACTTGCCCTGCTACTTTCTGTACTGAGTCTACTCTGATTATAAGCAAACGATTCTCCTCTTTAGGGCTCCCCTGATTGACATGAAAGGATTTAAAACTGAAACCACTCAATAGCAAGATTGGACAGGTATGTGCCTCTCGTGATTGCAGCCAGGTTGCTGCATGTCAACACTATGAAAGCTTAAAAATATCAGTGTTCATTTATGGGATGTCCCATTCAGTGTTAATCTCTGCAGAGAAGAGAGCTATCAGTAGGCATTCAAACAGACTGATGATTTTTCTGTCTCTTGAGGCTAGTAGGTATGGAAGTGGTGATGCTGCTGGTATGCAGAAATAAAGATGGAAAAGCTTGTTTTAAGTTGCACATTAATGCAACTGGGGATATAAACAAGTAATACTACATATTTAAAGTACATATTCTGTCTCTATCCATTTACCTCAGAGTTTTATAATACATCTTTCATCGCTCTATGAATGTCTGTTTACATTATTCTAAATCTACAACATTTAAAAGAAACATTACCTTGGGAAAACATGCAATACAAATCACAGTATCCTCTCTCACAGCTCACTGCACAGACTTAAGGAGAGACATCTCTTGATGAATGCCTCATATTACTTCATTTAAAGTTAATGAGATTCGGTCTGCATATTTGACAGAAGACTACAGAGCAACAGATGACTTCGGCAAATGCTACTGGAGTACAAAGCCTTGCATATTAGGTGTCTAACAAAGTGCACACAAATTCCAGCCAGCTGGAATTAAACATGGCTGCTATGTGATGCAAGTTAGGCGATTTTCATACTGCGTGGTAGTATCTTCAATCAGACTAACTGATGCAGTAGAAAACAGCAGACAAGTTTTTGGTACACAAGTCTTCCCCTTGGGTTGTTTGCTGTGTGTACGTTCTTCACCATTGTGTCTGTAACATAACAATTACTATGTACTAAACTGCTTCGGAGGGGTTTCACCAGCTTTTGCATTCATCTCCCCTAAAATATACCAACTCAAGACATATGACAAAAGAAAACCAAACACTGTGTTTCATCTTCTCCCCCCCAAAATGGGATATATATTAACAGGGATAGGTTGTTCTGGTAAGGAAGAAAAACAGTTTAAAGGTCACATGTTCAAAAGTTATTTTTAAAGCAGGTCTTAAATAAGACTTAAGTAGCTGCTTTGCACAGAAGTGAATTTGCTCTATGAGAAGGAGCTTGTGGAGCTTGTATACTCTTCCAGCTGTTCCTCATTTGTGAAGAAAGAATTTTCATCTTCAAGGCATTCAATCCAACATCCTTTTGCCAATTTCAAACTCACCACCACCAAAAGATATATATTCTGTATTAAAAAGAGAGGACTATACCCCATAGATTTGGGAACAATGCAGAGGAGCTGAAAGGTAGTGCATCCCCCAGCATCACCTTGAAGAAAAAGAATAAGGTGTATACTATGGAACTTCTCACACTGGAATGAGCACCCACTTGCATGTTATAGTGGATCATGCATCAAAGCAGCTGACAATGCCTGTGAAAGCTGGAGGGATTACCCTTAGTACTTGAAAGCAATATAACTAGGCTGACTACAAAGAGGAAAAAAAGCACTGACAGAGCTGAGAGGTAAAATCTGAGTCTAAACATAAAATGTTTTAGCCTACAGACTTCATTGAAATAAGCCTCTCCCTCAGTAAGGTACAAAAGGCAGCCAACACTAAGCACTTTACTGGAAGGAGAGCCAGCATATACATTTTAATGAAATTCAATTCATTCTGTAATTGGGTCACATCAGGAAAAATGTATGCAAATTTATGGGCTTACAATGAGTTTAGCAGTTGTGAATGCCTAATAAATCATTTGTGAAAAACAATAGCTTTGTATTCTCACCCCAAACCCCTGTCCTGTCATTACCGAAACCTACAAATGCCCTGCTGAGGTCTGACATCAAGTATGCACAGCACACATGCACAGAAAGCAGGATGTAGCTCAAGACTTGCTTTTCTTTAAGCTGTCTGCATTGACGGGATGAGGTGAGGACATAAACTCTTAATTAAAAAGGTAACAAAATGAGTACTTGAGAAATTAGTGCTTTGGTGGGTTGATGGCATTCAGCAGAAAACTCCACTGGAAAGCAAGGGATGATGTGGGGTTTGGTTCCAGTAACACAGCACTGTAAAAAGATGCCCCAGTCCCACCACCATTTCACAAAGAGGAAGAAATCACTCAAAGCGTTTTCAAAAGGATTTTTTTTTTTTAACAACCAGATAGGAAGCCACTTTCTCTAAAAACTTTGGAATGTAGGTCTCAATGAAGCAGAAAGTGTTTCTAAGATGATTGAATTACTTCCAAAAATGTTGTGTGTTAATTTAACAAGATTAAAAGCACTTAATGTGAAAGTCTCCTGCTTTGCCATGCTTGCAAATAGAAGCTGAACTCTGTGTTTGAATTTATTCCACCAGAGACTGCTACTTCTTGGAAGGTTTCAGTGTTTTCTGATAGGAAAGCACATTGCTTTCCTATCAGTCTAACCATTTCTAACAAGTGCACAAGCCTGGATCAAGCAGCTGAGTAAGGATAACACTCCCTGATGAGGAACTTGCAGCAATATGAGGCTGCCGTACTCTGAGTGAGGCACACAACATGTACCAGGGGAGTTAGATCAAAACAAGTCCCAGTGTGGACACTGTGCAGGTGCCTTTACCCTTATAATGACTTATTCTCGTTCCCAGATGAATAACTGCATTTACGCCTCAGGGTCAAGCACTGAAGAAGGATCACAATCTGGATTCTAACCTGGGCTACACCACTGGCCTCCTAAATGTCAAGTCACTTCAGTGATACTTGGTCCATGCCTGTACAAATGCAGTAACGATGCTAACTTCCTTTCTACAACTGCTCCAAAAACTACTCATGAAATACACTCTAAGACATAAATATTACCATGCTTGAAAAGAACAACTCATATGCAGAGTCAAGCCCCAAGTCTTCAGCAATAAGTTCAGTAAAAGCACTATTAACGGCGGTATAAATGCTCCACATTCGGGGATTGTGTTACTTTTGACACTGTCAGTTAATATCAGGCAACTTAAGGATACAAACACTCAAAGTTATAGTGTAATGAATGACAGGAAGTTTTCAGATTCATTTAAATATATTGATAGATATACATAGCCTTATTCATTTAACAGCAAAACTAGCTGTAATCTTGATGCACGTGCATACACAGTCATTCCTACACCTCCAATTCTACTTCAGTGAGTTTTCCTGAGGATTTGCAGGATATTCTGAATGTGGCGGGGGGGGAAATTGTATTTCCAGAATTAGAAGTATCCTTCCAATATATTATTTTAATATACCCAGAGGTAAACTCTTACCAATTATAATGTATTTGTTCATGGCATAGCTGAAAATTATTTACATAGTAATAATAGTACTATTATACTACTGTTATATAGTAAAATACATAGTAAAAATACATAGCAGTTGTCAACAACTTTCTCTTGAAATATGTGTCTGTGTCTGTGTAGTTTTGGTAACCTTTCTCCTGTGACCTTCCAATCAAGATCCATTAAGAGGGTCTCAGGAAGGACCCTGCAATCAGTCTCAGTGGATTTAAATGTTACAAACAAGGAGTCAAAGCCCAGTTTTTATGGAATTAGCCCAGCTAACTCTCCTTGCTGCCAAGAGCCACCTTTCAGCTCTAAATTAGACATTCAAGATTAACCTATGCAAAGAAGAAGCAAAACATTTCAAATGCATGTTGATAAAGACAAGATATTAAAGAAGGGAAGCTTAAAGAATGGTAGTATTTAATGTCTCTTTAGAGGATAGTCAAGATCTAAGATGAAGAAACAGGTGAATGGGCATAAGAAAAAGTTTTACATGTATATAATGTGGAAACAATCCATGTACCCTACAGTTCTGACAGTTCTGTGAAGTTGTGAGTTACATCCATATGCAAGTTTTAATATATGTACATGTGTGTGTGTATATAGATATATAAATGTATTCATTGAGCCCAAGCTGAACAACTTCAACAGGAAAGGATAAGCAAGTTCCATTTGAGAACACAAAATGTGATGATCAGGGTATTTAGGAAGAAACTAGAGCTAGTGTCAGTTCTCTTCTTTAGAGCAGATAAGGAAGAATGGATTGATCCTGTATGTCCCATAGCTGAGACAGCTTCCCTAAGCATGGTTCTGTTGGGTATAGACTGTTCTGTTGGGTATAGCATGCATACTGACCCAGCCTTCAGGGTGAATACCAATCCATGGGACGTGGTCTGAGAAAACCTGCTGGCTCAGATCCTAAGGTGACAAAGGGCATGATCTTGTATCATCCAAGATATGACACTGTCTGGTTTATTGTGTGTGAACTTGTGCCAATGTATTTATTCCATTTTTTTTAAAACCTCAGTAATTCATGCTGGGAACAGATTGAATCCACTAATTGGCAGGTAATAGTCAATTAACTTCAGAAAGCGATAAAGGCTGGTAAAAAAAGTCGGAATTACAGTTCAGAGGAAACAATACAAATTCATTATGCACCTTCCTACTGGGAAAGGCCAGAAAGTTCAAAAGCTTACAGTGTATTACAAATTAGTACAAATTTGGTAGCCCATGCAGAGTCTACGCTGCTAGGCACAGTTTGAACTAAACAAGTAATTTAACTTTCCATTTTTATTGAGCTTTCTTATTTCTTTTTTTTGTATTCATACATGTGCCCATCCAACTTCCCAACATGATTGGGCTGAGAAATGTCAAAATTTAACATGAAAAGCTGAATCTCAACTATTTGCTTTGTAAAGAAAAAGTCTCCTGGGGATTCCATAGAAAATTTCCAACACCAACCCAAGAGAAATTAAGTCCCCTAATATTGTTAGGGTCCATACAACATATTTCAAGAGCCACTTACATTGGCTGTGGAGAGAAAAAGATCTTAATCACAATTGCTATTCCTTTGGGAGTTTCACCTCAGGGGACTCAAGTTAAGAAAATCAAATACTAGAAACCTGAAAAGGGTGTAAAGAGCCAGATCCCCAAGAACTTTTATTACTACCATTCCTTGGACTTCAGAGGACCCAGTTTTCTCCAGCTGCAGTCATTCTTAAAGCAAGATTAGTCCTGCTGTTGCATCTACAACACCGTCTGTAGAAGCGGATGGCAGAGGATTGGTAGCATCCTTCTGTACTGCTAATGTGAAATAAGTTGTGTGATTCATTGCTCTGCATTTATTCCTCAATCTGTAAATATGAACTTCACTAAATCACAGTAACATTTTGTCATCTCTAACTTGCAGTGTAAATAAATATTTACACAGCTTATTTACTTTGCTATGAACTGTATGATTGTAATACATATTTTCCACTGTTCCAGCAAAATGACATCCAAGTAGGGCCTTTGGGTTGTGCTCCTTGCTCTAGCTCTGACTTGCTGTGTCACTGGGGACTAGTCATTTAACCTTTCTGTGCCTGTGTTTAACATAAATGTAGAATGAACTGATATTATAAACTTGCCTGAAGTGTTTCCATCCCAGGTGTGTTGTAAGGCTTAATTAATTAGAGTCTGTGAAGCACTTAAAGCTTTTCATGTGAAAGACAGTACATACTGAGGTACTATGATTGCTTATTGTGTTTATTAATGCTTCACAGCACCAGAAATCCATTTTTAAAAAATATTTTCCATGCATTTTAGAATTGTATTAGGGAAAATTTTCATAGGGAAATCTACAAATGTAAGGCTAATTCACACTCTTCCTTTCAGACCTCTGTCTCATCTCTGGAAGACTTCCTTCTACTCATGGACTCCTCGGCTGGCTCTCCTGGAATCTGTGTGCACCTAAAAACCCCTAGTACTTGAGTCTGAATGCAGTCAAAGGGCTGCCTATGGACAAGGCATTCTCATGGGAAACTATCTAGATCACCCAGAAAGGTGCTAACCCCCAGGGCTTTTATACTATTTAAGGGCATCTTTTCCAGAAAGATGGATACTTTGAATTCACAGACTTGCATGTCAGGATATGGAGATGGACTGCTGCAGCATGTACCACTCAGACATTCCAAGGGATTAAAAAAAAAAAAAAAAAAAAAGAAGAAGTTACTGCTAGAGAAAACAATCTTTTCACAGACTTCTTTGTTTCACTAATGCAGTAGCATTCACTGGTCTTAAAAATGTCATTTTTCACCAAGAGGGCAGTCAAGCAGTGCAACAGATTGCCCAGAAATGTTCTTCAGTGTCCGTCCACAGCAATTTTCAAGACCAGATTGGAAAAAACCCTGAGTAACGTGGTCTGACTTCTTGCCCAAGTTTCATGCATATCTTTCCATGCTTAGACATTCCCTTATGCCCTTCCTGGTAATTTTCTATCATCTGCCTCACCGGGGAGCTGAAACCTCCCCAGTATGTTTATTGTTCAGTCACTGTAGTTAACATGACTTTTTGGCTTTGGATTGGCAGGGATGTTCTGGACTCCCCACCAGAGGATGATTTCACATCCTTACAGAAAAACTCCATGGTACATTTTTATAAATGACTACACAAAATCTGCTAGAATTTATAAGAGGTGCATAGGCTTCCTCAAATCATCTCAGCCATATCATAATGTCTTCAGATAGTAGATACACAAAACTTCCATTATTGAGCTTTCTGTTCCTTGATCTGTTCTATGGATCATATAATTTTACTCAGTGCAGTAAACAAACTTAGAAGAACAAAGAATATTAAAGCACATAAAATTAGATCATAAACTATGGAACACCACAATGGCAGGTTGCAGTTCTATTCACTGAAGAATCAGAGATTTAAACATGTAATAATTTTGTTATGCAGTATATATTGATTTAAAAAAACCATTTTGCGCAGACCAGTTGTCTGCAAACATTAAATATTCACCAGGCACCTGTAGATATATTCTAGAACTACAGAAAACTTTAAGGTTTATGAACTTTTACAAAAATCATAATACATATGATAGTACTTTTTGTCTGAACAATGCCATTGTGTTAAGGCAGTGCAACCATTTAAGAAAAAGACAACAGCACCCAAGAAAAAAAAATAAGTTGAATTTTTAGTTGTTGCTACTAAGCAAAAAAGTTTGATCTCACAAATATGGAGTCATAGAGCATCTCAATGCCTTTGTTCTTTTATTTTGGAGTAAATGAGAATTCAAATGTGAGCATGTGATTATTCCAGAGTAATCAGGTCAGACCAGATTTGGAAAACATGAAAAGCCACTTGGAACTACCTATCACCACTGCGTGTATATCACCTAAAATTGACATGACTTTGCTCCAAGTTAATGAGTATT
>NW_008824356.1:8902298-8913991 GCF_000699105.1 Pygoscelis adeliae | reverse complement strand
TATATGATTAGATTAAAAGCTCCCCAAAATTATCTATAAATATTAGTAAATTGTTAATATGACAAATACTTTCAAAATGTTTTAGGCAAGCTAAAACTACTGGGTTTTCATCTAGTATTTTGCTAAGGTTTTAATGGGGACATTTCTTTTTGTTTTCTTCAAAACCTCAAATAAGATGAATGTTTGCTATGTTAAAAGGACTACTTATCCGCAGCCATTTAACAAACAGTAACAGCAATTCAGCCCCTGCAGATTACATATATGTATGTATATGCACAAATGTACTGTCCAACGGACACGGTCACAAGCTGACATGCACTGGTGTACCAGTGCCTAAGCCATGAAAGAACCCAGGAATCCTGATCTGCAATTCCTACTCCAAGCACAAACAAAACTAAACCTGGTAAAATCATTAAACACCTTTTGAAGGTCACTGCTTTAAATGTCATCCAATTATCCTATTAATATTGGTTTATTTATATGACCACTTCCTCTGTGATATTCAAAACTAGTCTGGATAAAACACTAGCAAACACACAGTAGTTGACTGTACAGCATGAGCATTGAATGACCTATGAACACAATATTTTTTTTTAATGGAACTAATTCTCAAAATGCAATCAAACTTCAGAGTTGTTTGAAATGTTACAGTAGCTCCTGCAGAAAGGGAAAAGCAGTATTCTGCTAAGTTTAAGGTTTTCATTGGATTTTTTCTCTATTTTTGAGAAATCTGTAAAATGAAAGGGTTTTCCCTTTCATGTGATATCAGTCTGACCTGTGATCATCCAAACTCCTGTTCTGTACTGCAACAGCATTTCCTGTCAGAGGAGGCATTAAAGACCTTCTGTTCCCTGCATCAAATCAGGATTCCTGTGTTATATTCTGGGCTCCCGCTCCTTAGGCTAAGTCGCTTGATTCCCGTGCTTCAACTGCAAAAAGAAAGTTAGCTCAAAAATCAAGACGAGAATCGACATTAACAGAAAAGATACTTTGCTGTGAAAGTGGATAGCCTGAATCAGCTAACATTCTATAAGTGCTCTGAGATGTTCAAATGAAAGTTGCCAGCACTAATACCAGATACAAGCTGTAATATTATTAATACCACCTAATGAAGACTGGTGTTTTAAGAAACAGGTTTTGCTATTTTTACAGTTAAGCTGCTACTGGAATTGTCTAAAAGAAGCAAAGCTAAGGGCATATGAGCCTCAGAGCTAGCCAGTATACACAGCATAACAAATGACTCAAAGAATTACTAGAAAATAATTCTACTGAGAGGTTTTGGTGACATCTTTAACCATACAGAGCTCTACCTGCACACACTTTCTAAATATTTATAACAACCCAAGCAGGAAATTAATGCTATGCAAATCTCTGCAGAATATTTATTTTGCTGGAAATTATTATATTGGAATAAGGAATTCTAATTTTGTAATGTGAATATATGAAAATGAAAGCATTAATTATTCACACAAATAAAGAAAATTAATATAGGCTGTATATTACAGTTCCAATAAAATATAACCTGATCCCCTCCTCCATGGACATGGAACCTGCTGCTTTTGCAGCTGTGCAAAATAGCCACACAAAGGTTGGACCTTTTCAAGCTGTGAAAATTCTCTCGACAATACAGGACTTGAATGTAGGACTTCACCAGTCCAAACTTGTTCAATTCGTTTTGTGTGTAGTAATGTACAAGAGCAACCTGCTACCATTCCTCCTGGTCCTCATCTTATCCTGCTACTTAGTGGTTTATTTGAAAAGCCTGACCCCACACCTAACATTTTACAAGAAACCAGATTTGCAATATTACTAAAGCTTGCAGTTTTACCACAGCCTCCAGTAGCTTTTCTCATTAAGCTGAAGCATCTGGAAAGCATGTAATTACATGAGAATTTTCAAGTTTAAAAGGAAAAAAAGAACTAAAAAGACAAGTTTCTATTCTTGATAGAGAAGAGGAAAAAAATAAATACCCCTCATACACCTAAAAGCAGGAAAAACACACATAAAAGCACTTTCCTTTCCCTTGAACAACAGAAAGCCAAGAACTGCCCTTAGTCCTAGAGCCAGTTCTGAATGGTTTATACCTCAGTCCACTGCAGTGAGGCAAGCAACTCTGACAACTGCCTTAGACCCCATGGTAGTTTCATTAGGCAGCACTGCAAATCATTAGTGAATATGTAGAAGGAGAAGGGACCCCCAACAGAGGACTTTATCAGCATGTTGATTGCCTTCTCGTGGCCCTGCAAGGGTTAGAAGCAATGCTCTGGAAAAACATTTTCTCCTACATTTATTGTTTTGATCGTTGGGCAGATTCAGAACAAAATTATTAATAAATACTGCCATAATAACAGAGCCTTTTGCGAAACTGTCTGTGGCTCAAGTCCCTGCAGTATCAGCTGCGATTTAAGGAACTGACTCCTATGGCAAGCTGTGTAGCGAGTCTGCATGCAAGACCAAACTTCCAGAGCGATGGCTCTGTATTCCCATCCAGTCATGTGGAAGGGGAAGAGCACTGAATCAGTGATCCAGTAATACCGTATCTGAAGCTGATCACATCCTGTGCAGCTTTTCACCACTCACAACTGACATCACCCACCGCTGTCACATCCATGTGTTATTTCCAAGACATTTACCTTTGCTCCATTAGAACATCATTTCACAGGGCACCAGCGATGATCAGGGTGTCCTAGGAGCGACTCAGATGGCACATTCAGCACTGAGAGCTGTTATTGTCTTAAATGGATGGTGACTAAGACCTGTCTGGTTCTGTTACAGCAGGTCCCCTCAGCTGGAAAGGATACCAAGTTTGCCAACAGCAAGGACTGTGGTGAGAGGATATAGCTGTACAGGGAACAGACCTGTTCCTCCCTTTTGAATCTGCACATGCTGGCCAACACTGCTACCACGAGCGGTGCTCCATCGCAACTCAGCTGCCACTTGTCTGCTCTAAACATTGCATAGCAGTATTATCATGAAGCTTCCTCAGCACTCAGCAAAAAGTTTTCCAATAATTTTTTAATACTAGATCACAAAACGTTTTCCAGTAGACAGATCTATACCTCCACAAAGGATTACTAGTAACAGCAGGTTTCCTTTCCTAGAATTGGGTTTGTCATCCAAACAGCAGTGTTGCTTAAACAGGCTTCAGTACCCTCTACTTTTCCCCTTGTCCCTGAATCATCCTCCAGGTAATGGCGGTAAAAACATTTATGTAATCAGGTTGCAAACCAGAGCGGGAATCTGGTCCAGCTGATAGATAACCCAGTTGGAAATCGTAATTTTACTAACATTAATGTTACTCTTCTGCAAGTGGACCAGTTTCCCAACAGAGTTCACAGAATGGCTGCACAAACATATACGGAGAGCCAGCACAGGGCCAGGAAAGCACAGCAGAGTAACAACTAGCCAAGGCAGAACTGTGGCTGAAAAGCAGTTCATTAGACTGCCCTTTTGCTTGAAAGGTTGCAGTCTGGAAGCCACAGTGTACACATGAATACAACACCTTCTAACATAGCACGGTCAAAATCTCATAGAGAAAAACATCCAGTTGAACTTTCTGATATTCATGCCATATACATCCATTAAATTGAAGCTTGAGACAACAGAGAAAACAATATGCATGATTTAAACATTTCTTGTTGTTCACTATGTGCTCCCTGTTTAGTAAGAGAAAAGAAAAAAGGAGGGGGGAGGAGAGAGAGAGGGAAAAGGAACAACCTGTCTAACTTTTTTTCTGTTTTGTTTACAGGGGATTAGAATTATTTTACCATGTGCACATGGCTGGGAATTTTAACTCGGGGAGCTATACATTTTGCACTGCGCTAAGACATTAATGTGTTCTTAACAATTTAAGACCAGTATTGTGGGCCCTCTGTAAATGCAGGGAATTAAAATCCTTTCTGCTGTGTTGCTGCATGCTGAGTGAGTCTTCAATTAGTCGAGCTGTTAATTTTTTGGGTTTCTATATCTTGCCTCTATTAAACTGATTTGTTCAATCATGCTGAATGGTCACCTGCTACCTCTGCTCTAAAGTGTCGTACTTTCCTTGGACAGTGATCTCTTTGTCACACTTTGTTCACAGTACATCTAACAGTGGGGTACCTTTCCCTTCTAGAAATACCTCTGAAATTGCTGGATGAACAGTTTCCAGCTTTCTGCCAGGATCCCTCCAGCCCTCTTGTGCTGCTCCCAGATGAAAAGGACCTTGTTGGAAAAACCCTATGAAATTGAATAGAAAATGAAACTTCCTCTGACCTAACCTGTGAATTTTAATAGACATAGTGCTACCTGCTGTAGACATTCTCTTCCCAATAGGCTTTGGATCAGGCCATGAAAAGAGATATCTCTCTGTACCAGTGTATTTGAAACAGTTCCCTCTTTGGGGCCAGAAACATTTCAGTATAAATAAACAGAGATATATTAAATTAAAACTAGTCTAACAGGGTGATATTATCCTGAGCAAAACATTTGCAAAAAACAAGTAAAGGACACATATTTGTTTATTTTCTAAAAGCTTATACAGCACCTTATATCATCAAAGCCTTTAGCAAGATGTCCTTGTGACAAGAAAGAAAAACAATACAGGGCAATTTTCATCTCAGTTCTTGAAACTCAACCACTCACACAGATAGGTGAGCATTATTTTAGAAGAATGTGAATCACAAAAAAAAGTATCCTGCAGTGGAAGTGACCAACCTCCATTAAAACTGTTGTATCCCTCATCGGTCATCAACATTGACAAAGTTCACTGCATTCACATGGAAAATACTGAAACTCTATAAGCAGTGTACAAGCAATGTAACTGACATTATTTTAATCACTGAAGGAGGTCAAGTTTGATATAACGTTTGCTTTACAAAGGAGACATAACCAAGTCTCACTATTTCATATAAACAGTCCGGTATTTATATCTTTTACTTGTCAGGCTAAGTCTTTTCTGAGTATTTAAAACCCATGCATAAGCCTATCTCTATCTGTTAAGCATGTGCTTACCTGCAGATTTCCAGGTATTACACATAAACTCATACATAAATGTGTGCTTGACTCATGCCTAGAAATTCAGTCCTGATACAAACCGGTGCCTCACTGTTGCTGACCTCCACATTCTTCACTTTCTTGCATCTGCTTTTTGTGTGATTCATTACTACAAACCCACCAGTTCCCTATCATAAAAATTGCTTACTGTATATGTTTAGGCTTTTTCAAGTTCATCCTGTAATGTGTTGAATTTTAGTAAAGTCTAGCTCAGGTATAACTGATCCATCAGTGAAGTTTCTGTTGTTCTCCCATCCCATGTGTACCCTCTGCAAGGTTACAACTTGCTAAGACTTCCACCTGACTTACCTTTCATTACCCAATGCCATAAATGCCACGTCATTCCTCTCCCTTACACACCCTTGGACAACTTTGAACAATTCTTTTCAGTACCTGACTTGTACCCCTGCCACATTTTCACATTCGCTCAATAATGTATATGAAGCTGCGGGGTCTTCTGATAATGGTTTACCACATTTAATTTCTAGGGAATGTCAGCTTCCATCAAGTGATGCACACACTGCACGTTAATCAATAAATTCTGTGTCTATAGGGGCCTGAATGTACCTACCTTGTGAATATGCAAGCAGCTCTGTTTCTCTGAGTAAGACACAAACACATTATTTGTCAGATAAGAAGTGCTGTTATGTGTATATATTTTCTTCCTTCTTTTTGCATAAAGCAGATGAGATTAGGTGTTTGCCAGAGCAGACATTTTTTTTCCAGGGTACAACAGCAGCCTAGTGCTGGATGATAAAAGCTTTGCCTGCCATCCATACAATGCAATTGCAGTTTGAGTGTTCTGGGTTCCTGTATTTCTGTGTTGCACTTCACAAGCATAATGCTGAAATCACAGGCAGGGTGATAAATATTAACAATTTATTCAGTGTTTGAAAATACTGAGAATAAGCTCTCTCCCTTGGTCTGCTTTCACTCAGATGTTTAAGACTAGAAAGGACTATCAGATCCCCTTGTCTGACCTTCTGTGTAATACATGCCCTTAAATTTTATCATCACCTGTGTATTGAGCTTGATGATTTTTTTCTTCTTTTTACTAAAATATATCTTCTAAAAATATGCTTTTCATTGCTCTGTCTTCATTTGGAGGCTTCAAGAAATAAGGCTCCATGTCCCTTAATAGTTATTCCAGTGGTTAATCAATATCACTCTTAGAAAGGAGGCACCAATTCTTAATTTGAATTTGTCTGGATGAAACATTCAGCTATAAGTTTTCTTCATGCCTTTCCCTGCTAGATTAAAGAGGTCTTTATTATTTAGTAGTTTTGACTTTTGAAAGTACTGATGTTTTGTAATCAAGCCTCTGCTTGAAACAGACCTAGCTTTTCAAACTCTTTCTGTAATGAATTTGCCAGCCCTTGAACGTTATTGTAGTCAAGATTTCTTTTCTACAGTGTCTAAACTAGGGTATTAATCCTTTGAAAACAGTTGTCTTGTAACATGCCAATGTTACAAGACAATATGTGTCTTGCTACTTCGATTACACATGTATTCTGAGTTAAAGCCTGTACAAATGCCTTATTTACGTGTGCAATTATGTCCATTCTGTGCAGACCTGAAAGAGCAGAGCTTGCAGTTTTAGGAGTAATTCTTTGGTTATAAACACTAATAACACATTCATATTGTATCATGCATTCATTACATAAATCAAAGCTGGCTGCAGACAGAAAGTGAAGGACAAAAGAATTAAGTATCCTTTCTAAGTTAAGAGTCAAATCTAGGAAGAAATAGGCTCAGGACACTATAGCTTCCAGTACTCTAAGCTACCTGCCTTTCCCAAACCCCATCTGCTCCTTCAATAAATATTTCAAATGCACTTAGTGATACAAAAGATCCTGGAACCTGAAGCATCCTTCTGGTATTTAAAATCCACAGACCTGGCACAAAAGGGGGCAAAATACTGTAAAATTCTGTAAACCTTCTGCAATCATCTCCTCATGTCCAGTGCCCCAAAGAGATAATTTCCTAAAGGCATTAAAAAATGTTGTTCGTTTTACACTGTTCTTACCCTCTTTAACTGAGATTGCCAAAGCGGGCAGTATTTAATGTCATTCCTGGTAGCAAAAAATACATTGCTAATATCACTGCTATGAACTAAAATTCACTTCCACTGTTCATGAGCTGCCAAAATGACACAGTATTTTTACTGCTTTTCTCTGGTACCTAAGGCCAATCCTTTTGTTTTGTGACCAGCGGTGTTCTCAGAGGAAGGCAGCACAGAGGCATGGCGCAGCAAATGCCATTTCCCCAGTTGCTGCGGACCAGGATGGCACTTGCATACCTTTCCTTGTTGGGAAGCAAGGCCATGAACTGCCATGGCTGTGGAGTGGCGAGAAACAAGCAGCTCCCCATCACCCACGGAAAGCGAGCAGGAGCTAAGGACTGCTGCGAGGCCATATCATGCCTCACTGTGATAGGACAGAGCGCAGCGCCCACCCACAACTCTCTTCCAAGCGTGGTAAAAACTCCTGGCTCTACCTAACTTCTGGGTCAACCAGAGCTCCTGCCTTTCCTGGAGACCCAGCAGGTCAGAGACAGTGTTTTCATGTTGTGGAAAGAAAGGGCCATCTTCTTAGTGCTCATGTTTATCTACCTATCTCAGAGTGGTCTTGTGAGAATTATCACATTCCCATGCAATCTCCTAGGTATAAATTAGATAATTTGCAAGAAGAATATTTTAAATAATTGTTTCTGTTGAAGAAATGGGGTGTGTGAGGGGATCCTGCCTGTAACAGAACCTCTGATTGAAACCCCATTACTTTTGTTTCTTAGCTTTCTGAAAATGGGGAGACTTTAAAAGCAGCAATAAATTAATCTCTCATCCTTTCTATTTTCAGCAGCAAACTGACTGTCCCATAATTAGGTAAAGGTGACTCATGCACACATATTCACTATTTGCATGATGTATGACCTACCTGTCAGAGAATACGTTCAACTAATAACCAGCATAGAAATGCTCCTTATTGGATGCTTTTTTTTTCTACCAGAAAGAAAATCCTGAATTAAGAGAATTAATATTTTTATTTTTTTTTTATTTTGTTTGTTGAAGCCCAACTCCACAGCTAAAAGAGAGCTCAAAATGAAATTCTTATACAGACCTAAGCCAATAAAGTGGTTTAGATTTGATCTGACCCAGCCCAAAGAAATTCCATAATGGATAACTAACAAAAGAGTTCTGACAGTAAACCTGACCTCAGGTCTCGTCTCTGCATGCCACATTTTGCTAAGCAGGCTGGGAAACACTTTTGCTTATTTGTCATTTTCTTTAATCATGGGCTTTGGTGCTTGACAGAGAGTGTTCAAATGAACCTTAATGTTATACTGGAGCTCATACAAGATACATTTTTAGCTTGTGGGGCTTGAGTAGTGTCCTTTGGTAGTATCCTTTGGCAGATTCAGAGCCCAAAGAGTGGTTATACAGTAAAACCCACCTTTCCTCTGCGCTGCACTTGAACAGCTGAATAGCTTGTTTTTTTCCACAGCAATCACAGTTTTTTTTTTTTCCTTTTTCAAACTTTGTACTATTTAGGCATGTCTAGTTTCACTGGCTTTGTACTATACAGTGCTACCATCATCAAAGAGTTGTAAAATAAGTCTTCATCTCACTAGGTGAATTTATTGTTGTCATAAAAATAAAAGCCCCCAAGGTTCACTGCATCCACTGTACTGAAGACAGTGCAAGCTTGGGGAATTTACCGTAGTATACCACTTTGTCATTGCACCTACCTGAAAACTTGGCTCAGCTGACATCTGGAAGCATTAATAAAGAAAATGCAACCTAAGGGGAAAGAACCAGGGATGTTTGATTGTCAAAAGAAAAATGTACATTATTATGGATTCAGAAAGCAAGTTATAAGCCAGAGTGTGTATTTTACACAGTGAAGATGTTAGCTAGGCTTTATTAATGTTTTCATAAATTATTCACTGAAACAGAACCCCTTACACAAACTGCATACTTATTTATCTGGTTTGGGAGTTTGCCCCTTACGGGACACACTACCGTTTGAGCAGGAATTTGCAAATGGTTCCACAGCTTGTTTTTTAAAGGTTGTTATCCTGAAAGTGCCAGGAAAGACTGTTTTCTCCTGTGAGTCCATGAGAGGCAGAGACAGGAATCCCAGATTGCCCGTAGCAAGAGAATGAGCTGGAGGGCAGAATGCATCAGTTGAGAAGGCAATAGGTGGTAAAGAGCTTTAGGACCTCCAGCAAACAGTCTTTGCCAGAGATGTTACAAGACTGGAGATGCTCACTTAGGAAAACAAGTTTGCAAGGAACACTCTGCCCAGGTTGCTCTGTGGATAATGTAGGTAATTAGAAGGCCCAGCCAAAGACAAGACCTAACTATGCAAACTGCTGTACAATCCCAGAAACTACCCCAGCCCTGAAGAGAGGATAGCCTAAAGAAAACAGGAAGGAATTATAGGGAAATAGAAGTAAACAGGGTAACCTGAGTCTGCCTTGGTTGTACAAGAGGTCAGTGGTAAAGCTCACAAAAAAACCCCAACCTCCAAATCAAAGACAAATCAAGTCCACAACCTGTACAATGCAACACTGTCTTCTAGATCAGCAACAGTCTCCTTTGGAGGCTTAATCCCCAGTTTGAGAATTCACCTCATCTAATTTAAAGACCTAATGCTGAAAAAGTTGGCTAGACTGTCTTTATAGTGAATGGAGAATTATCAACACAACCTCTCCTAGCTTTTGTGTGTCTGTCTTTGGCTAGGAAGAATCACAACATAGAAGTCTCCAGGGTGTCATGCACCGTATAGTACCACAAGAAAGGGGGGGGGAAAGACCACTACTCAGACTTCACAGTCAGGTGGGTACTATATGGTGACAGTTTATTATGAGAGCCAGAATCCTTAAGCAAGCATACAGGTTCACTAAATAGTATCACATAACACGACACAACTACATACACAGGGAGGGTAATACGACCTGTCGATAAGGATCAAGCCGATGGTCACAGAGGGTTCGGGGATCTCAGTCCAGCTGAGAGGGAGCTCCAAAGATCCTCCTCCGGTCCGCATCCTTTTGTGCTTTTGTTGCCGCATGGTCTCGGGAGATAAGCCCTTGGCTGGGTCTTATCTTTTACTCAAATGTGCCATCTTCTCCCCTTCTCTCTTATTTTTAACAATGAGGAGCCGTAACTGCTAAATCACTAAACTAAGTGCTCAGTATCACAAGTTGGTGTTACTTTATGCAGGCGAGGTCCTCCTTTCACTTCCCTGCCTTAGGCTTTCTCTCTCAGTGCATTCAAATGTGTTTCAGAGCCTGAGTCTTTAGGCCCTTGACATAAGTTTAGGCCTCAGGACTGTGAGAGGTGTGGCAGAGGTGGACTTATCAAGGATGACCGTGTCCGAACAGGCGAGAGCTATGGGGCCTTCGCTCCATCCTGTCCCCCATTTCTGCACACTTATTGCTCCCTTGTGTCCCGCTACATGGGGGCATGGGCATCACACAGGGTTCTAAGTGCAGCGAGGAGAGTCCCACCCGACACGACTAGGACAATCATTACTGGCATCCTTCAATTCAAGTCGTGGTTGAACACGAAGAAAAATCCCACTTGATTCCAGAATTAAAAAAGGCAAAGAGGAAATGCTTTAAAGTAAAAATGAAATATTCTGCTGACAGTAACTGAAATCGCACATGCAGTCCAGAGAAAAGTTCTAATTCTCAAAGGTTTCACATAATTAGATGTACTATCAACAAACAAAAATTAAGGGTTCTCACTGAAGTTCCTGGGAAACTTCCCTGGTGATTCTAATGTAAACACAGTCCTACTGCATATTCTCAAAATAAACCTACAACTGACAGATCATACCACATGAGAACAAAGCTCTTAAAAAACTAACAGTTCCAGATGTTTCTGGCATAAAAGATTGCTGAGATGGGAACGGGAAGATAGCTTTGCCATTGTTCTGAACTTGTTGCAGAAACATAGCCTAACCAGAGATACAATTGTACAATATCCTGTGTTGAGAACATATGAGAGAATATTTTCCATTTTTAAATATATCCTCTTCCACTGTGTTGGAATCTGTATTAAGAACTTAAATAATTTAAAAAAAAAAAATTAGACAATTTACAACCCTGAACACACACTGATTTGCTTGTTCTCAAGACACCTTTCTCTTTTTTCCCCCCTCTGATTGTCCATCTCTACAGAAGGAAGCTTTCTAAGGAAGGTTTCTACATTATGACTTATCTTAAAGCCACTACTTTGGAATCTTCAAATAAAACAAATAGAAATGTTCAAATAGAGACCAAGATTCATAGATCCCTTATGTTAAGAGACTGCCAATGTGTGAAACACAGAGACAGAGCCACACCACAGAGGTGAACATCTGCAGAAAGCATGCACAAGAGTGATATTACCTGATGGGAATGTCTACATTATGTATCCCCATCAATCCCTAGCTGTAAAAGGTGACCCCAGCTGTCATGTGAAAATCCCACAGCCAAAGCTGGTCAGCTTTGCCAATCAGCTGCAAAAAGCCTATGGGTTTCCAGAGAAAAAGGAGCAGCGCATTGTTCAGCATCTCACTGAAGCTGAGGAGTGGGCCAGAAGCATGAGAAGGAAAGCCTCGTGGGAGCTGTGACAGATCTGGATACTTGGCCACCTCTTCCCAGAGCAGGAA
>NW_008824356.1:8892141-8902279 GCF_000699105.1 Pygoscelis adeliae | reverse complement strand
TAGAGTGACTGGTTTCAAGGCAGACATAAATGATAAACTGCTTAAAAAGCTTCAGGTGTTAAACCTATGTCTTCATAAAGCTACTTTAATTTGGTGTGAAAGTAACTACTGGAGAAGTAGCTTCGTAACACCCAGAGAGAAATTCAAAGTATGTGTTGTCAGCTGAATTTTCCTTGCCACTTTGGTGAGAAATCAGAGGAAGTCTGTATCAATTCAGCTGCATGTGCCACAAACCAGCAGGACTGAGATTACCATTATGCTCTCACGCTGCGGATCAGACACCAAATTTTGTGCTCCCCTCCCCTGCATTTGGTCAGGACAGAGACGTCTCAGGCTGGGTTTTGAAATCTGGAGTGCTATAAGAACAAGTTATAATGAATACCACAGAAAATGGGAGAGAACAGGAAGATAGTAATCTGAAATTTTTCAGCATTAGTCAGTAAAAAGTAGTGAAGAACTTAGTGGCTAAAAAGGTAATACTGGAGCACCTGTCACAGGTGAGTCTTGAAGCCTTTTTCTATTAAAAATCTGTTCTTCAAAGTGCTCTAAAATCTGCATGCTTTCTTAAAATGCACCTACATTAGTGCTTCAGCTTCAGTTCAGACATAGCTTTGATTCAGCTCTGCCACCTTCCTGCCAACTGTCTCCATTTGCCTATCATCGATCTCAGTTTCTGAGTGGTTTCAGTGCTTGCACGCTAAATTCCTTTCAGAGGAAACTAAATGAACAGCTCTGCTCTGCATGTACTTCAGCATTTAATGGGCACACAGGGTTGTGAATCCATCTATGAGCCAAATTAGTGCAAGATCCCCCCCAGTGGTTACCTAACACCCATCTACGACTGAAATGCTCTTGAACCCTTAAAAGATCCCGTGACAACCTGGAGCAATTCACATTTTGCAAAGGACCAAGTGCAGTGTTTCCATCTGGCACCAACCGCCAGCCCTCTACTGACTTTATTCCAATTGATCTATCAGGTACTCCTTCTGAAGAAGACACATTTTACACCTTTGCCCAGCATTTACCTGGTCTACATTTTGCTGCCATATCCCTTTCTGAATCTTTATCTTTATTTTACTCCCTTTCTCCCCTGCTTTTTAATTTCTTTAAATTCTCTCAGCATGTTGGCACCTAGTCCTTTCTCCCAGCAGAAAATTCAAAGTGGTGCAATTTGACAAACCAAGGAAGTACACTTACTCACGAAATTTGCTTGAAGACTGGCAAGATTTTCTTAGGAGTTAGGGTTATATGGTGGCAGTATCAGAACACTGCAAACCTCCTGTTCACTGCTCGCTGAGACAAATGGTGATCAATACCCACTCACATTTGGAAAAAAGAGAAGGCATTTTGCAGAAAGACAAGAGACGCAACACGCTTCAAGGTGGCAAAATATGTGCCCATTTGTTGGGACCACTGTGCTGAAACTGCACCTCCACTGGATTTTTTGTTCTCTGCTTTTCCAGGTGATCCCACGGCACCATCGCCAAGAGTGGGCCATCAGCATTGTTCTGGCCTCCCCAACCTTGTGCCCCATAGAAAACATTTGCAAGGACACAGCCTAGGGTGCTGCTTTACCCCACCCAAACTCCCTCTGTGGTACCTTTACCAGCTCCCAATACCAAACCAGTTAGATGGAAAAGCAGCACTGATTTTCTGTTCACATTTATTCCAGGCTGGGGAGGCGGAGAGAGGATGATTGAGGTTTCTTGTACAATAATAGCATTGTGCTCAGAAATGCAGAGAAGTGCTATATATCAGAAAGCAGAGTGATGGCAAGGGCTTTCATGCTTCTAAAAGCAATTCTCACAAAGCCATGTAGCAGCTACCTGTGTCAGAAACTACCCACCCACTCCCCATCTTCTTTGAATGCCAAGCTCAGCCTCAACATCAAAAAGAGCCGTGAATGTGATGTGCAGTGATAAAACGGCCCTGCTAGACTTCCACAATAACCTCACTCAGTGAATGCCCTGTCCCTCGCAGGAAGCAGTGGTGAGAGCACTGTTAAAGGCACAATTTATCCCTCTGCAATGGTTTGTCCTAACTCCCTTAACCAGAAGAATTAAGCAAGAGCTATAAGCAGGTTTAAGGGAACATGGAACATGCTGCTGTTCCTGAATGCCTGCTGTGTGCATGCAGGGTGTTCACCTCTTATCTGAGAGTGGCCTGCAAGAATTGTGAGTTTTCCCAAACACATTCAGTTTTTTCCTTGATTTTTATTTCTTCAGTTGGGAAAATATGATGTCTTTTGATTTGGAGCCCTGCTAGTTTTTTTAGTCAATGGAAAAGGGGCTGATTTATCTGAAAAATAGAGCAAGTTGCACACAGTCTTTGAAAACACGTGAGAATGACCGATCATATCATGAGGCAAAATACAGCACAAATTATAGAAGCCCACAATGGCTCTCCAAACCCCAGTTCCCATGTTCCTAGGCACCCACAACTGCATGACAAGGTGCTATTTCCCAGTCGGAGGTCTGCTGGACCACAGTAAGAATGCTGATTGAGCGTGGTTTGCACTGGTACTCTGGGAGACAGCTATGGTAATGTGAATGTGTGTCCATGATCAAGGCATAGCAGGACGCACACATCACCATGTATCACAGCCACGGCTCTGACAGCCTTCTCCAGTTAAAACCTGCACCGTTCATTACATCTTCACTTAAGAGAGGTACCCTAACACAGACAAGTGAGGCATCATCCAGGTATCTCCAGTAGCTATTGCCAGCTCCAGGAACAGAGTTAAGATTCAGTCAGAATATTTTAACTATATCTCCTGTTTGTCAAGAGTTTGTGGCAGAAAGTACCTTAACTTCAGTTTGTTTCCTGATTTTCATAGGTGTAGGTTTTGCTGAATTTGACATTGTAGAAGAAAGTACATACTACTTGGGAAATATAACCTTATATTGATGACTTGTTTCAGCAACATGTAGACAGAGACAGAAATTGCAAAAGAGGAGCTCATAACTAGCGATAACTCCACTGAGCTCTATGCATGTCGTCATTATCAACATTACTGATGACCTGGATTACTAACAGAGCATTGTAATATTGCTACACTATAGGTTTAGGCTCTCAACACAAAAATTTTCTAAGAAACAGAGGTAGCCTACTGGTCTAGATAGCTATATCCAGCAGTGGCAAGTACTTCTGAAACTGTGAAAGGAAAAAAAATAGAAGAGATATTCAGTCCTAGTAAATACTCTAAATTATGTCACACAGCAGGGGGGTTAAGCAGGTATAAAATGACATATAAACATAAAAGAAAGCATTTAAAAAGATACAAAGAACTTTGACAGATGGAGTTTTATTAACTAGAATTTAAAAAGAAGTGAAAGCAAAACAAAAAGTAAGGATGAGAAACAAAAGATCAAGCTGCTCAGACCTTTCCAAGGAGCACTGAGGGTTTTGAAGTAATCCATTTAGCACACCTTGCAGGATCCTCTTTAGGATGGGAGCACAGAAAAGAAGAGGGATAAAATGAAATGAAGGCACTGTGGAAAGATTACCTTATAAATGAAGAAAGGGAAGAGAGATTTGTCATAACCAAAAGTCAGGTGCGTGCAAGCAGCAGGGGGAAATGATAATACAGAAGAGAACTCTCTGATCATTTCTGAACAACCGGAAAGGACTTTCAATTTAATAAAGATAGCAGCACCTAGAGAACATACCAAGACATTCTGCAGTCCTAGCAAGCATCTGGCAGGCAATTCCATTACATTTGAGACAGGAACCAAAGACATTACAATACTAATAATGGTTGTTGCATACGTTAGGAGACAAGGGGCTAACAGAGGTTCACGTCACACTGAGGCGTTTTGACAATGATTGAATTTCAGTAATCAAAACACTATATAAAAATAAAAAGCCCAGGCAGTTTAATACCCCAGGCAGAGAATCAGTGTAAACCCCAGTTTCACCAGTTTTTAAGGAAGAAATACAGCACTTTTAAGTGACATGTGGAGATAGAAAACAGGGTATTGAAAACAGGGCATAGAAAATGGGGCACATTTTGTGCTAAGCATGGTCATCTGAGGTCCACAGTAGGGAAGCTGTCTTACTACATTTCTTCCTCTTGTTCGTTCCACTCCTTAAAATCCACGCTGCAAGCTTCCTCTAACCCTGACTTCGGTGAGAGCAGAGTGTGCCTTAAAGGAATGAGCACTAGCAGGAAGGTCCAGAGAATTTGAACTACTCAGCATGCAAAATTGGCTTCTTAAGAAATAGTTCTCACCTGTGAGCTCTAATAAATGATTACAGCATTTAAGAACAAGTTAGGACAGTTATTTTTATATAATATACAAGATAAATATATATATTTATTAGAAATATATTTATATATTTCTAATATATAAATATATTAATATAATATATATTAGAAATATATACAATATACAAAATAAAAATATACAAAGTATATTTTTAACATTAATGTACAAGGAGTAAGGTACATGCCATTGATAAGCAAGACAGGAAGGCTGTACCAGAGCTGTGGTACTGCAGATGTAGTCTTTGCCTCGCCAAGCTTCTTTTGTTCTTTTTCCCCCCACTGTCACTGATTCAATGGCGTTACCTACTCAATGCATGCAATTCATATTAGAAGCATATGTTTTCATCGACTGCACCTTCTATTTGCACATGTACAGTTTGTGATGAAAAGCAGTACAGCTGAAGTTAGCATTCAAAAACCTTAGAAAAGTAAGTTAACACTGGCTTTTGAGGCTGGAGGCAATTAGCAATGTGTTCCTATATGTACTTTGGCAATTAGAAAACATTTTTTCCCTACTCCAGAAAAACAAGCAATCATCCATTTCCTCCTTCCCATGTTCAAGGCCGTTCTTGTGAAGGAAATAATGAAAATGCAGCAACAAGCATGTGGCTAGCTAGGTAGTCACATGATATTGCGCTGCCTGTAATACTAAACAGGTTGGATGATTCTTGCAGAACCCCTTCCCAACCTTTTGCCAAGCTTACTAGTTGACAGGTCTCTTCTTTAGGTAGCCTGGGGTTGCTCTGGTACTTCAAAAAATATATGCAATAACGGTGCCTTTCTTCTCCTAATGGACAAACCTGAGAAAAAAATTATTTTCCTTTTCTTTCAAGGAGCTATGTATATTCCTTAACCCTACACAGTATTACTTACACTCAGTCCAGGACAAGCTAGTTGTGTATTTATTTGCTGGTGGACTTGGGAGCAAGCCTAAGGTTTATGAAGGGAAGAACTCAGTAAAATTCCAGATTTAGGCTGGGGAAAAACAACTGAAGGTTTAGTCACTAATGTGAGCTCTCCACTTCTTAAATTTTCTCCATGAGACTAGAAATGCCTCAAGAAGCGACGACTTCTCCACAAGAAGTTCCCTTGCATTTCTCCTTCGTTATGACCCAGAAGTATGAGTCTTTAAGGTCTGACTTTTCATTTAAAAACTGAATAAAAATTCTTCAAAATCTTCAAAATCACTTTCATTTTTACATACTTCTACTGGCAATTTAGTATTATTTATTATCAGTCTCCCTTGACAACTCTTAGCAGTGTTTAAGGCTTATTAAAGAAATTTTGCTTATTATGCTAAACAAGGAAGTTAACAAAAGCTGCCATATAAACCAGTGCTAAGGGCGATAGTCACTTTGCACTGAACACGGGCACTTACTGGGAATGATCAGTCATTCCTTTTTAATCTTTTACCACAGGAAAAAGAAATTCACCTTTAGAGCATTGAACAAATTTTGAGAAAGTTCTCACGTACTCCTCTTGCTGATATAATGATGCACTCGTCCTTCACTGCTCTGAAAAAAAATGACCCTTGAAACAGGCAACCTCCTTCCTTGTCATGTATCCAAGCATCAGTAACACAAAGGTCCCTCTCACTAAAACACCTTGGTCACACCAGCCTTGATCCAACAGCAGAGTGTATTGCTCTCCTTGAAGCGCCCCCAAACCATCAGTTCAAATTTAATGCATCTTCAGTCACAGATTTAAGTAGTTGAAGGCTTCAGAAGCTGTTAAAACCTGTTTACAGATCTAGATTTGACAGTACACCCATGCAAATCTGAACTGATTTTTAACCATTTCCTGACTGATGTACAGCCATTGAAATATGCCTGATTAGTAGCCCCTTTTACCACGAAGAAACACAAGGTTGGGAATGGCTCTGCGACCTTTCATTGCAATTGGCATTTTGCTTCTAAAGAGTATAAGGAGTGAATTGATTTGACATTAAGTTCTCAGCTGGGCTTTCTGCTAAATGGTATTTTAAATGGTTGTTGTGACAGTGATATCAGCCTACTCGTTCTGGTTCTTACCCAAGCCACCTCTTTCATACAGGTCACTGAAAGGCTGTCATGTAGCAACATTTGGTCACAGAAGTGGATTCACAGAAACAACCTATAGTCTGAAAAACTTCATATCCCATTTCCAAATTAGTGGGCCCACTGGGGCATGATATATTTCACATACGGCAGATATGTGATATGGCAGAAAGCAAAAAAGCCCAGAAAGTGATGAAACTTAGTAAAAACACAAAAGTGCCATTTCTGATAAACTTGACTGTTTTATCAAAGCTGGAAATGGGAAACAAACTGTCCATGACAAATTTAATGAGACCACATTTCAGTCTTTACAATCTGGCTCCATCAGATAAGCTTACAGACTATTTTGTCTTTTCACCTTGGTGATTCTATGCAAATTATGGCCGGAGACATGAGTGAAAAGGAATTTTGTGATCCCATTTCTAATAGAACACATCACCTGAATATATCACGATGAGTTCTGTTTAGGTACAGGGTGGGGATGGCCAGGGCAACCTGTAGGTTGCCCTGTTCTGTAGGTACAGGGGGTACCCACACCAGGCAAGGTGTGGGTAAGCCACACACAGAAGAGCTCACCTAACCCAGTGTAACAGTAAGGAAGGTAAGAAAACTGCTCCTTACAATCAGGTTTCAAGGAAACATTAAGATACATCAATAGATTTGCTAAGTGCAACAATATGGATTAGTATATGACAACATTAAACCTGCTTATTCAGGGTTTGTGAAACCATCAGTCTTTTTCACACATCCTAAACTAACACATATTAAAAATAAGCCGGTATAAAAGCAATGGGGCAAACTTCATGTTCCTGAAACTTTGGCAAAGCTCCCATCAAATGAGGAACACATGCAAGGTTCTGACCTTATATGTCTCAGTATGTTAAATTAAATATTTGGCTCTGGGACAGCTGGAGTCTATATTTTGCATTAAAAGGGTAGTTTGATTAATTTTTCTCCCTTTTACAAAGGCTAGGAGCTTTGAACCTGAATAAGCTTCAAGTTGGCTAACTATTAGAAACCCAATTTAGAGAAAGCCAGCATAGTAGAAGGAAGGCAAGAATATATTTTTCTTAGGCAAGTCCCTCTCACCGACGTCATTCAGGTTTGCTTTTGTTTTCACACTTTTCAAAAATAGCCTTGAAAGCTCTCTTAAGTGTCTCTGAGACAAAATGACACGTTCATCTGAAATTCCTGAAACCCAAACTTGAAGAGCTGACTGCTTCTTTGGGGCTACTGGAATCATTCTGCATTTCACTGCATGAGCTGATTATTGCTACAAATACCAGCACAAATTAAAAGAAGACAGCAGAGGGAATGGTTGAGTACAACACAATGGGAAGCAGCAGGATGCACAGAGGTGGTGCAGGACTTGGTGTGAGTCAGCAGTTGAAAAATGGAGACAACATACTATTTGAAAATAGATAAAGAAAAGGATACATGTCAGAATTCAGGTTTCATCTTTCTTATCTCTTCATGGCTGCTTCTCATTACTTGAGTTACCATGACTTCAGTATGAAGTGATGGTAGAGTAGTCAAAACCAACTTGAAAAATAGCGTTTCCTCAGAGCAAGCGGGACAAAGTATGAAAGAAAAAACAAAAATGCTCTTACTTACAGCTATGTCCAAGCAACTCTCACAGTAATTACTGGACTTTATCCACATAATACTTTGAAGTCTGAAGGAACATGTCTATTTTGTAAGTGGATTATTGAGCAAATTATGCAAGGAACTCTAAACTACGTGCTGTGCGGTAAAGAGTCATCTCAAACAAATGCAATCAGCTGATATTCAGCAAGAAGAACAAACATTTGCACTATCTGGCTAATTCCAAACTGGCAAATAAGAATTGTCACAGGGAACGGATAATCACCTGTACTGTTAGAGTGACTTGGAGCACAGCTCCAAAGGCAGGGAACACGATCAGAAGGCATGTCCGGGACGGGGGGGCAGGGGGAGTTGTCCCAAGTGAGGCTGATCAGGGCAATTAAGACCTACTGGTGCACTCAGGACCCTGAAACTTCTTTGTCTCAAGGCATTAGGGGTAAAAAAAACCTTAGAAACAGCAAAAATCCATAGGGGAATGAAAGACAATCTTCATGGACATCTATAAGAAAATAGTTCAGGACCAGTGAACCTCTGAACATATACGAGGTGGTAGCAAGGACACTCAAGAAGACAAGCTACTGGTGGACTAATGCATACAGTCCCAGTTTGAACTTAAAGTCCCATGTTTGGGCCCAGGATTACAAATACTGGTCCAGTGCTGTTCAGCAGAGTTCTCTTTCTCATGACAAATTGACATTCATCACCCAGGACTCAGCTGAGATATTCTGGGTCTGTAATTTAAGAAGTGCCTCTTCTTCCCCTCCAACTATGTCTAGCACAAAGAGGCAGACATCACTAATGAAGGCTCTTTTTCAATGCTGCCCTCTTATCATTTTTGCCACCAAGTCTGTGGTAAAGTCCAGAGCAGAAAGCAACTATAATGAACTCTAGTGGCTCCTGCATTTGACTTTCAGAAACAAGAAGGAGAGTGGGCACACAGACATATTTTCAGACCAGGTGACACTGTGAAGCCTTTGACAATGGCACTGTGCACCTAAATCACACAAAAATTCAGAACTGATCATTGCAACATCCATCTGTCCTTCACGGTTATCTCCCCTGGCAGTCAGGCAGCTGATTGCACTCTCAGACCCTTCAGGACTGCAGGGACTACCTGGAGCAGCATAGTTACTGCCAACAGCCATATCATATAGGACCATACTGGTTATCTGGCATCTGGCACAATGCGCGGTGGTGACATCCAAAGCTCACACAGCCTGATACACACTGGTGGGAAGAAGATCCACCTCTGGCTTCATAAATGAAAAGTGTACTAGTAGTGTGGATGCTGTCAGTACAGCCAACCTACACGTGTCCTGGGGAGACCACCACAGACCTCCTCTATCAGTTTTCATATCTTAATAAACATTGCCAATTTGGCCATGGGTACATGATCTGATTAACTGCCTCAAAGACTCTGTCTACTTATTAGTAAAAATTAGCAGTATTTTTCAATTTTCAACTGAAATTGAAATGTGTTCAATTTTAGAGTAGAAATTTTTGACATTACTGAATTTTTTTATGTTTCTTTCTTCAGTATGAAATTTCAAACACTGGAACATGTTGATGAATTGGTATTTGCCAGAAGAAATGCATCCAGTTGTGTACAGCTGAGGTCAGTTTAACACAGACATACCTCAATATAGCCATCACATTTCTCCTTCCTAGGCTGTCACATAACAAATGTTTATTCAGAAAAAAAAAAAAACAATTCGTTGGCCTATAGCCCTCATCGCTGAGTCAGGAGTAACAGATATTATGTTATTGCCTGGTGGGCTGATCAAAATTAGAGTAAGTGTTGTCACTGCACCCTAAATCTGAAAAAAGACAGTGAAGGGAGCAAGCGCCCTTTCAGCCAAGGACAGCACAAGTGAGACTTTGCAATACATATGGATAAAATAGTGGATAACTGTACCATAATATGTTTTTTCCCTTGGATTCATTCAGTCAGTTTTTGTTTATTTTCTTTTTGTTGTTGACTGGAACAATAAAGAAGGTGGAACATATAATACAAGCCTGAGGGGTACAGTAATAAACCCACAGTTATTAATGATCTGTCCTGGTTCTAGCAATGAGACCCTGACAGCTGTCAGGTTTCAGATGCATCAGATGCATGTTGTGAAATGTAGTGAGAATATCCAAGGCCTGTTATGATTCTCAGTGTTGCATATGCCTGGCCTTGGGAAGTCTGACAAGCCCTTTGGAATTATGCATCATACATTAATATGAC
>NW_008824356.1:8881148-8892088 GCF_000699105.1 Pygoscelis adeliae | reverse complement strand
TTGTGGGATTTGTGTCCTTCCTGTTTGCGCAGCCCTCAACTTTATGGTGATCATGTGTTTGCACACTCTTCCAGTGGGAGACTGGGGCTACCTACAGGATCCAAATTTAGGGTATTTATGATCCATTCAACCAAAATGTAAGGACATTATCTACCCATCTGGTTGGAATGCAGTATGAGAGCACAAGGGGTGCATAAACAAGTATCAAAGGACCTGATTCTGGAAAATTTTCTTTGTCTGTGGAAAGTAGCAACTACCGTAAATTTCCATTTATTTCAGAATTGCTTAAGCATCAGGCTCCTGTTTCATGCAGGATTCACCAGGGTGAGCATGGGAGAAGTAAATAGGTTATTCAGTTCACACTGCAGGAAACTATGGGGTAAACCTTGAAGCAACCACATGCATACTTTCAAATGGTCAGAAAAAAAGCAGAACTGTGCTTCAGAATGAGGTAACAGTAGGATCATTTCTCCTTGGAATATATTTTGGGCACATTTGGGATTGGCAAGGAGATATGGTAATTCAAATCCCAGCCAAGCCATCACATGGATCAAGGGCCAAATTCTAAAGTTTATTCTTAATATCCTACCTCAGTGAGGGTTGAGAGAAATGGAGAGTAGTATTTTATATACTGTAACTATGTAAGAAATACATGCATTAAACGACTAGAATTCAGAGAAACAGACTTTCTACATACTATGATAGAGTCAGACAGCAGTTCCCTCTCATCACTGATCTCTCTGTATTTTGATCATGCCAGGCATTGCAGACTGCAAGCCCTGCTTCCAATATCCTTCAGAATTTTTCATATTTGCCAATTTACTTCCAATGCTGCCACGACTGTTGTACAAAGGAAGCTGCTAGGCTGTTGTGAACTGATTCTTCTGACTACTGTTTTCTGTTCACTGTTCTCTTCTAGGTCCCAAAACGCAGAAAGGCAAGTCCTTCCACCATGCTAATGCAACAGTGAACCGATACAGACAACAAAATCAGCAAGGACAGACCTGAAAATGAGTGCCCAGTCTGGGGAAGCACTCTACCTGAAAGACCTGCTACAAAACTGGTTGTTCCACTGCTGGAACAAGCTATTAGTGGGGCAGAGTTGCTGGCATAGTCACATATCTGGTTCAGCTCATAATGAAGGCCACTTCTAATGCTTGTTGCATACACTCCATGCCTACAAGGGCGGCCAGGAAAACAAATATAGCTTTAATCAGAAGGTTCTCAAAACACTCCTTGCTGTTGTGAATCTGTCCGTGATGAAAGACCAAACTGCAAGTTTTGTCAAAATCTCAGTGCGATATCAATATTTTTAAATAATCCATGGAAAATATCTATTTTTAAATAATCCATTGAAACAGGTAATTTCTTTTCTCATTGCTGTGCTTTCAGCCAAAGCATTGCAGCAGTAGGTTGATAACTGAAGACTCAAAGGTGACAGTGAAAAATCTAAATGCAATTTTGCCCTGTTTACAGTCCCTTGTGTAATATAATTCTGGCCAGTATCTCCAGTTTATCATAGGCCCTAACTTAATGCCAACAACAAAAGGTAATAAAAGAATAGGAAACCCTAAGGAAAAGTGGAACTTCTGCTTCAGCTGTTTAAATGGAGTAATCTGTAAAAATTAAAAAGACTATTTCCATTGGTAAAAAACACATTATTAAGCTGAAAATAATAATCTAAATGACTGTTTGTAACCTAAGGAAAGAAATTTTAAATGTATATGATTCTAACTTCATGACCAACTTAGGCTATAGCAAATCACTTCTGTTTATGTGGGAAATACCAGAGTATGTGATAGGATTATTAATGTGTTTTTTACAATATATACATGAAAGATGAATTACATATGCTTGTTTGTATGAAAAAGAGTGACACAGATCTTTGTTTAAAACAAATGATGTAAGTTACAAGGTGCCTTAGCAAATATACTTACCAAGGTGCCTTTAAATATAAATGGGTTAATGAACACGCTTCAAAGATAAACTGAATTACAATAAAGATGTATTTTGAGGATCTTCTCAGAAAGCATTGGGAAATGGGAGTTCCAGATGTTACAGTTGGAGTGTTCCCACTGGATACATGAAAGACTAGATTCTTTGGTAGTAAAATCACAGCTAAGACTTTAGCATATAGAACACATAATGAAATTTGTGTTCTTCTCAGAGCTGTAAACAGGAAGAATGTTACTTAGTGTCAAAATGTCAAGGTAAAGTCTTGCCTCCAGAATTTCAATTAACTTGTGGTGGAATAAGATTTCACCTCCCTAAGTGTCCTGCAGTCATGATGGTCAAAGACAGTTACCTCGGTGAAGCAGAGTGAGACTGGAAGAGCTTTTTTTGAAATTAAACAAGAATATATAGAAGATTATGTGGCAAATTACAACACAAAACAAAGGTCCATCTACCAGTGCCAAATCAAATACGCCTCAGTGATATGTTAAAAAACAAAGACCAACAAGTCTAGCATAGGAAGTGTTTGTCTCAGCCTGGGAACATCCTTGAAGGAGGTAAGATGAGTGAGAAGCGAGGTGGGTAAGACTGTGCAAGGAAAGCAGACAGACCGGAGTTGGATAGAAGAGCCTGAATGTCTCCTGGAACAATGGCCCAGAAGACAGTCATCTTCATCACCTCATTTTAGAACACATCTGTAGGAAACTGCTGTCACCAATATGTGGACTCAGTCATGCAAGCCTGGCCCACTCCTCTCCAGGAGGGAAGCAGTTTAAAAGGGACTGATACCTACTTGTTCTACACACAGTACAATTGCAAACTTAACCCACCCTTGCAATCACAGCAACTGTGGACCTGCTACCTTTGTATCTACTTGGAAGTATCATAGTTATGGTGAACTCAGGTTGACCACCTCTGCTCATTTAATTGCTTCATTTGGAGAGAAATAGCTTGAAATGAATGAGAATATGTCCTTTCTACCACCACAGGATCCCTCACAGCTAGTGCATCAGATGCTTGCATAAGGATAAGAAAAATGAGTTCAAGTCTATTCAGGCAAAAGTGAGACAAAACTAGATTTCCCTGTGCTGGGCAAGTACTTTTGCCACAGAGCTGCTGGATAAACTTTCTCCTCAAATGTCCTGTGCAGAGTCCAGTACTTGAGCTTAGATATGCTCCCAGCTAAGCAAGGCAGTGAGACAGGAGAAGAACCCCTAATCTGAAGAACCCCGAAGAAGGAAGAGATATAAAGAAAACGGTAAGATCTTGTCACAACTGGGATGTTTCATGATATGAGGAGTTCTATTAAAGCATAAATACTTTCAAGAAATCCACAAATAGTTAGACACACTCAAGGTTAGGTAGAAGTTCACTGATATTTCTGATACTTAAATTTTGCACTGTTAACCAACAGTGCCGCGCAACTCATTCCAGAATCAACTCTTCTACAGACTAATCATGCACCAGAGATTACAGAGAACAAGTCCCACAGACTGAAATGGGCTTTGGGAGGCTAATTCTCATGAGCATTTTTGAAAATCAACCCACCAGTTTTGCAAATCCTGGCCTGAATTTTTCTGCTGGAGTTTTTTATTAGTTAATGTTGGATCACAACCATTTTTTTATCCATCAAATCAAGAGTACCAATATATGAGCATCCACTCCATTTCTGCCTTCAGATACCAAGACAAAAGCAGCAATCTTAATTAGTTAAATTAAAACACTAAGACATATACGATTATCTCTTTTTAGACCAAACCAGCTCCTAAAATGACAACTGATGCAAAAATAATTAAACCAAGACAGATATGGGGGAGGAAAAGGAGAAATAATGTATTTAGAATTTGAAGAGAAGTAATTAGTTTTGGCAGGTTATTTATTTATGTAAATTGAAAAATTAGCTGTAGCAGGCACAGGCAGCAGACATAAATACCTGCTTTGCTCCCTACTCACAACAAAAGAAGAAGAAAAAAGTTATAGCAAAATAGCCCACTGGATTTCAAAGTATGTATACTTCCTCAGAGAATATGTAAAAGAGTGTTTTCCATAATGAAACATCCCTGGCCAATGACAGACAGTATGCCAAGAGATAATTCTAGTAATCTTAAAATTTAGGGGGTTTTTTGGTTGGGTTTTGGGTTTGTTTTTTCACCAGAGACACTTGCCTGGATTTCATTTATTGTAGCAGTTTTTCAGTTCTTGAATTGCCATTGCAGTATACATTGTCTTCTCAAAATTTCCTACAGTTCAGAAAATAAATTGAAGTGTGACTCAGTAATATAGCTCAGTGACTGGATTAGTACTGCTATCTGGAGAAAAATAGATGGTTTTAAGGCACTTTGTTTAAAGGTTTAATGATGCTATAGTCTTATTCTTATACCTCCCACCCCCTTTGATTAACGTGTCCTCTGGAGACATCAGTGATGCCAAAATGAGAAAATTATTTAACTTCTTGGTATCAGGTGCTGCGCTTTGTATGTTTACAGAGGCACGGTATCATTTTACCTAACATTAATAAGCAACACTGGAGAGGTTGTTATTAAACCATTACACAATCATTTTGTGGTTTGTAACTTACCATTCACTGGATTTCTTCAGCCTTTCTTCCCATCTTTCTTCCCCTGTATGTGAAGACCTATGCACACCACCACTATCAGAAGGCATCGTGACCCTCTATACAGAGGCTAATGCACCATTTCCTACGATTGAGGCAGGATCAAATACCAAGGACGATCCTGTCCCTTTTTCCACAGATGGTGCCTTTGTCCTCAGACTCCCCTGTTTGACTACCCACTAAGCTCTAAATTTAGTTTTGAGTAGCAGTCTTCTAGTACTTCCAGATTTACAAAAATTAAAACAGAACTATTTGAGTAGCACCTTCAGACAGACTCGGGGACTTCAGTTCTGCTTTAAGCACCACAGTCTGGTAGGGGATAGAGCCTGTCACCTCAGCACCGCCATTTCCTGATTTGCAGACTTGCAAAACATGCATGCTGCAAGGCATGCTTAACTTCTGCTCTCCCTAAGGAGATCACCAGCCCAAAGGCAAAGCTCTAAGTACAAGGTAACAAAAAAGAGTAGTTATTACTGCTATTCACATTCACTGTTTTTGACCCAGAAAGCCTTTCAACCTTTGAAGCACCCTTGAGTTGCATTTTAAGTCATTGCAGTCCACTCTTTCTGCTCAGAAGTACAAAATAACAGGCAGCAGAAGGACTATAAATTGCTTTATGGATGCTATAAATACAAATAACCCTCATCCATAAAGTTGCATTGGCATTACAAAGTCATTGGCATTACAGCCACTCTGCAGCACTTGGAGCAGGCATATGATCATGCTGTCACAGAGATTTCATCTTTAGCATGTGAAATGTCTCTCTGACTCACATAACGTGAGAGAAAAAAATGCTATGAATGCAAGCACCTGCAGTATACAATAGCCTTAGAATCATAAGAAGCAATAAAAAGTACTCCTCATGTCAGCATTGAACCTGGATAGCTGCATCCCATGATTTATATCCTATCCCAAATAACTCCTGAAGAGAAATAGAATCATGAAGAAGAAAAATCCTGAAAGAAGTTTGTTTAGTAAGTCTTCCAGAGGCTTCAGCTTTATGAAGCACCAAAGATCTGACAGTCCCACTTCAGGAAGAAGCTGTGAAACCCCACACTTTTTCCTTCATCAGCTTTTCATATCCATGTGTGTATTCACTCAAAAAAATAGACACGGATTTTAAACTAAATTGTACTGTTAAAACACTTCTATTTTGGAATAAATCTCTGCTTTGTTACTCCATAGTCGGATTAAGATAATCCAAGACTTCTTGGTGCAACACAGAATGAGATTCCTCTTCTATTTAGAGAAAAGTGGTATAGCAATTCTCAGATGAGATATATCCTGTACCTTCCTGAGAGCAACAGGGAGATATCATAAATCATACCTGTATATCTATGTTTTGAGAGTAGGAGGCAGTAAAAAGATCTCTGACATTGGTTCATCTGTTAATCTGGATGCATATTCAACTCCCAGCAGCATAGTCTCCATCCCCACCTTTCCAGTCCACATTCTTTCCTGATTGCAATCTATGCTTTATTTATTCATTCAAATTAGCATATTCACCACTCCTAGAAAAACTTGGCCCCAGATATCAGCACTGGATTTAAAATCTTCATGTGGAACTAATATGATGGCAAATGAATATTATTTAAATGAACAACACAATTCTTGGCCTTCAGGAACCAAGGTTACAACAGGTAGGAATTACCTTGTTTACTCTCAGTTCTTATTTTCCTTTTACAAGCCAGATATTTCACTCTACTTTTCAATTTAGAGGAAGGTCTTCAACAAACTCTTGCAACAGTAGCCTCTTCTGGAGAGTTAGATAAAAGTTATGGTTTAAGAGTTAGTACTAGAAAAGCTGTTACCCTAGGAGACTGAATAATAAGAGTTGTCACAAGTGAATGCTAGCTTTTTTTCTGTCCAAGACTGACGGCTTTGGCAAAGTGGGTGGTGTAACATCATGGCTTTAGAAGGAGATTGCCAGCCAGGATGTGTGGCCCCCACATGTAATAGCATGTCACTTTTTAGATGGCAACAGGGCAGTCATTCTTTAAAGAAAAGACACTCTTCTTTGGTTTCCCCACTGTAAAATAGTTATTCTAAGGCTTAATTATTTTGCAGTTGAAAGGAGTTGTTTAAAGAAGCTCCAAACAAAGAAATTCTGGCTCAGATTGGAAACTGGACACTTAACTGCTATTTAGATGCTTAGGCACTTGCCACATCTGGCTTTATACTGATGTCTTGTGTTTATACAGGATGAAGCACTCTTTAATGATTTTAATTAATATCATCAATTAAAAAAGGGGTTTGGTCCAAGAATGAGGGCTTTATTAACTGTCTTTGTGTTATCCATCATTTTGTCTACACAGTATGTAATCAGATAAAAGTCAGACAAGGCTTGAAAAAAGGCAATTTGTAGAATTCAGGTATCATGCTAGTAACTTACGTGATTCCTGTGGAAACTAAGTTAACTCATCATTAAAGTTTTTGGATAAGTTGTATCAATACTGCCACAAAGAGCTGCACATCTACACACAGCAATTCTCCTAGGACTCATCACTGGCATATAGTAATGGTTGCTAGAGTATATTAATTTGTTTCATTTATTCATAAATTATACAATCATTAAAGACCTTAATACCTATTATGACAGAAAGAAACACATCTAAAAGGACATGTTCATCCTGTAACATCATCTTCACAGCCCTAGTGGTGCACACAGCTAGTGATACGCCTGAGAAGGCCAACAAGCAGGTGCTAAGAAATCATGAGACTCACAGGTACAGGGTATGCTGCTTTGCCTCAAAACCTCCCTGAGGAGAGCCAAATCAATCTACAAGCAACAGCACAGGTGTGGGTGGAGAGCACTAGCTCCTATAACGCTGCTGGCGTTGGTGGAGCTTCCTGAGTTGGCCTAGGGCCAGCTGCAGCCTGTGAGAATTCAGCATCTTCACTGCTTGCTTTTATGAACAATCAAGTCCCTTAAAGGTGGAGCCTTGAAAAGAGAAAATAATATTCCCACTGAAACTCTACCAGTCCTGAGCATATATTCTCAGTAACTATTTTTTAGGGGATCTTCATTCATATGCCTTGTCTGTGTTTTAAATTGTTTGAAGTTATCTTTAGCCTCCAGGGAACCTAAATTAGGCAAGAATTAAAAACACCCTGACACTAAAAAGACTCCTTTTAAAATGACTAAAACTAAGCAATGAGAGAACTGCCCAAAACAATTCAGAGTGAACCATTTAACTGGGTTCCCAAAATAAAGACCTGCCTAATTAACTGCCTATTCCCACTTGTAAATGAACAAACAGCTTCAACATTTAAAGAGGCAGCACAAGGAATACAGACGGGGATAGACAGTGTACCCTAAATTCCTGTGGTTAGGATAGTCCTGTGGCTGATGAAATTACTAACTAAAAGGTGAGTATGGACAGTGAGTGGCATCCAGGTACCTAATGCATTTCATGGCTCTTGCCTCTGATTTGCTAGAGCGCTCATTCAGTATTCAGTGTTTATTCAATATTGAGTCATGAATATTCTCCTAGTACAGTTTCCATAGTCCTTCCTTGAAACCCATCATTCAACAACCCTTCTGTGAAATTACTGAGAGTCTTCAGTCAAGGCATTCCGAAAGTAAAATAAACCCATTTTTTCATTAATCAGGTGTAAGTAGTTTGCTTCACATCACCTAGAAAGATAGGACCACTTTCTCAGGTAGAATTCAACTGCCATAACCAAGAAACAGGCTTTCTTTTCCTCCTGTCTTCTCTCTCATTTGCCAGCCACCTCCCAGTATCTTCAAGGTTTTACAAAGAAAACCCCTATTACACAATGTTGTGTTCTGAATGAAACAGAAACCTTGCTACAAAAAAGTGTTTAGGATCATGACTCTGGTGCTGAAATGCATCTAACCAAAGGGAATGAATTGCATGGGTAACTTTGATTGCTTCACTTTCCAGTTGCTTATTGATTGCCAGGTGTCCTGTTTTCAGCAGGGACAAGGGGAGGAGTTCATTGCAATGTTAAACCCTATGGTTTGATCCGAAGGGACCAGGGCTGGAGATTGTGATGGAAATACCTTTAAATTGTTGTAACCCATGATTTGAGTTGCATGTTATAGGAATTACTATAGCAGGAAGCACCCGAACCAGTGGAGGACAAGCCTTACAAGAAGCAGTGCAAGTGCAGCAGTGACCCAACCTGAGCTGGCTTTGGTGCCGAAAAACTCCACAGAACACACCACCTCTCCTGTCCCAAGTGACCACCATAACAGATGGAGCCCAAAGTCACGGACTAAATGAACTCAATGGATACTAAATGGATACTAAATGAGCTCAATGGATATTTTGTGGACATTTCTGGACATTTTACAAGGGTGGTCCATAGACTAAGGGAATGATATCTGTGTGTTATATCAAAGGATGGAAAGCGGGGCGGGTGGTTAATGAGGTTGTACTGGAAAATATAGGACTTGAGCATGACATAGATGGTATAGAATAAGGGGTGTATATTGTCCTGGTTTCGGCTGGGATAGAGTTCATTTCCTTCCTAGTAGCTGGTACAGTGCTCTGTTTTGGATTTAGGGTGAGAACAATGTTGATAACACACCAATGTTTTAGTTGTTGCTAAGTAGTGCTTACACTAGCCAAGGACTTCTCAGCTTCTCATGCTCTACTGACTGAGAAGGCTGGAGGTGCACAAGAAGCTGGGAGGGGGCACAGCCAGGACAGCTGACCCAAACTGGCCAAAGGGATATTCCATACCATGTGACATCATGCTCAGTATATAAAGCTGGGGAAGAAGAAGGAAGGGGGGACGTTTGGAATGATGGCGTTTGTCTTCCCAAGTAACCATTAGGCGTGATGGAGCCCTGCTTTCCTGGAGGTGGCTGAATACCTGCCTGCCCATGGGAAGTAGTGAATGAATCCCTTGTTTTGCTTTGCTTGCGTGTGTGGCTTTTGCTTTACCTATTAAACTGTTTTTATCTCAACCCACGAGTTTTCTCACTTTTACCCTTCCGATTCTCTCCCCCATCCCACCAGGGGGGAGTAAGCGAGCGGCTGCGTGGTGCTCAGTCGCCAACTGAGGTTAAACCACGACACCAGGCTTCTTCAAGTGTTTGCACCTAGAGTAGACATTGCTTGCAGCATTTCAAAGTTACAATCATAGATGAGGTTCTCATCATCTCTCACAGGGGTGCTCTCACTATGGACACAGAAATTAGCTGCAAATTTCTAGGCAGAGTCTGTAGAAGAGGTGGAAATATGTTTCCAAAGACTTCATCATGAAGCCAAACATTAATTTCTTCCTCGAAAGCAGGATGGCATTTAAAACAACTAACCAAACTAGATTTTCCCTATTCTCATGTTCAAAAACACAGAGACACTTAGGACAGCATATTTAAAAACAGTATCTGCATCAAGCTGACATTCAGCATGGGAATTGTTCGGGCCATGTTGTTAAGTCTGGTAACTGAAAAACTGGATCATTTAAAGGAATTGACCTTTAAGTAATATACGGTTCTCAACCTTAACTATTGTGGAGCTGCTACAATTGTCAGTCCAAGCAGGCCCACCTACAATAGCTGGAGTGCTACCATTTAATATAAAGTGGTAACAGTTAATTCTCTCCCTTGCTTTCTATGTCACTATTCTTTAAACTTATATTTTGAATATAAAAAAATAAGCAAAGTTGAACATTAAACATCAGGAAGAAAGTGAAATAGGAATCTGAGACATGAAGCCCATATGTCCCAGGTACACTACTGCAAAAGGTCAATTTGTCTCTAGGCTACCTGTAGCAGCCTTTATATAAAAAGACCGATGATTTGATGAGCAGTAACATGATGCTGACTACAAATTATTGCTACTCCAAAGGGTGATGCCATACTTTTTACCTTACTTTTAAACAATTACACAGAGAGAGAGCACTTTCCTGGAGTGGTTTCCACTACATTTGGTTCATTTCTGAGTTTTGAGGCAATTTTTTAAATGCTATCTGGTGATTTCTTTCCATCTCTAGGGAACATTACTTTAATACGCCCTTTTAGAGAGATCATTTGGATAAAGTAAAAAATAGAGACAGCAAGTTGATTAGAAAAGGTTTTTAAAAGGGCTGGAAATTCAAACCAGGACTTATACCCAGGACCTGTCAGGATCCAGATTTACACCCGAGTGTTGCTCAGTCAAACATGCATACAGCAGTTCTCATGATGAAAGGCCAGCCAGTAGCACCTGTGGGAACTGCTCACCTGCTAAGGGAGGAACACAGTCACTGAGAAACAAAATATGGCTGTAGGGGATAATGAAAGAGGCAGAGTTGTTCAGAAGGATGTACCGCTTTCTGTGGCATGGGGTTTACTAAGCATTTAGCAAGTAAGCCAAGCTCTAGTCACAAGCTGAGATCCTCAGCTCTGTTAATTTTA
>NW_008824356.1:8878388-8881133 GCF_000699105.1 Pygoscelis adeliae | reverse complement strand
AGAGTGTAAAGGGATCCTAGTAGCTGTAGTTCCAGTCAGAGAAAGACTTCTGTAGTACAGCTGCCTGGTGTCCTATTAAAACACCATAGCAGACTATTAGGTTTAGGCTTGGAAAAAGCTTGTTTCCTAGGCAGAAACTCCATGCTTACAAAGCAATGCTAGAAAGCTTGCAGAAGAGTAAGGTGTTCTTCAGGAGGTATTTTTGATGTCCTTAAAACTAAAAAGATTTAAAAAAAAAAAAAAAAAGAGGGGGAAGGGAGTTTCAAAAGTAACTGTGAATAACCCCACAGTGTTTGCCTGAGATCTATCAGCATGTGTGTCAGCTTTATTAGCAGAAGTCACCACACTTCTTGACCTGAGAGGCAGCAACTTTTCTACAGAGCAGCCATGGCTGCAATGCCAGTGTCTGCTGCAAGTCAGGACAGAGTTGGGCATCCCCCCGACTGCAATGCCAGGTCAAGAATTTGATGCCTGAACCCAGGCCTGCCGGGGAGGCAGTGTGATCCATCTCAGTTTCACAGGCACTAATCATCTTCCTCCACACCTCTAGCCCAGGGAGAGCTCCTTCCCATTAATATCTCTCTACCATAACAATTCATAAAACACCATCAAGAGATGAAGCTCAGCAAAGACCAGAAGGCTATTATGAGGGAATTGTAATGCATTAAATGTTGCTCAGGACTGTGAGGCTCTTAAATGATAGTAGCATTTGTTTTGGGACATTTGCCTGGAAATGTTAGAAGATCTTTTAATAAATGTACTAAATAAGATGCATAATTTAGCTTCTTCTCAGCAGAACGCTGGCTGGCTGCCAGATCCAGTCTCAGGCTTGACTCAACGTCAGGGCTACCCGCTGGCCCAGTACAAATAGACTCGTTAAAAAACGGTTGCTGCTGTGTGTTCAGACTCTATTTCTCCCACTAATGGCTCAGTTTATGCCTCCCCCTCTTCAACAAATAGAGGAGCAGCCTCCAGAGAGGACAATATTCTCCCATACACACATTCCACACATGAATGAGGCAACATGCTGGGAGGTGAAGGAAAGCAGAGGAGAAATGGCTGCCACCATGCAGGAAAGGGAAGATATTCAAGTTAGTTGTACCACATAATATGGATGCTGAGTCATCATGATGTTTATTAACTGTAACAGAGGAAGATCGCAGCCCAGATCAGGTCTACATTTCCATTGTGCTAGACATAATCAGAGACAGATCCATAGGCAGAGCCTGACATCTGACCAAGAAGCACAGACAAAGCCAGGAGAAAAGAAAGTCACTGAAGGAGGCAGCTACCAAGGGACAACACTGACAGGCCTCTATTTTCAAGTCCCACTAAGCCTTGTTTCTTTTCTGGATTCAAGCGGGTTTGTGACTATTGCCAAACCTAACAAAGCTCCTCAGCAGTCAATCATTTTCAAATTTGCTCTACAAAATATCCTTTCAGATTTGCTTTCTGGTTGTTAGTGAAAACAATGGTATAGGTAAAACTGGCTGTTTGATTCATTTGTATTAGGAGAGCAAAGAAATCCCACTTCATATTCCACCTGGACCTCTGGCAATGTCTAATGACACTATTGGGTTTCTTTGACTTAAAGCTTTTGTTTTGTTCCAAAAGCTGACAAAAGGCTGATCCTTGCACTGGAGAGCACAACATCAGAGAACATTAGCAACATATATTATCAGAGGTGGCATAGAACATGTAGTAGTTTAAAAGTGGATATAAACGCAAAGGCTTAAACAGTCTCAAAACACGTCTGTCTCCTCACCAAAACTAAAAACCTGTAACAGCCCAGAATGATGTTTCTGTTAACTCTACAAGCACCAGTGACTCCTGAAATGGCCTTAAAACAAGCAAATTCAAAACTCAGGCTAAGAGAAATTAAAGGTAGTCTCCAAGCTTACACACTGTCAAGACTGAAGTGCTACTATCAGTTACTGTTTATTATTTGTGGGAGCCACGTTCAGGTACCAGATAAATGAAGGCACTGCACACAACATAAGAAAATACAGTACTGTTCCCACATTTAACTCAGTGGCTGTATTTTACAAGACTAGATCATGTATCTAACTGTGAAGCTAGAAACAGTCACCATCCCATCCACCTCTGGCCCAGCAAACCATGTCTTCTTCCCTCCACCACGTCTCACCAACAGTCAGAAGCACCTGCTGTGTCTTCCCACATTGCTGCCTCCTGGAGTAGCCTGTATCCCCACACTCCCTCCACTAGACTAGTTCAAAGAAAAGGCAGGCACATGAAATAAAAATTTTGTTCTATTTTTGAGAAGAGGAGCATAGTAGGCACCTCTTCTCAGGGAAGAATTCTGAAGCAGAAACCCAGATACCCAGCCCTCACCTTTTGGGCACACCCTTATATTTAGTGTTTTCTACTTCCTCGCTCTGGACTATGCACCATAATCCAGACTGTGCTCTGAGGTGCCTAACTTTCTTTGAGACCCTGCGAAGAATCCAGGCACCCAAACCAAGCTTCTGTCAGAGGCCACAATACTTGTAGATACTGGGTGTTATTTATGGAATGACACCTAGAATCAGTGACAGAACAAAGGTACTTCTTCATGCTTAAGCTCTCTTGCTCTGCTCAAGCCTGCAGTGATATTCCAGGATGCTGAATTTCAGAGCTGGAGTCTTTGAATCTATCTTACAAAATTTGCATACAGCTTTGAAAAGCACTACAGTTTAAATCTAGTATACCTGAATCACCACCCTATTAATTCTGCTCTGAGAGCAT
>NW_008824356.1:8864316-8878365 GCF_000699105.1 Pygoscelis adeliae | reverse complement strand
AGTTAACACCAGACTGAAAGAGCCCCTAGAGTTTTAGGTTATTTCTTCTGCAGCTATACACCTCCCAAGTGTACACTGTTTATTTACAATCAAACTTGAGATCTCTAGGTAGCCCATTAGCAATCATTTTTCATTCCTTTTCCCAGGCCTCCATTTCCCCTCTCACAAAGCTTAACGTTTGCTGAAAACATGCTCCTTAATACTACCTCTGTATTTTCTTAGCATAAAAGAAAAAGGCCCTATTTTAACTTTCAGAAGAAGCTGAACTGACACACCTGTTAATCATTAGTCTCTTTCAATTACACCTGACCTTCTCCTCCTTTTAAAGGGCCTCCTCTTAGCCCCATCTAGTCTATTTAAATAAAAACCACAATGTGTTATTAGGGTAGTTATAGGCAATGGTTATGTAGAAGATGTTAAGACAGTTATGTAGTTTTTTCTAGGTGCATTTTTGATTTAGAACATGCAATGATAGAAAGTACAGTTATGAAGACATAAATCTATATGGGATGACAGGTGAATATATAGCAGGGAACACATGTTCTGCAACTTATTCACTATATATTGAAACAGCTTTGTCAGTTCTATACAGATAAAAAAGAAAAACTTCAAAAAAGAAAAACTTCAGAACTGCAGTAGTGTTTTATTAGATCTCATTAGCTATCCCAGTGAATCAAAGAAATCTAGACAAAGTATAGTTTAAGGATGCTGTCTCTCAAAGTACACTGTTATCAACTCTTCAGATGATAGTCCATTTCAGTCCTATAGAACAGGCCTGCTCAGATCCTAGTCTTTGTATAATTGTGTAAACTAATTTACCTTTCTTTATATATGTGAAAATGTTCAAAACTATTATCAATTCTGTGCAAAGAGGGTGTTTGGTTCCTGTATAGCTCAAATAAGACTTTAAATTCTGTGCTGACTAGAGTTCTGCCATCATGAAAGTTTGCCTGTGTACTGTAAGGTATCAGTTCTTCGTTTTAAGAATATGTAGTACATTGTTTCCCAATTAGATGCTACACCAAAATCAAGTCCTCCTTTGCAGCAAGATAGCACAGCAATGTTCCAAAGCCTTGTTGATTTTAAGATGGCTTTGCTAGGACAGAAAGATCTACTTGTGTGAAATACTTCGTTGGAGTGGAGGCTGGAGTTTTGAAAAAGCCTAAAAGGAAATGACTTTCCTCTAAGGCCTTATATGCATTTGTGAGGACTACGAAGGATGCTTTGTGGTTCGAGTATTACCGCTGCAGCTATCTTATCCCATTTGTCACTGAGAATTACAAGCCTTATCAACACAAATGTACAGTGTTTCATAACTGGGATTTCAAAGCTGAGCATACAAAAGAAAGTCAAGTTTATCTAATGTGTGCCCAAATGTTCCCGACTCTCAATATGCTAAACTTGCTTCCTTTACTCTCTCCTCCGAGGGATGTAATTTTTGAGTCAAGTTGTAGAAAATTCCCTCTTGTCCAACATGCATCAAATTATCCACAGTGATTCTGAGGGGGGAAAATGATACTTCTGCTGTGCCAGCATCTGGAAAGCAGCCTGATTGGCAAGACTAAAGAGCAGTCTTTCTAATTGCATGTTCAAACATTTTAACTCTGCCCTTCCATACGGACTAATCATTTGGTCAAGAACAAACAGCAAAAATTCCCCATTACAGAGGTGTTGGAAAGATCACCCTTTACCAATGTTAGGATGTCCAGGGTAAAAATTGAATAGGTTTGAAAGCTGTAGCGTTACAAAGCTTTCAGATTCAGAGAGGCTGAGTTCAAACAAGAAGAAACAGATACATTGCAAAGCTGAACAAATTATTTGATAAGCTATATGTGCTTGCACTGATTAGCTGAATAGACTGAGCAGTTCCAGTGAACATAACGTTATATACTCAAGTATTCACAGAAATAATTCACAGCCACAAAACCTATTAAGTCTTTTCATTACAAGGGCATCCTGGGACAAGTCCAAAGAGGAGAGTGTAACAGCAAGGCACTTTATTTTGCCAAATACTATAGCATAGTCATAGGAAATCCGGAGTTGTATAGCATAAATATCCCTCAGCATACCCTGGTTTCTGATTAGCAGGAAATGAATGACAGCAGTGGAGCTACTCAGTCTAATTATCAGTTTTGCTGCATTTCTGATAAGCTCTTAAAATCTAATTTTGGAAGCGAGAGTTTTGTCTCCTGCAGGGAATGGCTGATAGAAATGAGCACGAGTTTGTCAAGCCTGGTCATTTCTCTGGCAGCTAAGTTCTCAGTGAATTGATAGGTGAAGGGCAGAGCAGGATTTGTGTAAACTCTAATCCACTTTACCACTATTATTCTACACTTTTCTAGGGACACAAACTATTTCCACATTTAGACATGGCCCTGCCAATTCCAAGCTCCCCTGCTAAGGTTGGGGTATTAATGAGAATGACTCCATGATTTCATGCATGCCTGTCTGTTAGGAGATAGACTAACCATCAATTACAGACAGCCACTGTGCAGTAACGGTTTTCAGCAATGACTGTGTTGTGAGGATGAGAGCTTGCGATTTGGATGCCGAATCAATGTTTCATTAAGCTACAGGAACCATTCAGTCACTATTTTAAGTATGCGTTCATAATTACACTTGCTGTAGCAACAGGAATTAGGCTTTTGGTTGCTCTCAGCTCTAGCCCCCCTTCCCTCAGGCTCTACTTTCTTTATCACTATGCTAGCAAGAAAAAGCATCAAGCCCTCTCCTCTGGCCAGCTAGGGGTCTTGGGAAGATGTGTCTGGGGACACAAACCAGTTAACAACTCCTGATACGAACTAATTTCTGAAGGCTATTTGCAAAAGTCATCCACTATTAAAAGTGGTAATTTATTACAAGGAAAGCTGGGATTCCATGACCAAAGGGGAGGTCAGGTGGCTGGCTCTTTCCAGCACATACATATCTTCTTTGGCTTATTAGATCATAGGAGATCAGTGAAAGAGCTGTCGGATTAAAGCTCTGTGACTGTTATTCAAATCCAAATTCAAGAAAGGCATGGGAAGGAAGGGAAGGGAGTAAGGAAGTCTTCAAAATCTTCCTTTTCTTTTTCCCTGCTTTCTCTCCCATGTTTTGTAAAGCTGACCAACCCACAAGGCAGTGTTCTGACATGGCAGTCCTGGGGTTAAGGAGAATAGGAGAAGAGGGGGAAGAACCTACAAGTCAGTGCAGGCCATTTATCAGTCTAAATTGGCAACTTATGGGAAGCTCTGAATTGTTAAGTATTAATGGAGAAAGAGTGAAAAAAACCCTGTATGCAGTAGGTTTATATTCCTAAAGGCACTTCTCAAAAAGAATGACATTAGAGTAATAATACAATAAACCTGGCTAGAACAGGCATAACTATTGCATCACATTCACTGAGGAACATTTTCATTGGCACTTGCTCATGTTGCCTCCTTTCAGGGAAGAACCTTACTCACGGCTTCACTGTGTGCAAGAGATAAGCCGCACCAGGTTGTCCTTGATGTCTTACTGCAAGTGGCAGTTTTGGATGAAGGACATAGCCAGGCTGCAGAACTCTGATGAAAAATGAACTTATGTGTAAGTTAGGCTAAATACATTTTCCCCATTGATGAGAGTAATTACCTCTTACATATAATTAGAAGTGACTAGGGAGAGGGATTGCAACCCAGAAAAAAATGCTGACATTACAAAATATTTTCTCTTCCAAAATATTTCAGTTTGGTAATAGCAAGTTATCCTTTTTTGGTACTTTACTATAATTATAATTGAAATTTACAAGTGGAATAAGTATTTAAAAAGTAAAATGGAAACCTTTTTATCTGAAAATACTGAACGAGTTATTTAAAGTTTTTAATATCTATTTTTAGAAACAGAGGAACAAAACCAGACAATTTCCTCCTTTTCAGTCTCAATTAATTGCTGTTTTAAGAATGTCTCCATTCTTACAGGTACAGGGCAGAAGCATGATAGACAGCTGAAGGCTTCAAACCATCTCAAGAAAACATTTTCAAAACCCATCTTGATGATATGTGCCTTCCCAAGGGGAGGCAGAGAGCATATATAGGAGTATCTTGCCTTCCTTTAGCACACTGCCGTTTTGAGGTCAATGTCAGATACTTAGTGTTGCTATGGAGTCAGTCTGTACCTTGTGGGGCTCAAGAGCTAATTACCCTTTTTTTATCCTCTTGCTATATTTTTGTAGCCCTGAGAAGCTATGTGATTACTTCTTCTTTGTTCCTCTGTTCCACGTGGAACAATCTACAGGGATGCATCTGATTCTCTCTCTCCTAGTGTGTTAGAGAGTCTGATGTCTCCAGTCCACAGACAATAGCAAAAGGGAAGTTGTAGCAAAGACTCTTGGTGAGGAGAACCTTTTGGACTACTGAAAATTATTTTTTCATTTCATATGTGGTTTTTTTTCCCCTGGCCACTACCTCTGGAAGCGGAGGTGTGTCAGTTCCTAAGCTGTGTTGCTCTGGTAGCTTCTAAAACAACCTTGTTGTCTAATTATGCTGCCTCTAAAAAATTCAGACTTTTAGGTGCTTCCCCGAATCAAAGTTCCAAATCATTCAGGCTTCACCTTTGGCTAATTTCATCCTTTCACAGCAGTGAAAGTACATTGGTATTATTTTATTTAGTCTTCTAAAGCTGTAGAAAACTAAAGCACTGTGACACTTTGATGATACTAAAAGCTTTGAAGTTCTTGTTTCCCATTACTACTGTCTTCCCTTCACTCCATCTTCACAGCCCAACTAGCTGTCGTACATTTCACTTTGAAATACAGCAATCACTGAGGAGCACAAGAACCAGCTGACGACTTCTCTTAACAGGAACTGAAAGGGATAGAGAACCAGGGCAGAGGAGAAAGTGATAATTAGCTATTTTTCAGCCTGTTCTAGACTTGCAGCATATGTAAAAATAAAGTTGTGTGGCTACACAGGAAAGCTCCCTACGTCTCTTCTTCTCTTTTGTAATCATACAGATTTTCCCAGAATTTGGAAGTATTACTGATGAAACAAAAATCTAAATTAAGCTGAGAAATAACAATTGTGAGCAGGACTAGAAAAAAACAAAGTGTCTGAATAACTTGGGAATCAAAAATTAAAGGGAAGTCTGATGAAACATGAGGATGAAACTCCTATATTTACCCTGTACCTTTTGCATTAATTTGTTCTAGGAGATATTGGCTAGTACTTCACGTATTTATCTTTGTTTTCCTGAATATCTGCGTTTGATCATTCTTCTGACAGATCAAAAAGGGGATAGTGGTGTTAAAGTAATCCTGATTATTCCTTTTTTAGAAGTCTGGTTCCCATTGGGAATCCAGAATTTCATTTTAAGTACCTGCCTTTCTCATTTGGGGCCCTGGGTGCTCAGTGTGGTCAATCACACGCCGAACAGGGCAGCTGTTCAAAAATCAGCTCTTCTCCCATTTGACATGAATACTGTTTGTAACTCTGAGGATTCATGTTCTCTCTGTTTACATTAAGCATGCCTGAGAATGCCCACCAAAGTCAAACACTAACGTGATGCCTACCTCCTGAAGCCTGATCAGACTTAGTGTCAATCTGTTCATTTCAGTCATGACTGTTGTGGTTTAACCCCAGCCGGCAACTAAGCACCACACAGCTGCTCGCTCACTCCCCCCACAGTGGGATGGGGGAGAGAGTTGGAAGGGCAAAAGTAAGAAAACTCATGGGTTGAGATAAAGGCAGTTTAGTAGGTAAAACAAAAACCACACGTGCAAGCAAAGCAAAACAAGGAATTCATTCACTGCTTCCCATGGGCAGGCAGGTGTTCAGCCACCTCCAGGAAAGCAGGGCTCCATCACATGTAACAGTTACTTGGGAAGACAAATGCCATCACTCCAAACGTGCCCCCTTTCCTTCTTCCTCCCCCAGCTTTATATGCTGAGCATGACGTCACATGGTATGGAATATCCCTTTGGTCAGTTGGGGTCAGCTGTCCTGGCTGTGTCCCCTCCCAACTTCTTGTGCACCCCCAGCCTACTCGCTGGTGGGGTGGTGTGAGAAGCAGAAAAGGCCTTGACTCTGTGTAAGCACTGCTCAGCAGTAACTAAAACATCTCTGTGTTATCAACAGTTTTCAGCACAAATCCAAAACATAGCCCCATACTAGCTTCTATGAAGAAAATTAACTTTACCCCAGCCAAAACTGGCACAATGACCAATACACTTTTATGCATGAAGAGAAGAACATCAGATGCCTTGGGAACTGAGAAGCAGAATACTTAGGGAGTTCAGAGACTTCTGAAATTAAGTGGGAGTTGAACAGGGTTTTCAGGATTGCAAGCTTGAACTTCAGTGTAGGATCTTAAATTTCACTTTGATACCTAAATCCTATTCTGACATTGATATCTGAAAATATAATTTTCTATCCACGAAATAGTGGATAGTAAACAGATGCTATAAGGATGACAGCACTAAATTTAGTAAATGGGGGAAGGAATAGACGTAGCTATGATATCTTTGTTTAAAAACATTTCTGTCTGTACAGCCAAATTGATTAATGTATTTCTCAGGTGAGCTGGAAACAAGAAATGTATGCATCTAAAATACAAATTAATCAGCACTGCACCATGGTTCTCTATGCCTTATTGATTAATTATATTACATAACTGATGCAGATTTAATCACTCTATCTGAGGGATTTTGGTAGGGATGGCAGTACCGAAAAGCTGCATTTTACAAAATTTATGAATGTTCTACAATCGTTTAAACTGTTAAAAGATTCCATGGGATGCTTTTTCTGCCAGATGTTGGGAAAAGTCTTCACCAATAATTAGCAAGTTTGTGTGTGTCCTCATTGATTTATTTCAGTGCAGTATTTTCAGTGGTTTTAGTTAGTTGTTAGTATTACAACTGGTAAGTTAAAAAACACTGTGAGATGTCTCCTAAGAGAGAAGGAGATCTTTGCTTAGATCTGTCAAATTGTTGACCCTAATTCGCTATAAAATTAATTTTGTTCCAGACTGTTCCAGGGAAAATAAAACTTTTCAACAAAAGCCATTTGAAAATCCAGAGATTTTCTTGTGCCTTTTATGATCATCCAGGCTTCTTTACAGAATCTCATCTTCAGAGCCCCATACAGCGTTCCATAAAATGAACTGTCACTTGAAAGTGAATTTTAGTTTCTCTTGCCATGCAATTAGTGCTTTTTCAGACAGTAAATCAAAATTAACGCTTTAGTATTTTACTAGGAACTCCCCACCTGGCCAGTCAGCAGTCTACAGGCTGCTCATTAGTGAATTAAACAAAGGGATAAGATGAAAGGGAGGTAATGCACGTTGTGTCAGGATCTTTGTTTAAATAAGATTTGTAACAATGATTTTCTGATTAACATAAACAAGAAAAAAAAAGACCATGGGCAGTTCAGTCAGCAAAATAATGAGATTAATCTGAATTCTATACCATTCCAAGTATCTCCACCTGTGAAAAATGCTACACACTGAAAGAAGTACATCAAAATCCTTTTCTAGATCTGCATGGTAGCTCTCAGTTCTTTTACTTTGTTCTCCTTCCAGTCTAATTCCCTACTCTGTACCTAGTTTGTTGATAGAGGAGCAGTTCTAGGTTAACAGTCAATAATTTATCATTTTTACAGATTGCTCCATTTTTTCTCTTATATGCAACAAATCCGTGACTATCTGGTTGGTACCAAGTAGCACAGTAGTCATTTGCTGCTTCACAATGGCATGTTTAGTTCAGTTCCTCCTGCTTCGGCAAATCAATTCCGTATCACTTGAACTCACATTCTGCTTCCTATCTAACAGGGATTTAGGAAACACACAGTTTTTTGATCAAATAAAACCAGCAATGGTGATGGGCTTGCATTTAAACACACACATTCTCTCCAGTTGTGCCTTTAGAAAATATCCTAAACAAAGGGAGTTTAGAATATCAGATACATTCAAGAGCAATGAAAATTCCTAGCCTGTTTGTTCAAACCTTTTTTCTGGTCTCTGACTGGCTGAAAAAGTTTCTCATTATACTACTGAGTAATGAGAGAGTCTTCAAAACAGTTCCTAAACTACATTCTGAAGGTGGCAAGCTGCAATAAATTTCACTGAATAGCTGAAAATGAGCCCCTAATGACTTGGAAATGTATTTTCCCATAGTAGGCTCTGTCCTTATTTGCTGCCTCTGAATACAATCTGCAGTTATGGCAGCTGAAATGAAAAACAGAAATGTAGGAATGGAAAGGATACATATGCAGAAGTTTTGTATTATAGAGCAAGGAGTTAATAGCTTCTTTCTCTGCTGTTCCAGTGAAATTGCACTGAGGATACAGTATTTAGTCCTCAACTGCTTACTAACACAAAAAACTGAAAGAACAAAAGGAACCTAGGAAAAAATGAAAACTAAAAACATGGAGAGACTGATTTAAAGACAATGATATGATGAATGGACTAGTATTGGTGTTAAAATTATTGGAACTACTTAATTATGTCTCAGTCACAGGCAAAAATGATCCAAAGAATACGCTGACAAGTCCTCCTTTTTTCCGCATTTCTGACTTGACAAGCAGATCATGATTTTTTTGAATTAATTTGCTATTCAAACTTATTTCCCAGATAAATTTAGTGGCTCATCCACAAGTACTTAGCTGTAAGGATTTGCTATTTGAAATTCCAGCTGTGGTGTTCAGATTTGATTGGCTACAGCAAACACATGGCATGTGTTTGTTCCTGGGAGGATGCATGTAACATCTCTGCTGGCAAGCTTGCCTACTAGAATATTTTTGGAAGGCAGGCACAAAAGGGACAATAACAGTGACAGAACATTGTGTTCAGACATGCAGGGCATGTTTTCAGGGGTTGGTTCTATTTCAGGACCCCACCTTCAAGGAAAAAAAAAAAAATCTTTTAAGTTAGGGGAGTGTCAGCCAGCCAGCACACTAAGAACAGAAGGATCTGAATGCTAACCTGCTAACAGTAAAAAGGCCCGTATGGCCATGACGTAAAGTGTAACAGGTACTGGTCATAGAGTTATCAGCCATATGGCAACTGAAACTGATGAGAGACAGTACATGAGAATCAATAATAATCACTACATGTGTTGGGATAAGGACTCATTTGCAGAATAGAAATAGAAAGTGAAATTAAGCAAAGGAAAACTAAATGAGATAGCAAGAAGAGTGTACAAACCTGCTATGTATTGGGTGATGGAATTAGCATTTTGAGGAAAAAAGGTGGAAGTGCCATCACTTCAGAAACTAAGAGTGGACACACAAACTGCAAGGAAATACCCTTGTTTTCATCATTGTGAGAGAGATGGACAAGAGATAATGGAATATCTTTGTACCAGATTTGCATTCAATTATACAGAGGAATCAATATTTACAGGTTTTGTTTTCAGGCTCCTTCTCCACCCTTGTTACAGAAAGGGTGGAATTTGCATGCAGTGAGCACACCTAAACGACTTGCAGCTCATTTCCATTTAAAATGTCTGTTTAAATGCTGATTTGACCTCTGGCTGTCTTTGGTGTTGGGTAATACATGTAAAATTGTCACCAAGAATTGTGTATGAAGCACAACTTGAAAGGAACATACTATACCTTCTTGATTTTTTTTGCCTGCTTGTTTTATTTTCTCCTTTAGGATTTCAAAGGGAGAGAGGATATAGGCAACAAATCAATAAGGCAAAGAAGAATTGGGATATTTACATCAGGGAAAGGAAGGCTGGGTGCCTCTCATTTCATTATGTAAAAAACGTGCTTTATGATCGCCATCCTGGAACCTAGAATGCAATGCTCTATTTGGTGCTCAGATACCATGCTGATGAGTTTCAAACACTTGGCTTGATAAAGTAAACAGATTCTTAAGCATCTCAGATGTAAATTAAGTTTTGTTGAAAACCTGAATATTAACTACAAGCAAATGTGATGTGCTGTTTCTTTTATAATAAAGCTTTGGGAAAGGTCTTTTGTTTTCTTTATTGTTGACTTCCCCTGTAATACTGGAAACCAGAACATCACAGGAGGGAACGAGAAGTGATTATGCCCATGTATAACAAGTGACATTCTGTGAGCCATCTACCTCATGCAAACAAGGTAGCATTTTTTGGTTTGTTTGTTTGTTTGTTTTACATTTTTTAAAACTCTCCTTACTTTAAATTCCTCCAGCTAATTTTTTTATATGAGCCATCTATCAAAGTAAGATCTATTCACAAATATCTTGCAGTATCATGGTAAATATGTAACACTGTCTCTGTGCTGCCCAGTGCTAAATACAGTATTGTGTAACATAGTAAAAAGGAGATTTCACCACTGTTTATGTTCAAAATATTCCAAATGTAGTGCAGATCTCTCAGTCTTTACAATATTCCATTTCAAGTTTATTTGAGCCATAACCGTTTTTTGCCCACAGGAATCAACACCTTCATTTAAAAGTAGAACTAAATTGCAAATTTTCCTATATGAGGCAAGTCATTAACCTTTGCCAAATCATTACCTCCAGAGATAATTAACAGTGATCTCGCAGAAAACCTAACTAATAAAGCTCGCTCTTGAAAAATAGTACAAAGAACAAATGTGGTCTGCATCCCAGCTAAGGGACTCATGTCCCTGGAGAAAGCAAGTTTCTATGGACTTAAAAGAAGGGCAGGTGAAGCAAAAGAGGATTATTTTAATCTAATAAACCCTGAAGCACTGGTCATCTTAAAATCAGCTGTGATGTTAGAGTAGACAATTTATCTTGATATCAAGTAAACTCCAGGTTACATTAATTAGACCATAATTCAATTAAACAATAATAAAACTTTTCTCCAATTACTCAGTAACTAACCTGTCCTGAACCTGATGAAATATTAATTTGCCTAGTTCATAAGAAAGTTAAAGGCTTAACTTGGGAAGCCAATGCCCCTGTCTTGTCTGTTGTCTTCAGTGCTCACTTCATCTGATTTTCTCTCTTACTCATCTCTAAAATACATATAAAAATATTGAATTAGTTTACAGGAGGATTGTGAAGATAAATACATAAGAGTAGAGTCCACCAGGTATAGCATACCTTATGTTCTCTCACCTCCTGGCAGTTGCATGATCTTTATGAAGTTGCAGAAAATAAATCACTGTAATTTTATAACTCTGTGTAATCCTATACAATATTTATAAGAATCTAGTAATATGTCACATTGTTTCATGCTATAACCCTATAAATAATCAAATAAAATATAAAACTATATGTGCATTAGAATCAAGCAAATTAAAATGAATATTTACTACTGTCACAAAGCTTAGGCAACTGATTTTTTACAATAGATTAGGAGACCCCGTTTCAGAACAGTGTCACAATAGCTTTTTCTTCCTAATGAATTAACTCAAAGAATAGCGACTATGGTATCAAGAAAGGCCAACAGCCTATCTCATTTATTGTGGTATCTTGTGTTACAGCATCTGTCAGTTCCTGAGGGGAAAAATAAGTGGAAATTAGGCCATTTATACAAGATAGGTCAATAGGCCTCATTAATTCCTCATTCTGTTATTGGATCCTTTGGGAAGCAGTATGAAACTTCTCACATAGTCCACCTACTTGATGAATCACTGTCCTTTCTGTATTTGGAGTCAGTTACATTTTGAGTGTAGGGCTGATTGCAGCAAGGGGATTAGCTGGGCATCTATAGCATCTCTTCTCAATATAGAGCATGTAGCACAATGCTCCAAGCAGTATTAATGAGGCTAGGGAAGCAACAGTCATCCTCCACATGGGCTCATGCTTCAATGAACCCATGCCAATAGAGAACAGCAACAGCCAATAATACGCTGTGCATTTATAGGAAACCAGGATTGTGTTTTAACAAAAAGATAAGTGCTGAGGCCTCTGCCATTTCTGTTTTAAGCAGATCATCTTCAGCAGGTATGAGCAAGTCCATCTCTTGCACAGTCAGAAACAGCAAACCTCATTTATAAAACCTGCACAATACAAAACAATGCTCTGCTAATGACCCAAGTCTAAGAAACGTGTTCTCCACCTTTTCTGCCATTGACTCTTCTGTCTTGAGTAAGACCCTGGCATATTGGTTTTCTCCATTTTGTGCATGGCTGCCCCAGTGAGACTTTTTCTAGATTTGGGCTTCTTTCCTCGATTTACTACAATAATAGTGAAATATATTTCTTTATGCTGCCTTTCGTATTGTTGTGCAGTTGGGCCTGTCTAAAGATAAGTCTAAAAAAATACATGGCAATGAGTGCTTTACTACCATAACCTCTCTTGCTAATAGAACAGCAGTGACCATGAAGTCAGGGCTTTATTGAATCTGTTAAAAAAACATTTGTGTAATCAATAACTGCAGAACTTTCGAGTTCCTTAAATTGGACTGAGTGGTTTTCTGTTGGTGTTTTGGTATTTGCTATAGCTGCAAATCAGAAAAGTAGCAAAGTAGTTTGATAGATTTTTGTATTTGGCGCTATTCACACATGCAAGGTCTTTAAGCTGGGGCTTACTGAACTGCTGACTAGCTAATTGTTCTGAAAAGCCACACGAGATCTTTATTCCCAGACTGGATCAAAGACTTGCATTAACAAATTTAACATTCATTTTCTTCTGCAGCTTTTGCATGTAGTATCATAGTACCTTCACATCAGTCAGCTGAATCTCTGGGATATTCCCAGAAAGTTATGCAAGAGGTATGTGAGCATGTGAAAAGTGAGTGCATTCAAAATGTGAGTGAATACTGGCAGAAAATATCCTGTGATATTTTGCTTTTATGTATGTGGTAGAAAAGGATGTAGTCAGGAAGATAGTGAGGCGGCACAAACAAAAAGAAAATATCAAATGCTGGAGAGTCACACTGATGGACAGAAACAGAGTGTCCTGACCTTAACAAATAAGCCTAATGCTCAGATGGGAGATGCACACGTATACTGAACTCTTAAAGCTAGACCAGAACAACTAAAGCATATTTAAAAATCCAGAAGACTGGTTCTGAAAAATTTTAGCTGATGGTAACCTGTAGAGGTGGCCTCAAAACACACTGAATTCACAACTGTTCTGAATAACGTTCCATGTCTAGCCTCTCCCAATTTTAAGTGTCCCTCTCCTATTTATCTGCCAAATTATTTTATTTTACTCTCAGAATTTGATTCAATAATACATCAACAGGTAGTACATAATTAAGAGTATAATCAATGTCAATATTGAGATATATAAACTCATTAATGATAGAGCAACTAATAGTATGAATATGGGATTAGGAAGGAAATTAATACATTCAGTAGAATTTAAGAGATAATTATAGAAAAACAAGGCTGGAAGGAAGCTCAAGGGGCCAGCTGTTCCATCCATGATAATAAGAATCCAGTCATGGTCACTGTTTGGCCGCCAATGAAAGGAAACTGATTTTCCCACTCACAAAATTGCATAAGAATTTTTCAAGTAAATTTCTAATTCCATGTTGTGATGACATGAGGATCTTCAAAATTCTCTCTAGAGAGAAAAGCTAAGATTTGCTGACCTGAGAAAGATATGATTTCAGCCATTTGTTCACATTCTGATTAATTATTCATTTGGAACAGACACCCCTCCAGTTGTCCTTATATCTGATTAATTCCCTCATTACTAAGCCATAATATTAAAGATCTTCATCTCTCCTTTTTATATTTTTTTCCACAGTGTAGAACAGCTCCAACACAATAATGTGTTTGAGTCTCAGCATAAAATAAACCGATGTTTTAGGAAGTCACTAAGTATTGGAGTGAATAAAATTATTGGTCTGAAACAAGTAGAGATGAGGCTTGAACATTATTTCCTTTTTTCTGTCTCCCACAAAAATTCACCCTATATTCAGGAACACTTTTCCAAATATAACTTTTATCCAGCCATAGAATCATAGAATCATTAAGGTTGGAAGAGACCTCCAAGATCATCGAGTCCAACCGTCAACCCAACACCACCATGCCCACTAAACCATGTCCCTAAGCACCTCATCTACCCGTCTTTTAAATACTTCCAGGGATGGTGACATGTGAGGGTATTACAGACTTCAGTTAGAAGGTGATGAAGTTTCAAAGATTGCTAATGTAATATGAATTCTTCCCTCAATAACGC
>NW_008824356.1:8843311-8863417 GCF_000699105.1 Pygoscelis adeliae | reverse complement strand
GGCTCATGTTCAGCCGGCTGTCGACCAACACCCCCAGGTCCTTTTCCGCCAGGCAGCTTTCCAGCCACTCTTCCCCAAGCCTGTAGCGCTGCATGGGGTTGTTGTGGCCAAAGTGCAGGACCCGGCACTTGGCCTTGTTGAATCTCATACAGTTGGCCTCGGCCCATCGATCCAGCCTGTCCAGGTCCCTCTGCAGAGCCTTCCTACCCTCAAGCAGATCAACACTGCCGCCCAACTTGGTGTCGTCTGCAAACTTACTGAGGGTGCACTCGATCCCTTCGTCCAGATCATTGATAAAGATATTGAACAGCCATCTAAGTTTCTAAGTGAAAAATGCATGTTTTTACCAAAGAACAGATCTCTGATTATAATGTTTCACCAAAAGCATCTTGAAGTCCATTGCATCTATGCGTTACGAGCATTTATCAAACTTGAAATATGTCTTCTCCAAACCATCAGAACCACTATCATCCCAGAGAGAGAACCTCCCTGAGTTTTTAATTCAGCACCTTTTGGTGGTACTTTTCTATGTCATCTGCATAGGTATATATTTTACTGTTGTAGTATAGTTTTCTATTTCTAAAAAAATGCCAGTTTTTAAAGTTTTAAGGTACACAGAACTGTCTATCTGTTCTAACCAACCAGGTCATCTCTGGGCTGATGTTCTCAGGAATAAACAGTCAAAGTAAGGTGAAAGTTATTCTCTCTATACGGAAAAAGCTAATTTGACCTTCTTCAAAACAACTGTGAAATGACCATAAAGGAGGTTTAAGAATCAAAAAGAAATAACACCACAGACAGGGCTATGTTGGAAGTACGTCACTTCAGTTTTGTAGAAACATCTGTAGAAATCCTAGCTGCCTTCCAAAGCAAGCCTCTAAAAGTATCCTCCAGCAGGATCAGCGCCTGCTCTGTGCTTCTCCCTCAATCGGCTCATACTAAGGACAAGGGACACTCAGTCCCCAGCCATGTTGTCCTCTCGGTTCCTGGCTCCACTGCTGCATGTGGCAACAGAAACAGAGACTTAAGGTTTACTCCTTAGGTTACAGAAGGAGTTACAGAAACTTGAAGTTTATTAGGTGACAACTTCTTTCCTGGAGACATTAATTCAAACCACACATTCATATAGAATATAGTAGTTCCTGAGTCTTCCAGGAACCACCCCTGCAATGAGTACAGGGTAGCTGAACTATCAGATAGAGTCACTACATCATTAATAGAAAATTCCATTGACTTCAGATACCATCAGGGATATAGAGATATTTAGCAACTTCTGAGAGCTATTACATTCTGTCATGGGGTTCCAAGTAGTTTGGTTTCAAGCAGAAAACTAAGTAAGCCTTGGGAAGTCTTTTTTCACTTCCAAGATATCTCACAATTTTGGACATCATTGGGGTTTCTCTGAAACTCCTGTATTTATAAGTATAGAAGGTGAAGACCAGTGAAATAATAATAGAAACAAAACAAACAAGGAAAGAAACATGATCTTCTGTCCTACATGCCAGACTGTAGGACACGGGCATTTTTTTTTAGATCTAAAATGCAGTGGGACATTTGGCAGCAATGGAAAAGAATGCGACAAGACAAGCAGTACGCAGTGGAAATTGGAAATTAGTAGTTAGACTGCAGAAATGGATCAGATCCATCAACACCCAAACTTTGCATATGTTTAATTCAGCTCTTAACTTTTTGTCATTTGGGCCCAGATACTTAAACTCTGGTACAGATCCAGTGAAAATTTAATTAGATACCGAATCTTACTTGATGAAATGAAGTAAGCCAAGTTTTTCCAGTCCCTGAAGATTCAAGAGGAAAAGTTTGGGAGACTTACAGGGGATTTTATATTTAATGCTTGCACTGTCAGCTAACCACAGGATAAAACCATCCCCCCAGCTGCTGCTGGGATGAGAAAAGGTAAAATACACATGTTAATTCACCAACATCAGTGTTCCAGAGTTAATGTCAACAGAAGAATGGTGGGGTACAAAATACACAAACCAGCGCCTACACAAAATAACTAATTCATCCTAAACATTGCGGACAGCAGTGCACTTGTCAGGAGAAGTGCACAATGCACATGACCACCCTAAAGATAACATCTACCTGCCAAAACCGTGCCTCTATCAAATAGATTACTTCTCTGAAGAAACTTCTTGTTAGCACATATAATCGTATTATAAGCCACATACTATCCTATCCTGGAACATATATAGAAAGTCAATCCTCAAACTACAAACTATCCTGGAAGAAGGTCATAACTTGAATCCCTCTTTCAAATTCCCTTTTCCCCTCTTCAAATAAAGCTCTTCGTTTTCAAAATGCTCAGAAACAAATTTCTGTATGTCCACACACACCAAATAGTCAGACTGTGCCTAAGCAACAAATGCAACATCTTCCAATGCATTTCTCACACCCACAACAAAGTATGTTCACCTCCCCCCCATCTCAAAGCTCTCCCAGAATGTAACCCACTTCCTTTAGTGCATTACATGCCATCACAGAAGCTCCGTGGATGAAATCAAACAACTGCTTATACAGCAGAGTAAACTTTCTCAGAGCAATCAATAAGTCAGAAATATCCATTTACAAGGAGGCTAATACTCTTCACAAACCAGTCATCTCATCTGACCTGTCAATCTCTGACCTTTCAGCCCATGTCTACAACAGATATCTACAAAACACCCTCAAAAGACAAAACTGGGAATAAAAATTCGTGACTACTGGCACACGCATGCAATGGTTTTAAATCATGGTTTTAAACCCTCTACCTGGGTCCGTTTCCACATGTAGGTGATACTGTGCATACTGATGTGGAAAACTGAGCTAGTTCCATCCTGATATTAGAGTGTGTCGTGGTTTAACCTCAGTTGGCAACTGAGCACCACACAGCCGCTCGCTCACTCCCCCCGCAGTGGGATGGGGGAGAGAATTGGAAGGGTAAAAGTGAGAAAACTCATGGGTTGAGATAAAGACAGTTTAATAGGTAAAGCAAAAGCCGCAGACGCAAGCAAAGCAAAACAAGGAATTCATTCACTACTTCCCATCGGCAGGCAGATGTTCAGCCATATCCAGGAAAGCAGGGCTCCATCACGCTTAACGGTTACTTGGGAAGACAAACGCCATCACTCCAAACGTCCCCCCCTTCCTTCTTCTTCCCCCAGCTTTATATACTGAGCATGACGTCCCATGGTATGGAATATCCCATTGGCCAGTTTGGGTCAGCTGTCCTGGCTGTGTCCCCTCCCAGCTTCTTGTGCACCTCCAGCCTTCTCAGTTGGTAGAGCACAAAAAACTGAAAAGTCCTTGGCCAGTGTAAGCACTACCTAGCAACAACTAAAACATCGGTGCCTTATCAACATTGTTCTCACCCTAAATCCAAAACAGCACTGTACCAGCTACTAGGAAGGAAATTAACTCTATCCCTGCCGAAACCAGGACAGAGTGACAGGATATCATGTTTATCAGCTACAAAGACATTATCATCTCAAACAAATGCTCTAAGTTGACTGACCTAGACAGCTTTCAGTACCCAACAATTTTCAGGGAGCAGCAACGGCCAGCTGCTCCACAAGGGAAGGAGAGTCATTAGCCAAGCTTGGTCATAAAGTATGCAGGAGCAGTGTCCTAACCAGCAAGGAGGCAGAATGCAGAGCAGCGATTTCAGGTCAGAAGAGAGACAGTGATCAAGAGACTGATCAGGGTCAGACACAGTGCAGTGACCACCCAGCAAGTCTGCAGCGGTGAGAGAGGTCCGAGGCCAAGCCAAAAAGCCAAACCAGTGGGTCAGGGTCAGACTCACAGAGATGGGAGACTGGGCACAGACATAGCTGCTACACAGTTGTGGTGTGGCACAGGCAGGAACAGCACTAAAGTCTCAACTAAAAGCAGCTCCCAAGGGAAAGGGTGGCAGGCCCTCACTTCTAGGTCTATTCACAACGGCTCTTATCAGCAAAGGAGCTGATCTTGGACTCAGCCAGCTAAACCCCATACATTTGCCAACTGAATTTCCTGCCCTAGAAGGGGGATGCTTTCCAGGACCTGACAACGGTCTTACCAGAATCAGCGTGAAGTGTTTTCTAAACTGTAAATGCCAATTGGTAACCATTTCTGAGAGTTGGAGAAATGTCAACGGATGGAGAACTGCAACTAAAATCTCAGTAATCAGAAAGGGCAATCTTGACCAGAAAGCCTCAGACATCCTCGGCGAAACACTAGAACACAATGATGTAAAAATTTCTGAACAGAAATGTGGAATGTTTCAGGGAAGACAGACAGAATTTTTTAGACAAAACTTCTGCTTCCTGTAAGTTTTACTAGGTTGGTTTTTTAAAGGTAAATGAATTGATATACTATATTTGGATTTTTCCACAGCACTTGATTTAGCATTGTAAGAAATTTTGATTTAACATTTTATTTTCTAAACTTCCCTTTCAGAAACAAACTTAACATTGTAAAGTCTTGCACGTGCACTTAAATAATCTTAAAGAAACAAATATAAGGAAAAAATCTTACCCCAAGACAGCTGGATTTGCCTTTGATACCTTTAAGAGAAAGAAATGCAAAAATGCACTTAGTGGAGAAGACAGACATACATGAAGCACCTCAACGAAAGCTCTTTGGTTAAAAATTAAAAAAGGATTCTTTTTTTCCTTCTTTTTGAAAGATGATGCATTTTCCTTTTTCACTTTCATTTATTTCACAGTTTTTCAGATGGACATATGATATAGTCACCTCAGTGTCACTCTTTCTTATTTTAACACAAACTACAGTCTGGCAGGTGTTCATCACAGGCATGCAGTAGAGACATTCATTTTCAGCGCACTCCTCTGAGACATTCAGACTGCAGCCACGTACAGTACAATATCATAATATATCCTGTGCACATCATGCCACTCAGGGAGGCTAGAATTCAAGCTAATAAGAGGAGTTGCAGTAAATATTTTGCAGTAAAGACATTTCCAGAGTAGGAGATGGTTAGCACTGTTGAGTGAGAAAGAGGTAAATAGAAAGCCATGCTCATTCAATCAATAAATGAGGTCATGCAGGGGAGTTAAGCTGTGTCTCATCAGTGGTCTACCTAGTTCAATATCCTGCTTCTGGAAAGAGCCCACACTTAGTACTTCAAGAGAATGAAAAGCTATTGACAGAGCCCATCATTATATGACAGAAGATTCTTGTCTGACTTGTATAAACAACATACTTACAAATGCATACTGATCTCAGCATGAGTGAAGGGCAAGGTTCAAAATGCTTCAGGAGTTACTTGTTCCAACTGAATGACATCGTTCTACTGTCTGCTTTCTCTTCTTACCATTTTTCAAATACTTATGAGCTCATTATATGAGACATTGCAGCAAATGACTGCAGCTCCTACTGAAAAAAGCAGTGAGTGACAGCAATCAGAAACTCTTGAAGGCTAGTCCCTCTTCTCTGCTTTTAGCCATATTGCTCTTGGCACGCAAGTTAGCACACTCTAAACTGCAAGTTTGGTCTTGTCCACATATCAAACTAGAGTGCTAATCATTAGCTAATCACTCATTCTAAAATAATATTGACAGCTGCTTTGCTTTATTATCAATGCCATCTGTGCCCAGCTCCCCATCTTCTCCTTTCTACTACTCCTAAGCTTGCAGTCTAAATGTTTTTCAGGCTGTAACAAGCAGAATGGAAATAACAGCTTGAGCTTCTTGAGAAATATCACCAGCCAACTCCAGGAGCCCAGAAGAGAAGGAATAATATTATTGTAGAGTCCCACTGAGTTTTCAGCATAAGTCAGCTTTATGAATAACATGCTGCCAGATGCCATTTCCTAGTAGTGATCACCTCCACTGTTTCCAAAGACCAATGTCATATGTGTAAGATGATCAACTGGTCTTACTCTATTTCGAGCTGCACTAAAGCCTCAGTAAGATTGATTAGCAGATAACAGTATCTGTAGCATTTCTGAGTCTCCTTATTATAGTAATAATATTATTGCTTTGATCACAAACTTCTCTCACTCAGGCAAGACTGAAATGAACTAATATTATAAAAAGGTAGCTCTCTGTCTTCTGTTGTGCCACTTGAAGGTTTTTCATTTGTGAGTTTCCAAGGTGTTCGCACTTCAGTACAGAATTGATAATGAGAAGAACATTTGTCCTTGCTAACTAAATTGCTTTTCTGTGAACAAATAAAAAACTTCAGTCTTCAGAGGTAAATTTAGCATAACTCAAAGACAAGTCAATTTTAAACAGACACATAACTAGCGAAATTATTTTAAAAATTCTAAAGAGAAAGGACTGAGAGTGTTCCTTCAAGCCCCTCATGGATCAGCTCAATTGTGATGAAAATGCTGAGATAAAATGTATAAATAGACAGAGAGTTGACTGCTCTATGCTAAGATTTTCAAAAAAGCCATAGAAAGACTTTTAAGTGTGGATGGCTTTTTAAAGTACATGCATTTTTGATTTTTCAGTAACGCTATTTTGGGCAGAGGTGGAACAAGCCCAGAGGTCTACTGTTTCCCTTGGAAAAAGAAAACTGTCTTTTTTCTAAGTGAATTTGATCACTTGCAATTTTTAATTCAGAGGAAGGAAAATGATAAATTGTACTTTCTTTACATGAGCTCATTCTGAATGCAAAAATTCAAATGCAAATTCAGTCCAAAGCGGAAAGGTCTGAAACAGATGGCAGAAAGTCTTCTGAATGTCAGTTGAAAAGAGGCTGTCAGTGGCAGACAATGATACCTTCAGCAAATAATAAAGGAAAAACTCTACAACGAAGGAGGAGTTAAGTAGCTTGTTAAGAGCACTTGTCAGGAAAAGAAGGGAGTGAGTGCTTCCTGGCTGAAGAAGATACACTTCTAATGATCCAAGGGAGGGACTGGGAGCTCAGAAAGCTTGTCTGCTTTTCCCAACCTCATCATTGATCTAATAAAATACACTATGTCTGCAGAACTTGCCTCTATTATATATTTAGAAACCACAGGTTCAGCAACTTCACTGCTACCATGCAAGAGACACAATTCAGCATGAGGAGGGGGGCTTCAGAAGGATTAGATACTGTCACTTCAGGGTAAGGGTTTGGCAGGCTCATGGTGGCCAGGCTGAAAAAAAGATGGTGAAGGACAGGAATTACTGCAAGTTCAGCCTATGTAATTATCTCACACGGATCACTGGCCAGGGTTGATAACATGCTGGCAAATCCAACACGGAAATTTTTTTAGCTTGAGTAGTGGAGGTTGACATCTGTGGTCTTCAGTTCTCAACGAATGACCACAGTTTCTGTTTAGTTAGTGTATTGTTCATTGTGTTTCCTCAGCACACTTGACCCTTGACTGTCTCCATGAGTAGTCAGCAGAAAGAAAACGGATCACAGTAACCCTGCCTCCTGTGGTATCACCCAACCTCAATAGAAGCAGGACCTGCTAGATAGATATAATGCTTTGAAAACTGGATTTTTTGTCTCCACCCATCTGTAACAAGACTGAATCCTGCAAAATCAATGTCTGTTTCACATCACCCAGGATCTCTGGACCACAATAGGAGACATAATAAAGAGAGGGCAGACAAAAAGAAGCCGGGCTGACGAGAGCTAACAGCCTATCAAGGCACAAAGCGTGCCCAGGAGCTACTCCCCTCCGACCCTGATTCAGGATTTTGCAGGAGACTGCAGCTGCTTGTGAACAGCGTGAGACCTGACAGGTCCGCTTTGAAAAAGGAGTAGAAGAAAGGCTCTTTTTTGTTTGGTCATTACTCTGTCTGTCGAGCTGTAAAACACCGCTCCCCTAGATCATGTTTTCAATACCACACACAAAGTCATCGATACTTCCTGTTAATTTTTATAGGTTAAGCACAGGGAACATTTGATCTTATCTCTCAATTCGCCATCCCTTTTTGCCATTCACAACATTAAAAAATTTAAAAGCCAGCTCAGTCTTTCTCCAGCAACTAAAAGCATGAAACCAAATCTAATTGATGATTTCAATAATACTGCAAACACTTAGGAATAAGGACTGAAAAATCTTTCATTAAGTAGAATTCTAATTAAGATAGTGATTTACATGTTAATGACCAGGTGGAAATCTTTAGGTTTGGTCTTTTTTTTAATTGTTATCATGGCTTTGGTCTATTTGAAATAAAATGGGGCTTTATTTATGAATTCTAGTAGCCTCTGATGTGCATACGTTTAGTTACATTTCTACTAAGCTATCACTTTATTTCATGACATTTGCAGTCTCAGATAGAATGATTATTCTCTCCCTGCAGGCACACTTTTAATGTCAAAATAAAAGGTTTTAGCAATAGTCTTTAGAACTTTAAACATGGATCCAGGCTTTTGAAATCATACTGGATGCCATGTATGGAAAAAGAGAGTGTTGACTATGTCTGTATCTAGTCTAGCCCAAATGGTGTGTTAAGGATGTGTTTATTGAACTTGAAATTTGCCAAAGCACAGGCTGACATAAGGTCCAACACCAGGTGTCAAATAGAACAACAAGCTGAACTGCAAAGATGGAGAAGGGATTTTCTTTTTCTTCTTTTCTTCATTTTAGTAAAAACCCCAAAGCTCTTTGACCCGATTGAATGTTTACCTCAGAAACAGCAACTGAAAGAATTGCCAGTTTTTGCTGGAGGACATCTGAGGAGGTTCGTGAAAGTCAGTCTGTCTTGGTTAACAAAATACAGATCAAATATTGACTGAATCATCTCCAAATCACTATGAGGAATCTCTTCCTTGTATAGAGGAGGGCTCTTTAATGTAAAGAAAAGCTGAATGTAGGCAAATTGACTTTGTACCAATACCTGATAGGCCTGACATGCATTAGATCTGACCTGTCCCAGAGAACTCCCTAGAACTGACATTTTGCATCTCTACTGTTGTAGAGGCTACTTAAACCTGGCCTCAGCTCAGAGTCCTTAGAAACTCCTCCTATCCTTGTAGCAGCTGATGCTTGGGACTCTTCTAGGAAAGTACTCAGTGCCATCTGGCCTGCTGGCCATCAGCCATGTAATACCTCTATGAGAGCAGATGGATTAGACAGAAGCTGTTCATCTAGGCAGAGTCCTGGAGCTTATGTGTATAACAGCCAAGTGCACCCTTGAGTGGTGTACCCTGGGAGTTTGTTCTGGCTTGCTCAAGAGGCAGCCCTGACAGCACACCCAGCAACAAATTCAGCAACAAATTATACCGATGGTTGGTCGATAGAACTGTGTGCTTGGCCTTAGGGCCAGAAAAGCGTAAATGCAGTGACTCAGGCTGCAAACAAGGCACGCCAAATTCTCTTATTCTCCTAGCAGTTTTGGAGTTGCTGAAATCTCCTGGGCTGTGTCATGTATGCAGATGAAATGATCACAATGGTAGAAAATAAGTCTGGAAGGGACCCCAAAAAGGGATCAAATCCAAGGCAGGACCAATTCATATTTCCCTTTATAAAGATTTCAGTCATTTTTCCAGTGTTTCGCTTTCCATTACTCTTACAAATAGAAAGGCTCTCCTACTGCCTAAATTCTTTGTCCCTTCTCACCATAAATGTTGCTAGTCATCAGCTGGCCGTTTTTTTAAAACTCTAAGTATTTTTAATTTTCCCAAGTGGACTTCCTCTCCACCTAGAACCCTTTGGTCAAGTGACTGAACAGGGCAGGAAAGGGTAAATCCACTCCACATTTAAGAACACTAGATGGATCTCATGAGGAGGGACAAGTTGAATAACCAAAAGTCAGCTATCACATTTTTTTGTGCCTAAGCTGTAATAAAGATTTCTGTGGAATCCTACTAATTACAGCCATGGCATAAAAGTCCTCCCTACACTGTACACAGCTCTGTTGCATGCAAGAATGCTAATGGCTTGCTGTTTATCCCCGCTAGCCAGTGCATCTCTGATTTATAAATCGTCTTGCAAAGGCTTTGAAATTCCTTATCTAGAAAAGGTTTTATGACCATCTTTCCCATAGTCTATGCTACTAATATGTCTATCACAGAACTGCTGCCTAAAAATAAGCCTAACACAAATGCTCATATTTTACATTATATTGTGAGATACCACATAGAAAAAAAAAAAGAGGCTATAAAGGACAAAATGCCTGATAAATACCAAAACCTATAAGCTAATAACTTAAATCTTGTATATCAACATATTTTCACTACATACATAGATATCTATCTAAAAACCCCATATCTTTATCCCTCAGTCCAACTTCTTAAGCTGTTTTAGTAAGAAGACTCATTATTGGCACTATCCACAACACTAAGCCCACTGAAATCTAAGCTGCAGTGAATGACAATCTTTGGTTTCTATTCACTTTTAGGAAAAGGTAAAAGCCAGTATCACCTAAGATTGAAATGATTTATTTATTTAAACTTGCAAGTCAGTAAAATATTTGGGAAAGACAGACTATTAGCACAGGGTAGAGCAGTCAGGTAAACAAATTTCACCTACATTTCCTTTAACTGACTCCTCTGCCAGTGTATTCAGATTAAGTATGTCAGAACCACTTGATGTTTCAGCAGTGAATCCTCTACATAGTTTCTTGATCCTGACCTCTTTCACCCACTGCCTGTGAATCCTGATGACTCCCTTACACTCATCCAGTTGAAAATCAGTCTTGCCTGCCTTATCAATGTATATATACCAACCCTGCCAATACAATTCCACCCTGTAACTGTTGTATTTTCACTTTCAAAAGCATTAACTGTTGTCCATCACAAATGCCTGTCCCAAGTCTGGTATCACTTACTGATCATTTTAAAGTCTACCAAAATGTGTGGTAAATGCTCTGGTCCAATGTTATGTCTTTCAGGTATCCCTTTTATTCATCTTAAGGGCTCTAACTTCTGAAATTTGATAAATCATAATACATTGCCACTGAATACCCACCTCTCCCATGTGCTGGAGGAAAGCACTCTGCAGAAGAGTTATCATAACAAAATGTGTATCTGTGTCTCAGAGAGTCTAGTTCAGTCTGGAGTATTAGCTTACACTATCAGGGAAAGTCTGTTGCTTTCCTCTGAGTAGCAGCAGCAGCAAAATGTACCAGACGAGTATCTCATGGAATACTATATTTAATGCAAACATAGTATGACATACTTAGAACTGACCAGAAGCAGTGGCAGCACACACTTCATTCACATTACCCCTTTACAACTTCATCCTCAAGAAACTAGTAAATCAGAGTAATTAACTATCTAGGACTGAGTGCCACCCCAGTTCACATTCAAGCTTTTGTTTAACGGTTGAGATTACTCAAGACTAGTTCTTCTAGACCAGTTGGTAGTCTTAGAAGAAAAGTGGGTTCTACTTATAACCAGACATAATGATGGGGACACTACTATATTACTAGGTCCTTCCATTCAACTTTGCTACCATTTGATTACTGCTTGGTGGTAAAACCACTGGGCCCTGCTGAGGCTGGATACATTTAAGCAGAAAATGTAGGAACATGTAACTCCAGGTACCAAGCACTTGGGCTATTCCCAAGCATATATCCACCTGCAGAAGTTGATCAATTCTCTGTACTAAGACTTCAATCAAAAAAACCCAAACCTATGCCTATCATGAAAGTAAATCAGTCCCAAGCAAAACTTAATCATTATTGTGAATTTGCTGTTCAGTGAAAGGAAACATATTAACCATTTTTCATTTAGGAACAGAAACTGTACACAGAAAGCTGGAAAAATGACTACCTGTAACCGGTTTCATGCCAAGATCTTCTGCTTATTTCCACTGGTATAATGGCCTTTCTGGTCAGGATGCCAAGTCTGCTATAATCAGCAGAGTTAAGGGCTCTCAACACTTCAAAAGATTGGGCCCTAATTGCTGCAAATTTAGTTAATGTCAAGGGGGGAAACACAGGCATCAGGATTTGGGCCTTTGCCCCAAAAGAGCGGTACAAATAACATCCATATTCATTAGAGAGTTGACAGGAGAGTGCTGAGTACTGGGCTGTACAGCAGCCTGCCTGCAAATGTGATGAACTAAAACAAATTAATGAGCTTTGGGTTCAAAAGGTTTCCTTTAATGTGCATCAAGCATTTTCATGAAACACAAGTAACTACACAAATTTGCTATTTAGCAATAATGGGTCATGTCAGAGCTGGACATCTCTTGATCTCCTGTTGAGATGACAGCATGCACCACGCACCGGTCTTCTGCCAACACGAAATGAGTGTCAGCAGATTTATCCTTAATGAGCTCATCACACTGAAGTACCAGTTAAAGGGAGTAGGTCACAGATTATGTTCATTTAGTCGCCCTGATGTGTTTTACTTGTTAATTCAACACGTGAATGTGGTGTTGCGGATAGGAAGCACCCCCAATCCACTGTGCCTGACCAACCTCTGCACCAACGTTTATAAGCTTTCTCCTGCCTGAACCTGGGCTAAATCAGCACAACTCCAGGGTCTACAGTCGAACCAATTTGATCTGTGCCAGCTTTGGATCTGGCCCCACACATGGGCACTTTCTCCTCTCACTATCTTTTCTGACCTCTTTCGCTACTGAAAAATATGTTAAGCAAAGTTTGGGGTAGAGGGACAGTTTCCAGCCCTGTTACACTGCTACTTTCAGATCATGTTTCTGTTTATGCATTCACCCTTCTCTTGCATGTTTATATGTGTTAGAAGCCTCAGTCATGCAACCCTTTTGGATTCAAAGATAATTAGAGCATGAGAGGAAGATTAGGAATGAGAGAGGATAGCCCTGTGATGCAGGGATAACACAAGATCTGTTGAAAGACCCACACTATGTTGTCTTCAAGGTACATGAGAAATCTGGGATCAGCCAGTGGATATTGCTACAGCACATAATAGCATGCGCAGCCACATTAGCAGGTACTAACAGAGAACACCACAACCCTTCATTTCCTCCCCCCCACAATGAATCCATGCCTACCTACCTTTTGTTGTAATGCCTTTCTGCACTACAGAACATCCTTTATGTGAAAGTAGGGGACTTGCTAGAGGAAGATCTTCAAGCCCCAGCAGCTCTGCTGCATCTTTGTATTTTATTGTGTGGGAACTAGGTTGGTTGTTTACTCCATGACTCCATTTCTGTGATGGAAAATGCTTGAGATTTCGTGTGAAGTCTTAAACCCTTTCTCCTGTGTGGGAAGACAGTATCCGGTGCCGTATTAGGAAGGAAAGACATATGTTAAGGTAAAATAACCTTATATAACTATATACATACCAGTATATTAATTTTCTTGCAGCTGCATCATCTCTCCTGCTATTCTTCTAACATCAATCTCACTTTAAATATTCTGTCTTGGACTTCATAAAGAAGCTGTATGTGATAATGCTGTATGAACATTTAACAGCAAATGCCATTTTCACTGAAATCAATTTTGCGTCATAGCCCATTTGGTACTTCAAGACAGTGTAACATTTGAAACTGCAAAAGCTTTAGTACGGCATATAGATTACACAGTAGAATCTTTTCCTTTTCAGGATACACTTTAACGTGATTTTGATGGTGGAGATAGCTAAAAGGGCTCCTGTTCCTCCCTTCTCTTCAGTTTTGTTCATAGACCTATATGGGAAACCACATTACAAACTGATTCTTTGAAAAAATTCAGCTTAAAGAGAACCCTTTCTCTTTTTTGCTGAAGAGGGGCTGAATCCAGAACACAGTGGTGTAACCCCACTAACACAAAGAAGGGACAACACAGTGTTGCATGAGAGCACTAACAAGCAACAGAGAGCAAGAGCTCCTTAAGCCATATTCAATGCTGGTAGCCAATGTCTTGTATAACTCTACACTTACCTGAAAACCAGTCCTATCAATGACTGGTTCTTGTGATTCAAAGTATATTTTGGTCAATGATCAGTTTCCTGAGGGTTTGTCCCTTGTGATTCTAAAAGCATACAGGGATTTTTCATCAACTGTCACTAAATTATACTCCACAAAAGGCAGTTATTTGGAACGCAGGTAGAGCGTAAGAAAATGCTACATAGTAATGGTGTCAAAGCTGGCTTCCTTTTGAAAGCAATGAAGTTAAGGCAGGAATGAATTGGCGTTACTGGTAAATGATAAACTCCACCCCAACAGCAAAAGCATTTCACTGATGGAAAGGGAGTCAATACACAATAGCACACCTGTGGAGCCGGTTATGGTGGCTACACAAGACAGAGTTCAATAATAGTAAGAGTAGATCAATGAGAACGCCAGTACCATGCAAGCTCTTAAGAACAAAAGCATAAACACTCTTACCTGAAAGTACAAGTTGTACATACGTGCTGTTTTGAGCACAAGTGTTTTGTCATGAGAAAGCTGTACTGGCAATACCACTTACCAAGTGTTGCCACTGCTTCAAACAAGACGGCTGGATCCAAGGTGTCTGTATGCAGTCTTTACTTTAGACACAGCATGAGACTTCATTATCCACCTCCATAGCCTTTATCATAGCTATCCCTCCAACCATTTTCCTCCTTTCCTGCCCCAGAGTTGATTGGCTTGGCTCTCAGAAGGCATCTCTTTGGCAGCTATCAGTTTGCTTTTACCAAAAACCCTCTGCACTACTGCTTCAGACACCATGGCACATGCCCTGTCATTACCTCACCTATTTCCAGATGTCTTAGCTCTTCTGTGTTTATATTTTGCTTAATTGCAGGGACTGAATTAAAACAAAAGCGTCCACTGCTTTCTTCCCCTCTGTATACTTAACAAATATAAGCATCACTGCAATACAAGCATGGAGGTTAAGTCTGTGTTTAACAAATAACTCTGCCAAAACTTGAGGGTTTTGTTCGAACCTTACTCACACACAAATGAAAGGGAATTTGGCCAGTGTAGGAGTAAAAACTGAGGATTAAATTCTGCTTCATTCACTCAGTGCAGCACTTGGCTCTGCCAATAGCTCCATTTATTTTGAGCTATTACTCAAGAGTACAAGAATACAGGACTCTGGATGCAGAAAAAAATGGCAGGCCTGGTTCACAACATATGAAGTTCCATCGAGATCCATGAAAAATAAAGATTGTTGAGAAATACTGGGTATTATCTTTTCATTCATTTCATGCTTTAGCATCCCCAAATTGCCTCAGATTACATAGTTTTTGATGTATTTCCTTAAGGCAGCAACACTTAGAAATATTTTTGAAAACATACATCCTCCTTAGCTTTTGCATACTTGTTACCTAAATCAATAACCAAGTAATTAGTCCTATAATCAAAGTCTTAAGCCTCCTGACTGTCTTTTATCTGTAAATATATCTCCTGATCCTCTTCTTTCTCTAATTGCTCTAAAGGTCTCAGGGGAGACATCATCCAGCTCCTTTCAGTGTCCTTAATTTCTACACAAACTGTGTCAGAAGTTATGCTGTTTCTCTTTACAGACTCAATAATCAGCCCTCTCCAGGATATATCATCCTTTCTTCTGCTTTGTTTTGTTTCTTGCTTTTGGCAGCTCTTGTATTCTGTTAAGTGCCTTGACGTTTTCCAGGCTTGTCTGTGATGTTATATGAATACTGTATATCCCTTGGAAACAAGTAACGCCTTACTTCTGTAGTTTTGTGCTATATGCTTCAGGAATTTGTCTGGAATACATTTACCTTGTACTTTGAAATCCCACAGTTTTATAAGATACAATCTTGAACACAGAGTACAAGAACCTAAACACAAGAAAAATTTCCTATGTAAGAAAAGATCGGGACTCTGGACTGGGATTTAGAAGATCTGGGATTACTTCTTGACTCACAAATTCTGCATGTGATCGTCAGTTACAGCTATATCATTATAAAATAGAAGTCTCTAAAGGGATAATGAAGTTCTGCCTCTACCCCTCCCCTCTTCAGATCATTGACTTGGAGATGAATTGGAGAGACTCTGCATGTCCTAGGGTGTTAATGTATTGGCAGGATATTTGAACACCCAGATGTTTGAACATATTAGTCCTTGCGTGCTTCAGAAAGTATAGCCTTAGATCTATATAGTCTGCATTTGCAAGTCTGCATTCTGCACTTGCAGCCTGTTAGAACTTCCCTAACCTAGCAGTGAGACATAACATTATTGTCTTTTTATCTCTATCCCTTGCCTTCAACATCTTTTTCCTCTCTTCTTAATCTAAACTATTGAGATTAGAGCTTACTCTGGGCACAAAATGCTTAATGAGAAAACAGGGTATACATGCAAGTAACAGTAATTAGGACTATGCAAAATGTTCAGACAAATGCCTTATATTCTGCACAAATTCAGTGACTATTTTCAGTATGAAAAATCCAGACTACCTTCACCTCCTAATATATTCAGTACAAATTTACAGCCTTTTATGTTAAACAACATTTTTGCTATGAAGATTCCTCACCCTTGTTTAAACAGAAGTATCAGGAAAACCTTTGGTTTTTTTAAATTTCTCCAGCGCTGGGGTGATGCGATCCCAAAGTGTTTTCAATTCACCTTACAAGTAAAATGAATCTATAAAATTATGCTCCTGCTACAACTTTCTTAGCTGACACCAGTCAACTGCTTGGGGTCTTTAGCAGCCACTCTGTGGCATCTCTTAGGAGTTTTCCTTACACTTATACAGTGCATTATTCAAATTCCCTAAATATTCTTAGAGCTGTGCTGATACAAAAAGGAACACTTACAGCTAAACAGAAAGCTGGTAACAAATGCTGACTACTCTGGACAGGCCCCATGATGCCAACATAGCGGGAGACACTCAGACAATAAATAAATCTGCACGAGTGATGTCTTGGTGGTACACATTAGTATTCAAAAAAAGTAAAACCAGGGCCTCTTTAGCCATTTCCTGATTCTGGTAAGTGAGGAATAGGGTTGAGAGATAGATACTAAACAAGTCACTTGAGGCACATCACAGGCTCTCGAGGCCTCTGGTGATTAGTGCATTACACTTGTGCCTTAGAGGACTACTTCTTGGTGCCCATCAGACAGTCCACCACAATGAATGAGCCCCGGTACTAAGGACACAGAGTCAAAGCAGGTAGCAGAATCTGAGTTACTGGAATCCATTTCACTAATCGATTTAATTAATTTAAATTTATTAATTTCATTTCTTGATTGCTTTAATTAATTTAATTGTCATTAATCATTTTACTTCATTTCTCTAATGACAGAATTACAGTGGGAGCCAAAAAAGCACAAAGCAAACAGAGGGAATCTGGAGATTCAAGTTAAATGTGAGGCGGTTAAAGCTAAATTAATAGTGTAAACAGAGTACATTACTGTATTGCAAGGTCACAGCTGCCCAGTCAGACGAGGACTGCATCCACCTTAGCTGCTTCCAACATTTTGTGAGGGGAAGTATTCTGAGGGGGTGAGAACCTGTCTACTCGTGGCTGCTATGCAGACACATATTATGACTGAATGTAACCAATAAATTCAAAACAAGAAATGCACGTTCCAGCACTGAGTACAGCTTTGTCCTGGAAGGGAGGAAGTGATACTTCCACAGGATGGTTTAGCCCCTTACTGCCCTTGCCTGGCCTCCCTGGCCCATTCCCATGGCCTGCCATCCCAGGGTTGTGTCCAGCCCCCAATCTCCTTGCTGGGCCTGATCCTGATTTGCTAATTTGCATTCCCAGCTCAACCCTAGACCTGTCTCCTAACCATGGACTTCCCTGATGGCCTGGACTCTGGGCTGACCCTGGCTGACATCCCCAGGGCTGCTGCCTGACAGCTTGTATGGTGCCAAAGCTCAACCAGAGGAACACGGGAGGTTACTTCAGAGCTACAGTCTCTCCCAGAGGTCGATCAGGACAGTCCCAGCTTGCCCAGGGTGGATCCTCACTTCCCTGGAGGGGTGGGGTGATGGTTTCTCCACGGAGGCTTCAAGAGCCTGTGGTGGGTACAACCTATGTCCTGCCACAGTGGGGTGCAGAGCAGCAGACCCAGACACCTGCCAGGATCCAGCTCCTGTGGTCTTGCTACATGTCATATCAGGGATGTGCAGGTGGTAAAGAGGAAGGGTGATATCTGGACATAGTCAGATTAGGGGGTACTGGGAATATGCTGAGACTTCATAATCTGGTTTTATAACACTTCAAGGTGTTTCTCCTTTAACAAGTCTATATAGGTTTTCCCATTCCTAGTCTTCCAGGGACTAGGTAACACTTGTTTGCTGACATGGACTTTTCAGATCGCAGCAAATCCAGGCCAGGATTGTAGATTTAAACTAAGTTTTTCGGGAGGTTTGTTTGTTTGTTTTCTCTAATAGGATGCCATTCCCATCAAGATTTGCTAAGCCTTCTTCTTCCTCTCACCTGTCATCTGAGTAACACAGTTGCAAACCCATGGTTATGGTCTAGGTGACGCTGTTGCTCTGCCACCAACTGAGGGATCACAGGCAACGGAGTGGAAGTTGGCAGAAAGTTCTATGCTGAATTTGTTAAAATAGATCCAGACTCAGTTTCCTTCAGATACTTTGGTTCCATAACAGCTGCACATTCAGCTTACTTCTGTGATCCGGTCTGTGCTCCTCTATTACTCCCACCACCTTGTAAGTAGAGCTACTTGTTTAGTTCTGTCGTAATCTCCTTCACATGTTCTGCTTCAGAGTCTCCATTCTACGGAATAAACTGCTGGAGCTGATTTTTAGGATACCTGTATGCCTATTTAAATCTTTTTAAAAGATGTACAGACCATACCTGCCAAAGCAACTTGGTAACTAACTGAGTTGATTTAAAGTCCAAGTCTCAGCACAGAGTTGCTTCGTCTCTCTCTCCACAAAAGTAATTGTCTAATAAAATACAATTACAAATGGATTTTTTTAATACACGGTACTCTTTTCTCCTACTCCTCATCTCTGTCTTTTAATTGCCATTACTAAATTAATCATGTCATCTTAACACTTTGTGGATACCATCAAAATCCATTAATAAGTCCATCTCAGAAGTCAAGTAGTCTGACTTTGAACACACACAAAGAGCAGATCTCTTAGGCTGGTGCCATCAGTCTTCAGCATAGAATTACACTTTAAAGCTTTTGACAAAATATAGGCATTTTTTTCTAAAGCAGAGAGCCACAAATGTCATGCTAAATACTAATGCAGGACTGTGTTTTTCACATAGTTTTTCATTCATTTGGATTGAATTCCACTTCTGCCTTGTGGGTCAAAAATAGTCCAGGAGCTACGCTACTCTGAAAAGTGGAGTAGTTGGTTCTTGTGTGGCCTGTAGCCTATACCCTTACACTAACTTTAATCATTTAAATAACTACATGGTAGTTTTCTGCACTTCAGTGAAGCATACAAAACAGAACCTTATTACTTTGTAATCTAATTTGATAGTTCCACAGAAAATAATACCTGAAGCATTTTTTAATCCCTTCCTTCCCCCTCCCCCCTTTTTTTTGGTCAAAACTACACGACTTGGTTTAACTTGAGATTTGATGGCTGATAGCCAGCTGGAAACATATGTTTGGATTTTCTTTAATTGTAGCTAAACCTAGAAACTGTGTAGAGTCATACTTGTCAGAAGTGGAAATGTATCTTAATTACTCCAATGTTAAAAGAAGGTTAAAATTTGGATGTGAAAACCAAGGAACAACTTCAGCATCTAGGTAAGTCCCAGGCTTGGTTAGTCAACACTTCTGTACATTAGTGATCTTGATAACACTGTCTCTTTAAAACATTGTCTCTTGATAACATTGTCTCTTTAAAAGGACAATGAAATTGCAGTTGACAAAGTACACAGGTAGTGGGAGCTTTAAGTCTCACTTGTAAAAAAACTGAAGTCAAAGGACTGAGATACTTAACTTTGAAGACTACAAACTCTCCGTTCAGATATAATTCTGAATAGTGCATGTTGCCAGGGGCTAGAGCGAATTGTGTGAAGGAAGCAAGGAGCAGCTCCAAGCTCTGTGAGGGCTTAAATTCTCCAGAACTACAGAAAACTGGAAAATATGCAGCTTTGTGTGCTGTACCTGTGAGGAATACATGATAATAAAAAACAACATTCTACATACCTTGTACTTGACAATGGGTGATCCCTGAGTCATTTGACGTGGTTTAGCTCCTTCAGTTAACTCAAACTAAGCAGGCTAATTATGAAATCCTAATACAGAAACATGAATTCCAGGCAAAATGAAACACAGAGGCTACAAAAACAGCATGAGAGTACAGGAGATTTTTGTAACTGAGAGAAAGCCAAGGAACGGATCTTGTTATTTCTGGC
>NW_008824356.1:8841881-8843291 GCF_000699105.1 Pygoscelis adeliae | reverse complement strand
CAGCTCATGATAGCAATCACACACCAACACAATCCCAAACAAGACACAATCAACTGTTGATAAAGAAATTGGAATTTATCCAGCACAGACAGCCACCCAGCCCCATAATAAAGTGTTTTAGGGTACAGTAGCATTCTGGCAATGTAGATATGAAGAGAACTTTGAAACAGAGACCAAGTAAGACATCACAGAAGAACAGCACGATGACCTGTACATGTTACTTGCAAAGACCAAGGTTTTCTTTTCCATCAGAGAAAAGAACATCCCTTTTAGGCTTAAATGACTGTTAAATTGTCCATGTCACTGGAAAGTAGAAATCCAAAGCAATTAACGAAAAGTCTCACAATGTTTCCATGAAACATAAGTAGTCTTACCAAATTCAGGCTTTATTAAGAATTAGTATTTTTTCATGTACTTAAAAATCAAGCTCTTCTTAAAAATCTCCACTGCAATTCTCTAAGGCTTTAAAGGAATGATATCTGGGAGACAAGTACAGGTGCATAATAAAAAAAAAAATCTTGATTATTATATCTTGAAAAAATATATAAAAACTTATCTTGATTATTATATCTTGAAACATTACATCCAATCCATCATACAGAATAAATATCCTACAAGTTAACAGCATACCAGTAGCATCTTTAAGGAACCAGGTGAAGAATCTACAAACACAGCTGAAAAATTGTGTGGCATGTCTCATCAGGATTGCTCATGAATATTTATGTCACATATTTAGACTAACATAAAAGGCCACCATCAAGCAGAAATCATGAGTCAGATCCCAAGAGCCCATTCAAAGTTCCAGGCTGCTTTTTTATCTTTGATACTGTTTACTTTGCACCTTTCAGTCATCCTGAAATACAAAACTAGGCTCATCTTGCTCTGCCCACAGTACAGATGGCCAGAATCAGCACCTAAAACTCAAATTACATTTGGTAGACATGGGATGGATTAGAGGTGATTAGGGCCTCCTTTTGCTGCAGTAATTATAATTCTGACATGCTAGAAAAGTCTATTGCTTTTAAAGTCATTTTTATTTCTAAGAGAAAATAATCCCCATCTAGTGATTTACTGATTTCTCAAACACTTTCACCCTGACTTATCCTGTTTTATAACATCCACAAAAAAAAAAAAAAGTATATTTCTGTATATCAGTATGGTGTTGAGTACTGAAGTATGGGAGGTGTTACAAAAAAGAGCTCAGGACTTGTGTCATTGCCCCAGAGATACTTGGCAGGAAAGATATTTGTGAAGTGATGCACAGCTACAGGGAATCAAGTTGGGTAGATTGCAAGTCTGAAGATAATCCCTGACATCATTAAAGAAAGAAACCCTTTCCCCTTACCTGGGCAAAGATAATTCTGGAGCAGAGAAGATAAAAAGTCTAGAGACAGGTCAACAGGACAAAAA
>NW_008824356.1:8823119-8841705 GCF_000699105.1 Pygoscelis adeliae | reverse complement strand
ATATGGAAACTGTTTTGATCAGGACAGCAAACACACACCAGCTGGTCTCCGTAGAGGGACTCCCTGACATTGTTTCATAAGTTGATAGCTGCTGGCTGCCTTTCAATCCTCTGTTTTACCTTCTACCACCATCTTTAAGAAAAGAAGGTTAACTCCTCTCTTCCCTTCTCCTTTTTCTTACAATGATAGAGGTTAAGTATAGATAAGAAAGACAATTAAAATGGATCTGTCACGTGTTTGTTATTTTGATGCGTCATGCTGTGTCCCTTCTCTGCGGTAAGCTGACAGTCTATCACAGTAATTGAAATTCTTCACCGTAGACAGCTCATAACTAATACGGTGGTTTTCATTACATGTTCATCTGAATATAGCAAAGATGAATGCATATGAAACTAGAAAAACTGGCAGCTGCTTGGGCCTGGAGAAAACCACTGCTTTCTTAAGTCAGCATCATCATGGCCACATGGAAATAATAATAAGGAATCAAGGCCCAAATCCAATCAAAGTAGCTGCCATGTCTCCCAGGCACCTTCTAGCCAAAGTACCTCTGAGCAATCTCTTTTTAAATCACAGCACTTGTTTTATCTCTCCCTGACAAAAGACACTTTGTGCCATTCAGTTTCCCCGCAGGATCAGGCAGTAAACAAGTTCAAATGAAATTAAATCTGCTCCAATTATTCCATGCAATTTGGAAAGCTTTGGAATACCCTTCAGGTGGAGACCAAAACTTATGAGGTAAAGGAGGTGCTCCACCATGATCCAAGCCTTGCTGTATAAAGGACAGAAGTCTAGCCAGGTATTCAGAAAAGAGATGATAGTGAATAAAAAGGTGACAAAGCAATGAAGGGGCAGGAACCCCTCCTTGGACGTTGCATCTCATCTAAGCATTTCCCATATGCACCACATAAATAAGTACTGCTGTTGTTCACATTGCAGTTGTGTTTCCCTGATGAAGCACAAAGAGAAGCAGAAAGCATAGTGTTTAGGATAGTAGTTGTTCCAATGTGAAAGACTATGCAAAAATGCAAAGTCCCAGTCAATTTGCAGCTCCTGGATCTTCAGAATCACAGTGAAAGTATCTCTACTGTCACTTCCATGTGCCAAAAAAGATCACTCATTTGGCTTTCCTGAAAATCTGTAATATACATTATGGTGTCTGAGCCCCAGTAGAATTAGGGAAGGACCAAAAGGGAAAAAATACACAGTTATGTGTTTAGGATTCAGTGTTGCTACAAATCTTCCTAACTTACATTGTTTTTTCTGAGCAAACTTTGAAAATCCAATATCCGAAATTCAAATGCTGAAGTTCTACTTCATTTCTCACATTTCTTTTTTCCTAATAATGACATCGAAGGAAAGCAGCACCCTATGAATCAGCTGCAGTGCCAAAAAAATACAGAACAACTGTTGGCATTTTCACATTTCATTGATGTATAATTATGTGAAATGAAATGACAAATGCTTTCATGCAAAGCTCCACAAGGGAGAGACTGCATATAGATAGATCCAAGACCGTCTTCTAAGTTACTGAACGGCCTCATTGGTTCAAGGAGTAGACTTCTTTATGATCTGATTTTGATTCACAAACAGAAATGCAAAGAGTTTGTTTCTGTTTGGTTTTTTGCTGAGTGTTTTTTACTGTATATGAACTTGATGTAATTTCGTTGCCAAAACCCAGTTATGAAGAAAGGCAGCTGCTGAACAAGCAGCGTAGAACAGCTAGAACTTACAGAGAGGCACAAATCTGAGCCAGGTGTGTTATCTAAACAGTTGTGTACAGTTCTATAAAAATACACTGGACAACAGTGAGTTCCATTCTCTGGGCCACTGTAAAGACGATGCCAAAAATATAATTTTCAATCTTTTTATCTGTGAATGATTTATTTCCATGGATTAACAACCCTAGAAAGCAACAGCTTCTGTATACTGCATAACAAGCATCACCAGGCAAATGCAATGTAAGGAAATCTTCTTCCCGGCCTGTGAGTATGCACAGATTCCTACTTGGAGATACCATTACATGCCAATAAACAGAATAATCTCTTGGGGTTAATCTAAACATTTCTTTCATAACACTGAAATGGAAATGATCCATTTGATCCCTCCCAGCACTTATATTGGTCTAAACAGATAACCCAAAGGGGAAAGGTTGCATAAATCTCAGACACAGACCTGTCTATTTTTCAGTCAAAACCACTCTGACATACTAGCGTGGAGTGTTTTTCTGTATTTCACAATGAAACATGCTGTGCTTCTTTTGGCAAATGTTGGCTTGTACCCATCTGGCAAAACATGAATCACAGGCAGAAACATAGCCTAACTCTTTTTATGAATTTAGGACAAGTCAAAGCTACAGAATTAAATGAAGCTTTCAGATTTCCCCTGGTTGATCTGGTCTCCTAGGCTTCAGGGTGTAAGTTCAGGCCTGTGTTTACTGTAGGCTGGCTTAAACACTACTAGCAAACATTGTGGCACTCTTGAGTTTTAAGCAGTTAGTAGACCTGAGTGACTGACTACAGGAAACAGAATGGAAAAATCATTGCCTCTGAGTCTATGCAGTAAGTGGAAGTCCCCATCTGTTTCTTTAAAGCCAAAACTGGCCATAGAATAATAGAATAATGTTTCCATGTTATCTATAGGTTTTATGGCTTGCAATTAGATCCAAAGGTGAAAATCAATTAGTTTGAATGGAGAGAAAATGTGCAGGTTCCCACTGGCTTTTTGATAAGGGTTTAACCAGAAGGAGTTGGCTGCCACAGCACGTATCTGAGACAAGTAACAGCTGACTAGTATCTTCTTCAGCTATTTCAAGCGTGTAATGGGCTTGTGATATGTTTTTAAAGACTTAAATCCCATAAAAAGAGAGATCTTTTTTCCCTCTATACTATCTCCCTGGTTATTTCCATAAATGATGATATAGCAAAACCTGCTTTTATTTGCCACTAGAGGTGGCAGGCTGATTTATACCAGAGAAAGATCTGGCTTTATCCACTAAATTTATCCCCTGAGTAACATCACAGACTTTGTAAACATTGTACCAAGGAAAGAATTGGCCTATCACCATACTATATCGTTTGCTTGGTGTCTTAAATATAAATTTAATTCAGTTGGAAAACTATGATATAGATGCAAAATCTAATAGGCTATTATTGGCCTGTATATCCACTTTTGCACATATTTTTAAATTTAAAAAAGTATTCCTCATTCAAGAAGTGCAAGGAAATATAGATGTTAAAAATAGAATAATTTTTGTTTGGGTTATGTGTATTAGCACCACTCAGTAATGACATACAGTCAAACAGCATTTATTACACAGTAATTACACATCCATAAATGTTTTCAGAGTGTTTTGGAGAGGATGTCTTGCTCCTATTTAGAGCAGACACTAATACTTTGGACAACAGCAGAGGATGCAACAAAAAAAGGGAACTGGAGCATGTTAGTCAAGTTCTGAACTTTCTTGACTGGAAGACTCGGGTTGAAACTATATCCTACCCTTATCCCTATACAAATGGAACTACTATTGAATACAGTTTGACAGCCAGTAATCTTTTAAAGAAATAAAACTCAAGCCTAAAATGGAAGAAATATACAGAGGCAGTTTACCTTTGCATATTTAATAGGATATTTTCTCCAACTTACAGTAAGCCCTAACTGACAAAAGGATTAAGCCAATTTAAAAAGGATCAGGACCGGGTCTTCAAAGTCTAAAATCAACAATTTGGAAGCCCAAAAGAGTTCTGTGTATCACCACAGGAAGAGAAAGTTTGGTGCAGCCAGGATTCAAAGACTGGTGATGTTCAGAAGCTAACCAGTGAGAAATAAACATGGATCGTTATTTATATAGGGCGAACTAAATTCCAAAAGCTAAAATTCAGCAGAAAAATATTCATAGCCTTGAACAGAAAAAGAGGTTTGACTCCATAGGACTTTGCCATTGGGACTTTTACACCCAGATGGACTGCAATCTCTAGGTCCAAAGAAGTTAAGCTTATTCTTTACTTACTCAACTGGGTCTTTGAGGTAGAAAGAGTTAAATGAGAAGGTTCCTGCTTTCTTGTTAAGGATGGACTCACTTTTTTCCTCACAACATGATTAAGCTCATAGCTTAATCATGCTGCCCATACAGAAATCTGAAAAGAGGTGAGCTTATATGTGGATCTTCAATAATTAATGCTTCAATTTTACCTTTTTTCAATGAAATGGCTTATGCTTCATTTGAATATATTATTGCCATTGTTCTTACCCCTGTGTTATTTGCACTGTGACTTGGATTTAATTCTAAATTCATGTATTTCCTAGGATTTTCTAACAATCTTATTCTCCATGCTCAAGGGCTGTATTTCTGAAAGTTTTAAAAGTCTATTAAAACCAAAATAATTAGTTACTTTTAATATTAGAGTGTGCCTGTAGGTATAATCTAGTACAAGGTCCAAACCCCTAGGAAACATACAAAGAAAAAAAATTACAGACTGCTAAAGTCCTCCGAGCCCCTCCAAGTGTTATAAAACAAAACTTTACAACAACATCTTAGTATATGCAACAACTAGCTGAACTTTCTTAATGTTTTGCCTGGAGATTAAAAAAAAATAAAAAAGTTACAATTTTGCTTTATTGGGTACTTTTTCCATCTGCAGGTGAGGGGCAGCTACCCAGGGGAGCAAGGAGGGGCTCACTGAGTAGAGTCATAGCAAAACTACATCCTTTTAAAGGACTTGTCTTCAGTAAAAGAAGCCTAAAAGATAGATAGGAGCAAACAAAGCTGTTTCAATGTGAAGAGCTCCATTAAATGCTTGAATGGCCCTCACTAATGAATAAAGCTCTCTGGGATGGAGCAGCGAGTCAGTAAAGCAGGTGCTAGGCTGAGGGGCAGACAGTGGAATGCAATTGCTAGTTAAGTTACCTTTTTCTGCCTGTTCAAGATAATCACTTCAGTGCCCATAATGCATCTTTGTGGGAGTTATTGCCACAAATCAAGAGTTTTAAACCCTTTAGCAACAGCTGAGACTGTTCACTTTGGAGACAGGATAGAGAACACTGAGGAAATACAAATAGCAGAACAGAGGCAATTAAGTTCTCTTACAGTCTTTGTGAGAAACAAATGGGCTGACCTGGATTAACGAAGCTAATAATATTGCATAGTGCTTTGTCCTTCTCCAGTAGTTTCCATCTGAGCCTCTCAGCATTTGCTTGAGGGAGGGAATCATTTACTTCCCTTTTGTGTTTGGGGAGCTAAAGAACAAGAAATGAAGGTGATTTGTCCAAAGCTGCACAAGTTTCAAAATGAGCTGAATACATAACCCCCAAACTTGGGTTCCCTTTCTCTAAGCTCACCAGCACTTGCAGAAAGGTAGCACTAGATGCTGAAGTTTTTTCATACCATATAGACTGTTAATTCATACTAATTAATTAATTGTTAATTCATATTAATTAATTAATTCGAGTAATTAAAAATGGTTCGTTGTTTTAGGCAAAAAAAACAAACACAAATATTTGTAAGAAAGGAAGTGTCAAAGAATTTGTATGCGCTCAGTAAAACTAAATGAAACCTTTAACTTCATATTGAAGTTACATTTATATGTAGAAGATATGTACATTATGTGTACATTTATATCTAGAAGATGGATTTATTTGGGCACTTTTGTTGTTTTGTGGTGTTTTTAACTGTTTAAACCAAAGAAATGAAGCTGTTTTTTCTACTGAATCAAAATGGCAAGTACTTTTTAATTAAAATCATATGTGGTGCATAAAACTCATCATTTTACATTTCCTGCTACAAAACCCCCTCAGTATCTCTCAGAAATTGATGCTTTTGTATGAAAAACTTGATTCAATTACAAACTTTATTTTCAATAGGAAAATTTGCAACATGAAAACCACCAGTGACTTGGACCATTTGCTCTTTTGTTTAGATCCATGCTATAAGTAACCTGTTTACTTATTAAAAGCACTGTGATAATCAAGTCTAGCAAACAATCTCATCCCAGCTTTGAATATGAGAGCAGTATAGAATGAGATTGAGACTGGGAATCCTTGTCATACACCTAGTAATTTCAAGAATTAATTCAACTATTTAAAAATTCTCTAGAACATGGATCCCACTGAAACAAAGCATGCCTCATTCTATCATGATGTCAATCCTGTTCACAAAGCCAGAGGCGCAACAATGGTGAACTCAAAACCACAGGCTTTGTCTGACTTTCAAATACACAAATACAGAATGTTTTTCCACTGGGTTTGCTAAGGTTCTTAAAAATTCTGCCCCGATATGCAGTTTTCTTTTGAAATCAGCTTAAAGCTAACTGTTCATAATTTCATATTTTGCTTTCTTAGTCTAAATTAATTTGAATCTGTGCAGATTAAAATGAAAGGCAGAAGTCCCTGGTAACTCCTGGTAACAATATCAAGCAGGATTTAAATTCTGACAGCAGGTTAATCCACTGAGAATCAATTCATACTTTCTTTGGTTTGTTTCTATTAAGAACGGTTCAATTGCTGCTTCTTGGGGAGAGGAAACAATTCCACTCCTCTAATATACATTAGGAGAAGTGTAGGATAAGAACTTAGATTCTATCCCAGATCTTCTCTTACAATTTGGGATAGATAATTTTACCCTGTATTTCCACTTCTTTGTCTCCAAAATGCAAATAATAAATGTGACTATGTACCTTGCATGGATTTATCAGCATATGGGATGATTTGGGGAATCCTACTGTAAGAATCTGTTATTAAAATACACTTCACTCTACTAAAACCTGTTGAGCATTTATTTTATTACTGCAGAAGAGCTTGTATGCATTGGTATAAATTCTCTGTGACGTGCACATCCCTACTGTGCCTGATCAGATCACTGTACCTATGTGCTTTGTTGATACATATCATTGTATCAACAATTCAGTTAATCTGGATAGTTCCTTAAACCACCATTTTCTCATTGGTCATTATTCCTCTCTTATCTGGCACCCTGCTGTGTGCATAAACACTAATTACTGGTCTTCTGACTTGGCACCCCAGTAGCTTTCAGACGTGATGGAACATCAGCTGTCCCACATTTCCTTTCAAAGCACAAGGTGGCTATTTCATCACAGCTGAAATCTTTGAATGTTCTTAAAAGTAAATAATATCCTTCACCCTTAGAAATGGAGAAAGTATGGCAATGATCAGTGATTCGCAGTGTGGGATTTTTAAACACTTCATTTTCATCTTACTTGAAGTATTTTATGCCTTTGAAATAAAGAAGCTAACATGAGATGAATTACCTTTCTGCCGAAGAGTAGTGTGTCTTGCATTAATGATCAATTACACCTACATCCAAGAACAGACTTGTGCTAAGAAAAGTAATAGGATTTAAACTTGAAATTATGCTGAATCAAATTGTAGCACTTTTGCACCTCTTTTCACTTATATGAGAAGTTCTCTCAACTGCTATGATAATTCTATATTTAACAAAAACCAACATTTGTTAGGTTTACTGTTGGACTTGATGATCTTAAGGGTCTTTTCCAAACTAAATGATTCTATGATTCTATGATTTTTCCAAGAAAAAATGTCATGTGGTATTTTTCAAACTCAAGACCACTAAATTCTCACTGGGCGTCAACCACGGAACCCAAGAAACTGAGCTTTGGGGCTTCTGGTTCAGTTTTTCCTCAGACTCATGTCAACTTCCTCATGTCACTTAGTCTTTGCCTCTTTTCTCCTCTGCAGAAAGAGGACACTACTTTATCTTTGTCAACACAGTGCTGCAAAGCCTACTCAATAGTATCGGTAAATCACTCTTGATATCTTCAAGTGCAAGGCACTCAACATACTTTGGCCAGTATTTTGCTATTACACAGAAGAAATGTACACCGCACTTCCAGCTAACCTTTGAGATATACAGACTGTAGAGATTTTTTCCCCCCACTGAATCACTAAGTGTAATCCAGGCTTAAACATTTTTTGAATAGTCTGTCTTTCTTTCTCTAAAAAAAGCTGGAGTCTTTATTTCCTTTTTAATGTAACAATACTTGTCCCTTGTTCCACAATAATTTGAAGAAAAGCTGAAGATAGGTTTCACTGAGAAGGTAAGGACACAGAGAAGAATTATAAAAATGAGTATAGAACCAGGGAAAACAAGTTTTTCAGTGTAATTTTAAATGAAACTAAACATATTAACCACTTTTATCACTAAAATAATAAGAGTAATTTGATTGCTTTACACAGATTCCTATAGGAAGACGGTACTTTCTACTATAGGACTCTTTCAGTCTAATTGAGAAAGAAAAATCAAGAAGCAATTCCTGGAAATTAAAATCAAACTAAAATTAATACAATAAGGAGCATTTTTAAACAGTGTGGATGAAAAAAAAGCTTCAAATGAACTACCCAAAGAAGTAGCAGATTGCCAATTTCTTGATGAACATTTTTTTGAGTCGATAAACTTCAGTCCAGCACAAGGTGCTAGATTCAATACAAAAAAAAAATGCATGAGTCTAATTGGCCCATGATATACACAAGGCTAGCCAGAATGATCCTTCCAGCCCAAAGAAAACTATGTATACTCCATATCTCCAGCATTATGCACAGATTCAGTGGCAACATCCTTCCTAAAAACTCACCTAAGAAGACATGGCTCCTTTGTCTTTTGATGAAATTCTTAACTCAAAAAAAATTTAACAGAGATTTTCACAATGACAGACCAGTTAAATGACTGGATTGTGATTCCACAGCTTCTAGAGCATCCCTTGAAAAAGGCCACCTCCTATTTCCATTCTGTCAACTTCATAATGCAATCCTTACTCAGGCAAAACTCCAGCTGTTCTCATGGAATAAGGCCTGAGCAGGGAAAATGACGCATGGCCCTTCTGTGAACAAATGAACATCTACATTTCTTTCCTGAAATAGCAGGCTGCACTGTATAAACTGGATTAATTATCAGCCAAGTTGACAGTGCTGCCTATCATTATAATGAAAATTGTCTGGCAGACTTAGAGATTATGATGTTATGCCACTTACATATTCTGAATTTAGGTTTGTATGCCAGGTATCTGCAAGGCTGATCACCATTACTACTGTTTAACAAACAAAAAGCTAACCAAAGGCTGTTTCTGAGAATATATCCACAGGAAAAATATTTAGTTGTATTAAGATATTATTGAGACTTTCTTTTCTTTGAAATGCATTATTGCCTTCCTGCTTTGAATCAGGCATTGAAGTTTGGCAGGGAAGCCAGCAGATTTCTTTTGCAACCAGAGAGGTGGCCTTTATGGACTTTATGAAAACTTCGCATTTAACCAACGAGTCTTTGAAAAACTGTAGCTCTCGTGCTCAGCAGGGACATATTTTAGCAATCTGAAAGTTCCAAAGGCCCCAGCTCTAATGAAAATTTTCTGTCATCTTGGAAGCTCTTGTGCTAAGAGTCTCTACACTGTTCACACACACCAACACTGGTTCTTAGTGGATTTTCAAGGAGTGTTTAGACTACACACACACCAGAATATACCTGATGAAGGCATTTCCATGTGTTCATTCTCCACTACCTTTGTAATCTTTCAGTGACATGTTTGGACAGATTTAGATTCTGCTTTTTCCTCTAGTCATATGGGTGAAGTAAGATGGTACTTAGTGCCAGAAACATCCAGGGTTCCTGAAAGATAAAAAATCGTAATTTAGAAAATTGTTAACAAATCAAACAGCCTAAAATCTTGATGCTCCCACAGTTAGTTACCGCTGGAATAAGGAAGAAGAAGAGGAGTTTAGGGACACTTGAGGAACCACTGAAGAGTTGAAAAAAACAAATACATCAACATTTTATTTATCTTTGTACAAAATGAACCATTTTCAGCAGTTACAGGTGACTCCAAATATTGTCTCTGAGATGTTTTCCTCCATTCTTTTCCTTTCTTTACCCTTCTCCTCTGCTTCTAGGTTTATGTCCTTAAATGGTCAAACCAGAATAGCTTGGGTTCTGAGATCTGATTCTACCTGAGTTTCAGCAATGGAAGTGAAATGATTTTGGCACTCATAAAATTATTTCGTTGCACTCAAAACAGTGTCACAGATTCACCATAGACACATTCCAGGTTTCTGGTACAGAGAGGTAAAGTAAGCACATATCTTAATCCTGGGAAAGAGCTACAGTAAAATCAGTTCCTTGGGTAATTATCATGGTGGTCAGCCAAAGCAAAGGCAGATCCAACTCAGTACAACTCAGACAATTGACATTGTCTGTTTGGGGACAGCACTTTTTAGGTTCAAATCCAGTTCCTGACTCATGCTTAGATTTTAAACAAACACCCTTAAAGATACAGGCATGTACAGATGCAGATTTTATTTTTGTAATCACTATTCTTTTGTCTTGTCAGACCCTACAAGTGTGACATATTATGAACCAAACTGCTTCTATAGAGGGTGAACTCTGCAGTCCTTTTAGCTAATTTCTGCTAGTCTCAGTGGGAGATTCACCCAGCATGATTGATTCCATTCATTCCTACTAGTTATGTGTTCATGGTCTTTCAGTGAACCTACCCTAGTTCACACTGGTACCACAGAGAATCAAGCCCCAAAAGAACACGCTCAGAACTCAGGCTTTTGTGGCACCACAAGTGAGGCAGGAACACTCCAGACAACTGAGTTGGAGGGTGAATAGCGAGGAGACTAGAAAATTATGTGTGCAGTACAGTCCTGAACAGCCCTTGGAGATCAGAGAGGAGTAAGAGGACCAGGAGGAGAGAGGGGGGAAAAATTGATAGAGTAATATTCAACTTTATTGTAAACATCGACTGGAAGATAATGAATTCTGGATCCGGTTACTGAAATTCATACTACCTTGGTTTAGGCAATGAAGAAACGAATAATTCATAATCCACTTCAAAGTTCAAAACTGCCACCTCTTCCCCAGAGACAGTTGTTGGAGAGGTAACAGTGAACTAACAAGAGGACAAGTGATCACAGTCCCTTACAAAGATTCATTCTCATCGCTTCAAGATTTTCCCAGCAGCACAGTCAGAAGGAGACCTGAGACAGGGCTGCGGTCCCACCCCACACACACTTATTCCAGCTCTACTTTAATTCAAGTGCATAAAAGTCAACTAGGATATTGACATGGGGTGGCAACAATACAGTAGTGTTTACAAAGCATTCAGAGGTAACTTTATGGGAAGTGGGAAGATGAACTAGATTAGACTCAGAACATGGGGACACCCAGCCTAGGGGTTTTGACCCTCCAAACCGATGTGTTAATCTTAGAATCACCCAGTACAAACAAATGTGAGCACAGAAATCAAGTTCTCCAGAAAAAACACTAGCTTAGACACAAAAACCGTAAATTAATGAATTGTTTCAGAAGTAAGAGCCTCCACTTCCTGGAAACTCTTTATCCACAACAGAGGAAAAAATCTCATTGAAGGTTTCAGAATTTTCCAGAATCATTGTGGGATTTATCCATGATCAGAATATAAGTGCCAGGATACTCCAGAGAAAAATGATCTTAGCAATATTTTAGGCTAGACTTAATAGCATAGACCACTGGATAAGAATGAAATTTCCAGCAAAACCTTTTGACAAGTCAGAAAGGGAGAAGTTCTGATGTGATCTAGCATCCAATAATCCAATTTTTTTTCATAAAGAAGGAAGGATACAAAGTTGGGTAGAAGGAGGCAGGATCCTGGATTAAATAACTGATCAATTTCTCTTGTATAAGAATGTCTACATTCAGATTTCTTCTCCTTATATGTAATTGCCATCACACAGCACGTACAGGACAACCAGGTGATCAGGCCCAGTCAGCATGGGTTTATAAAAGGCAGGTCCTGCTTGACTGACCTGATCTCCTTCTATGACAAGGTGACCCGCTTAGTGGATGAGGGAGAAGTTGTGGATGTTGTCTACCTAGACTTTAGTAAAGCCTTTGACACCATTTCCCACAGCATTCTCCTGAAGAAACTGGCTGCTCATGGCTTAGACAGGTGTACTCTGCGCTGGGTAAAAAACTGGCTGGATGGCCAGGCCCAGAGAGTTGTGGTGAATGGAGTTAGATCCAGTTGGTGGCTGGTCACAAGCGGTGTTCCCCAGGGCTCAGTTTTGGGGCCGGTCTTGTTCAATATCTTTATCAATGATCTGGATGAGAGGATCGAGTGCACCCTCAGTAAGTTTGCAGACGACACCAAGTTGGGCGGCAGTGTTGATCTGCTCGAGGGTAGGAAGGCTCTGCAGAGGGACCTGGAGAGGCTGGATCGATGGGCTGAGGCCAACTGTATGAGATTCAACAAGGCCAAGTGCCGGGTCCTGCCCTTGGGCCACAACAACCCCATGCAGTGCTACAGGCTTGGGGAAGAGTGCCTGGAAAGCTGCCCGGTGGAAAGGACCTGGGGGTGTTGGTTGACAGCTGGCTGCATATGAGCCGGCAGTGTGCCCAGGCAGCCAAGAAGGCCAATAGCATCCTGGCCTGTATCAGAAATAGTGTGGCCAGCAGGAGTAGGGAAGTGATTGTCCCCCTGTACTTGGCACTGGTGAGGCCGCACCTTGAATACTGTGTTCAGTTTTGGGCCCCTCACTACAAGACATTGAGGTGCTGGAGCGTGTCCAAAGAAGGACAGCAAAGCTGCTGAGGGGTCTAGAGCACAAGTCTTCTGAGGAGTGGCTGAGGGAATTGGGGTTGTTTAGCCTGGAGAAAAGGAGGCTCAGGGGAGACCTTATCGCTCTCTACAACTACCTGAAAAGAGGTTGTAAGGAGGTGGGTGTTGGTCTCTTCACATGTGAAAACCTAAGTCTCAGTAGCACAAGCCAGAGTACCATAAAATTCCAGTCTTCAGGGAAGAACCGGACAGCCACAATTCTCATTCATTTTTCCTAAGACCATTAATAATTCTCCACGTACATGAAGTGCTCAGGATCTGGTCCTGATAGAGTACAATCCTTGTAATTATATACTCTTTATAGAACAGAAGTGCTGTCACGTTGCCAATAAATCGACTACTCCTGGGCCATTTTCCCACAATTAACACTACGCAGCATCAAGGATAAGCAATTCTTATTCTCTTGTTCTTATTACAACCTTTATCTCTAAGACTAAAGAGGAATTTAGACAAGTTTTCAATATATTTAGTGGCGCACAATGCACCTTTTGAGATAATTAATAGCACCACAAGAAATCCTTGTAAAAACACATGCCTGCTTCTCATGCTGAATATACTTTTCCCTCAGTGTACTTTTGCAAAGAGTACACTGAGCATTAAATGAGTTTCTGATCACCTAGGGCAAGGTCAGTGAGACCATCACTGCTGTCCCAAGCAGAATAATGTAGCTATCAATAACAGTTAGATCAGGGTTAATAAGTGGAAGATAATGAGGGGGAATGGGAGGTCACATTGAAACACACTGCAAACTCCTTAGCTTACAAAGATGTTCTGCAGCAGGGCTGGCTCTTATTTCCACCTTGTCCATAGAAAGAATCTATTTTTTAATGTGCATTTAAATTGATTCAGTCTTCATCAGATGTTCATTTTCCTGTCAGCTTCAGGCAAATAAGGGCCAAATCCTGCTTCATGATTGAGTTCCTGCAGTTAAAAAAAAAAACCAAAATGAGGCCATAACTGAGTGAAGAATATTGTAATATAGAGATAGATAGCTTTGTCCCGAGTTCCACTGGTTAAGAACAATGAGGTAAAAATATCCAGATTTATTTTTTCAGTGCATTGCACAAACACACATAGTTCATCCTCACAGCTCTGCAAAGACTAAGATTCAAGGGGTCTAGTTTGCCTTGCAGAGCATGCTAGACAAGGTAACGGCAGAGGTATCACCCTATGATCCACCCATTTGTATAGCCCAACACCTATCACTTTTTTTCTCCCTGAATACACTGTTGAATAAAACATTAGATTGTGCTTAACCTCTATATGTTCTCCAAAAAGCTACCTCCTCTGTGCAAGAAATAAGTAAATTCCTGAGTCAATGCTCAAGAGCCTGGAGCATTTTCACCTTTTCAGAGCCCAGCAGCCCAATCCAGCTCAAAAGCAGCATGACAGTACCACTACCTTGCAATTACTGACACTCAGGGAATACATGTGCTGCTCTGCAAGAGCACAGAAAAAGACTGTGCATGAGCCAAATGTCCCACCCTTCAGTTCTGATGGAGTCCTTGGGCCTTGCCAGTAGGACGTCTAGCTGCAATCACAGCCATAACCAAAATTTTTAGATGGACTGAAATGTTGCAATACACTACAGTCTCTGCTTGCATGAAAACTTTCAGTAAAACATTTCTTTTTCTTTAGCCTCTGAATGCTGAAAGGGTAATCTAACACAAACTGCTGGGCTGACCTGGGTAAGCTTTAACAGGTTAATTCAATCCTCCTAGGAATTTACCCGCAGAGTTTCTGTGGTCTCTGCCCAAAGCCATTTTGTGATACCACGTGTGGTTTATGCTCTAGCAGTATGTGATAATTAAGACTGGCTGCTGACTGAGTAGCAGCTCCACTTCATGAGTGTGAAATCCCACGCATTAACACAAACCTCTGTCAAAGCCTACAACCCACTGTAGAGACCACTAGCTCCCGAGTTCCCAGTCAGACCCAGGTTGATGTGACAGCTGCCTTTCCTGCATGACTGGATGACAAGGGAGTCCAAGAGCATTATAAGGCTGTAAGATAAGTCACAGTATGGAAAACACTGAGAATGGTTACGGTGGGCCTTTCAATCTCTAATTGCAGAGACAGACTTCTCAAACTCTACACAACTTGTCATCAAGGTTTGAACCTAAAACCAAAAAAATGGCATCCTTTAAACCTATCGGCACTTGATAATAGTGTGCTTTAGTATCAGCATAGCATAATTGGACAGTATTCAAAAGCATATCCACACGCTGTTCCCTGGTTTGGTTTTATTTTGCTGTCTGGTACAGCTAACTGCACCTTTTCATTCTGAACAATGTGGTTATGCTGAGGTCTCGAATCATTGCTGAGGTTGAATCAGAGATATACGTTTGGAAGTGGCTTCAGTAAAAAGAGATGCATGCTGTAAAGATGCTGAGTGAAACAAATTGTTATAAGGCTATTTTTCACCTAGAGAATAAAAGAGGCTTATGAAAAATGGTCAATCTTGTCTCCTCTCACTGGGTACTTTAAGACTCCTGTGAATGAATATTTTACCACACTTGACTTCCACTGAGCAATTCTAATTTCTTACATGTCACCATGCACTGCAGCTTCAGCTAAACAGGCTGGGACAAGGGCTTCTTCCCCCAACATCCCACCACTATCACCTTTTTATTCTACCAGTGTCACTGTCAGTATCAGGATTATCTAAGAACTGCTCTTTGGATCCACATCCACGCGACCCCAGTTTATTCAAAGAAACATCAGTTCTCAGAAAGGAGTTCTCTTTTTCAGCCTCCCCAATGCTCTGCACACATATAAAGAATAGTGAGAGCTTCACCAAAAAGTTGCTATTTAGGTAGGTCAGTCCCAGTGCTGCACTGTTGTTTATACTCCTCATTACTGCCTTAGCAGTGAGCTCTCACAGACATGTATCTCCTGCATGCCAGTCAATACGGAGGCAATAGGGGCCCAGAAATAAAAAACAGGGTTGGCAGTTGATTTATTCTTGTAAAGGAAGGAACAAGACCTAAGAAAGTGGTGAATGCAAAGAAAACAGCACTCCCTTCTCCTTAGATACGTATATTCACACACAAATTCACAGTTAACACGCTGCTGCTCTTTGCATAGGTGCAAATCAGCAGCACCCTTGAGGAAGTGTTTTAATCAATGTGGGTATAATTTGGTTCTTCGTAGAATTACCTGTAGTTTAGATAAACATATATTTCCTGATATGTATTCAACATTTGGTGAAAAAATTCTACTCACTTGAATATTTTCCAGCCAGCCTTTCTGATTCTCTTGCATCCTGGTAATTGTTCATGCAACGTACCACACCCACCCTCCAGCTAAAACCTTATCCTTTCCTGCTTTTGTATTACGTGACACTCCATGCTGGTTTCTTTGGCAGATGAAGACACAAGGTTAGAAGGACCAGCTGCATTTTTCAGGATCTATCTTTGGTGAAATTTCCATTCCCAGGAAAGACGTAGCTAGCTTACTAAGTCTCAATAGCTCTCAAATTAAAATAACAAGTATTTCACAACTAAACAAACCAGGGAGACAATTCTACATTATAACAAGGTCAGTGTGGCAATGCAACTGCCAACAAAAATTCATGTCTAAATCTGCATAGAACTGGCTACTAATTGGTACATTTTTGAGCAGTCTCTTCAAAAAAGAAACTATACAGCTGTTTCAGACCTGGCTGTCTTCTTGATGATATAATACAATGAAACACAGCAGAGGAGACTTCATGTATCTGTTCCCAGAAGATTTGCAGTCTAGATACTGATGTGGAAGGCACATTGGATAGTCCACATTAAACAGGTAACTGGATAGACTTCATTTGTTGTCAGCATGGTATGTTTTATAGAAGAATTGCTGTTTCTTTTTTTTAGGGAGAAGGAAGGAATTAAAGTTTTAAAGTTTTACTTAATATCTAAAGGAATTTCTCATGAAAGCATAACGGCATGCGTGGTCACATTGCATCTCCTTCTTTCTTGAAAATATACTCTGACTACATTGCATCACCTTTTTTTTTATAACACACTTGCATTTTAAAAGTCACAAGAGCATATAAGCAGACGCTTGCACATATAGTCAAACACGCAGTCACCAAAAGATACTCCTACACTGAATATCATATGTTTGTTCACATAGTCTCTTTCACGGTTTTTTTTTTTTAACAGTCTGGTATTTTAGCATTGCCAGAGCCAGAGCACCCCGATGCCACCCAGCTCTGGGATTCACTTCCACTCCAAGAAAAGGTCACTCTGCAATACGCTGCTCTCTTCCATTTCACTCTGAAAGTGATTTTCCCTCAAAAGACATTTCCCAAACACGTGCTCCCTCACTTCAGTTTGCATGGTTCTTGCACTGCATCATCTTTGGCCTTACACCAGGCTTATTCAGATAATCAATGGACCATTCAAACAGTCATCTCCTTCCTCTTTCTCACACTAGTCTGGCTGAATTAGAATGACAGCTTGCCTGCCCCCAGGGAAATTAAACTGTCGATCCTAATCCTGTAGAGCTGTAAGAGGGCACTTCTCCACCAGCTCTCTCCCTGATGCTGTCTACACAGCTGGAATATCTTCTCAGAAGAGACAGAAGAACAATCAATAGTGTCTCTGAAGAAGATGCCATCACCAGCACGATAGCACTTAACCACTGCAGTGAACCACACGCATCTGATTAAGATGCCCGGGCAGGGGCCGATTGATTTGTCTGTCTGGACAGCATAGTAACCACAAGTCTTAAACTCAGCAGCTTCCCTGCCCTGTCGCCCTCCTCCTTCCTCACGCTTCACCTCCTCAGAAAGGAGGGAGCATATTGGTGAACACAGTGCTTAAAACCAGAGATTGGCAGAGGAAATGCTGATAGCTGATCGCAGTCTGTGAACTCAGCTACTGAAGTAATGAAGCGCATGGCTACAGCTCCTGGAGACACGTAAGAAATAAAAATGGCCTGTTAGATTACACTTAACCCATCTCCCCGGAGACTAGTACAAAACAGTGTATTCTTTAGGGCTGTGTTCAGTCCACTTTAAAGTGACTAGATCAACTCCTCATGAGACTATTCCAGAGCCTAGCAGGCTCCACTGTTGGTAATAACATGTTTTTTTTTTTCCTTTCAGTGCTATTCAATGTAATCTTTTGTGAGTTTCCGTGGTGTCATTATTCCCATAAGATCCACTTCATTGGACCACTCAAAGTCACTCCTTTCTTACACTCCTTGCTGGTGTTTGCAGTCTCAGACGTTTGCCACAGGAATGATTCTTATTGCCATTAGCTATTTTCGAAACACTGCCACTGTATCATGAGCACTACACAAATTTCATCTGTAAGGTTGCTCTCTAACCCAGCAATTTCAAGAAGAAATAGAAATGGGAAGGAAGGGGAGGTTAGAAAAAGCAGTAAGATAGAAGGGCTGGAGACACAGTACTGAAGAGCAAAGCCTGTTGAGGAATCTGATGTGGCAAAGATGCTGTTTAGTTCTGGGAGGATATTTCCATGCTGGCATGGAAAAAGCTCCAGAAGGGCTATCATTTATTATAATGAATCAGTTTCTATCACAACCTTGCATCAAGACTCTAATCCCTCTTAAAAAGTCAGTGCATACAATTTAGTTACAGCCTTGCCTAAGAACCAAGCAAAGTAAACTATTGCCCAGAGTATCCAGGAAGCAGTCTAAGGATCAAAGAGCCATTCTGCTTATTTTGCCCAGGTTGGCTGATGCTGCTGTCAGCACCAATTAGGAAAATTTAAGGATATAGGAACAGTAGTTTTGGAGCAGCAGTCAATACAAGATTGATTCCCACCATCAATCACTCATAGGAACAGCAAACCTGAGTCTTCACAGCTGTCTTCCCAGCACAGCACAGCAGTTTCATTTTTTTCTCCCTCTCCTTCTTTTTCTCATGGTAGGAGCAGTTCAGCTACAACTTTGTGCCAACCCTTCATCCTTCTGGGAGGCACAACTTAGTTTTACTGGCATGCTGAAAAGCCATA
>NW_008824356.1:8804783-8823059 GCF_000699105.1 Pygoscelis adeliae | reverse complement strand
TTCCTGATAACAAAAAGGAAACATAGCACTTCATTGCAATCGCTTCTATGCCATAGACAGTTTGTCCCCATGCAAACAGCCACTGTTTGGTTGGGTTAAACCCAACCAAAGTTCTCAGAAAAGTGCTTAAACAACACCTAGGTTACAGGTGTCTGGTCTGTTGTCCCCTCTGTTCCTTGACAAGATGGCTCAGCATGTGTGTTTCCAAATCTTTCTACAATGTCACACTCAAATGCAATTTCAGATGCAACTTACTACTAGTCATATTTTTTGGCATTACACCTTTGCATGGATTTGCATATCTCAGAGAATGTTTCTGATTCCTTCCTACTATACATGTCAGATTCCTTTCCTTCTTACAGGATAACTCTGTCCATATTTCCACTCACAATGGCAGTGATACAGGCATCTACGGAAGTGATGGCCTCTCTGGAGGCTCCCTTTAAATCAACCTGCCATCTCATGTTGAGTAAATGACTTTGTGCTTGGTCATCTTACCTGCCTAGCAAATCTTGTGATGAACATGTTCTATAAGCCACCTCTCTCTCCTTTTTCCTTCAACTGGAGTTTTTTCCTTCCTTGCCTTAGTAGTCTCTCAAAAAATATAGAGGTATGGGCTTTTTGACTGTCAATATCTGGACTTGTTTTAACTCTCTGTGGTGGCAGCACTTGCAGATTCCAATAAAAAGCTGTTTTATTCCACTTCTTAGATCAGCAACGTGTGTCTCGTGTAAAACCAAGTTAGTGCAGCACTTCACTTGACACTAGCTCTTTCCAACTTAATACATTACTGTTCATTATTACCCTTTCTGTCCTCTGCTCCTTCAACCACACCTTAATCCAGAGTTCCATAGCCCTCAGCTTATACATACAGTTAATTCATATTTGAAATAGACTTTTTCAGCAATTAGGGAAAACACGAAGGAAAATAATGTCACTGATTTCTGCAGGCCATAATATGAACTAAATCCAGAGGCAGGGATACATCTCTATAGCCAGTACCACTGGAATATTAAAAAACAGCCTATATAATTATACCCTGGGGAGCCGTCCGGTATCTCAACCACCAGGTGGCAATTTCATCCCATTATATGTTCCATTAAGTAGGCAATGGCCTAAATGGTGTGGAAAGATGAATGTGTTTTCTGTTGATGTAGTCTGTAGAAGGACTGAGAGATTTCTGTGGCAGGCAGAAAAAATGGTTTTTCATCAGAGAGGAGAGCTGGTGTCTTCACGTAAGTGGGATAGTTTTCCTTCTTCTATTTGTGGCTATTCTAGTATTCACCCACAGTCAGAGAAAATCCCTAGCTTCTCACCTGAGAACTAGCATTTACATAAAACTTGGCAATCATAAGGGAAGTCCTGACCTCACTGAAGTTAAAAGGAACTTATCTCTGATTCAATCAGGGGTTTTCGTCAAGACGGGGACATGAAGAGAAAACAATTCTCAAGAAACTAAACTAAGTCCCTTATCAGCCCTTTCTCAAATGGAACTAAACCTGACTGTTTTGTATTACATAGGTTTTGAAATGATTACATAAATCTTCTCTGACCCTCAACACTTTCTTTGAAAACACCATATTCCCTGAAGTCTCTGACATCTCTCTTCAATCCCAGTGACGTTTGTCTTCATCTGTTCTCCTCAGTAGATCTCCTAGATCTGGGGCTGAGTAAGAAAGAGACTATATCTCCTTTGCAAGCCACATCAAGGAGTGACTCTTTCTTCCTCTGAATCATTCATTGTTGATCTTTACACACAGCATAACAAAATAATTAATGACATACTTAAGCAACCCCACACAGAAGCAGTCAACTGTTCTATATCACAACGTCTCAAGTCCAGCTCTGCTTTGAGCTCATTTCCAAAACCAGATGGACATTACAAACCCAGAGACAAATTTAACTGTGTTCTGAATTCACTAGTATCGGTGAGTTAAGATGCTTAAGATTACTAATGAGATTACTTCTGAATTTTGAGTGTTTCATATTCAGAACTACATGATTTTGATATCAAAAAGAGGGAGGAATCATGCTTTATATACATATATACAAAGCTCTGCTTGTATACAAAATATACAAATATTCAAAATCTTTGATACTTAAGTTAAAGCCTTTATGTGATCTGACGGTGTTCAACTACCAGCTTTAAATTCTCCAACTGCCTGGAAGGGAGTAACTAATGTACTTATTTCACATCAGTGTGGAAGTTTTGATAGAAATACCCCACAACTACACATGAAAGTGTATAAGTAAACTCACTTCTTTTCAAATCTCTTTTCAAACAGGAAAAAGGATATATTCGTGTGATGAGGCTATTTTCAAACCTTCAGTAATTACAGATGAGTCATTCTGCATTTCCTGAAGTGTTCCTGATCAAGTCTGTCAAGCTGAAAAGTTGTCTGGAAAGCTGTGCTCTGGTAGTGATTATGCATTTTCCACTGATGCTGAAATAGTCAATACTTTAGAGGTAGTAAGTCAAGAGGTTTATGTATTTCCCTTTACTGCAGAGGTGACTTGAGGATTCAGTTCTTCTCATGCATAAACCAATACTGTAGAAAGCCATCTTGGGAGGAAATCTCTTATCCCCTTATTATATTGCTCCCATATTTGAATTCTGAACCCATTGTGTATGACAAACACCTGGGAGTGTAAAGGGAAGTATTCTTCCAACTCCATTATCACAGAAATACAGTCACACCAGAACAGACTAATTTCATTTTGTTTTGGTAAGGTGATCAACAAGTTTATCTTCTGTTTGAAACCTCTAGGGCTTTAACAAAACGAGCACTGTGCTGATAGCAGAAAGACCTTGTCAATGCATCCTTCCAGTGGGGCTATTACCAAGTACAGACTGAGGATGCCCTTCCCTAGGAGAAACCCAACAGATTGACAAGGCTATTTGTCATTTCTTTAAGACAACTGTACCTTTTCTGAAAAGTAAACTTAAGATGATTAAACCTGTATTGAGTTTATGTGGCAAGGTTTTGGTAGGGGAGGGGCCTCTGTAAGAAGACACCAGAAGCTGCCCCCATGTTGGACAGAGCTGGGGGAGAAGGTATTTTTAGTTTTGTCTCTGTTTCCCACTATCCTACTCCATTTTTAACTGGCAGTGAAGTAAACTAATCTTCCCCAAGTGTTTTCCAGCCAGCAGGATGTCAGCTTGGACTATCATTTCAGAAGCTCCAGTCACACTGTCAGCAGGCCCATAGAGCCTCCATAGAGGTTGCTCAATTACAGCCATCACACCCTGATGACTCAATTTTTTACTAGTCTACTTGTAAAGATACTTTCACTTGACATGCAGCAACACCCTGAATGATGAGCAGCATCACGGCTGTAGAAGGACATGCCAACCTGACAGCCCAGACAGAGCTGAGAGAAAGCAAAAATGAAATTACCCCATATTAAAGCACCTTCTGTATAAATGAGTGACCTTGCCGTTGGTCAGTGTCAACTGCAACTATTATCCACCTTCCTTTTCTCAAAAGCCGTGAAGAACCTACAGGTGCCTCTTAAATCTCCTTGGGAACACGCTGGTTTGCTTGCAGCCATTGTTGGCTATCTCATGAACCAAGACTGATGAAAGCATTTGGCAACCAGGCCAGTAATTGAGAACACTTACTCTTGGTAAGTGCTTAAAACAGCTGCTTAAAACAGTTGTTACTAGATTCACGGAAAATTATGTCTTTAGCAAGAACTGCATTATAAATCCCTTCAGCTTCAGACAGATGATACTAATTTTTTCACACTGGTGGCACATCAGTGGAGAACAACCACTTCCATGTTCCACAGATCTGACACTGACAGCTGTAGAGAAGAACATATGCAGCTGGTGCACCTGGCCAGTATAAAGGGAAGATCAGAGCATGTTCACTAACTGGGAAGAGTTTGCCAGAGGATATATTGTATTTGTCTTGTCTCCTGATCAGATGTGTGCTCTATTCGCTTATTAAAAGGGGGCACTTTAAAGCAGAAACAAACTTCTCAAGAACTTAATCTCTGTTTAATGGTGCTGTGTATGAAGTTTTTAACACTAGCATACAAAAGAAAATACTTTTTGACTACATGTGAAAATGGACTCCCACAAACTTCATGGGCAAATTCTAATGCATAAGTCCTGATTTCAAAATGGTTTTGACTCCTAGTGGCATCCTACTTTTCCCCCAACCTTGTTCTCAGTATTATGTTTTCTAGAAAGACTATGAAATGGAATACCCCGAGAAATACTGAGTATTTCAGCCTAGAGTTCAAAAACTTCTCTGTTGTCTGAAGTAATTGCTGCATGTTTTTCCTACCTCACAGAAAGGATTGTCTTCTGAACACATTTTGAAAGCATGTTCAGATCATTTAGTATTAAAAAAAGTAATGGTGATGCCACTCATAAATATATATAAAATATATATTACAGGTGTAGAAAATCTATCTGTACTAAATACATATACTATATACACTTTGTATGCTATATAGACTATATATGCTATAGAGAATTTTTGACAGTCTGGGTCATTTCAAAACTTATTTCAACAAATCCACTCATGCCTTTGCAAGTACCGCATTTCTTAATAAAAATACTCTGCTGCAGTCTTGTTTTATTTTAAGACGCCTACAGATATCCCCTGTAACAACACAGAACATGCTAAGGAAACACGGAAAGGTTTATATAAATACTGAAATCATTATAAAAGAAAAAGAAAAAAAAAGACAATTATTTAACAAATTTCCACCTTTTAATTGTTATATTTGAGAATTTTAGTATGCAGTTGACACTTCAGGTGTTCTGATATGATCTTCTCAGTATATCTGCATGTAGCAGAAGATGAGTTCTTCAGTCAGACCAGTGCTTTCACACAAATATCCCCACGCTTCATAAAAGCATCCCAGCATTAGGTGGGTTTTAATGACACAGACTAGAGTCTGGAGGGCACAACAAAATAGATTGTGCATATTATAACCATTAACAAGAGAGCCCTTTATTATCCAGAGATTAAATGTGTCTGCTGGTGCATCTTCCTGAACAGGCATTTCTTCCTAAAATGTGTTTCATACAATACAAGGTTTTCTGACTTTCAAGGTAGGTACTGAATTTGTTACGGATGTCTATTTTCTGCCTGTTTTAGAAGAAACCTATTGACTTTTCCTTTATCTGCACCATCCTGCTTCAAATGTCAGACATCTCTGAAGCATAAAGCAGCAAGTTGTAGCTTTCTCAAATTCATTCAAATGTAGTCTTTAGAAAATAGCCTTCACCTCCACAGCCAGGACCTGAGCTGCTGCAGTTCTGTTTTCCCCCTCTGCAAGAAGAGCACCTCATTCCCTCCCTTGTGACTGAACACCAGATCTGTTTTGGACTGTGCACTCACTTTACTGTCTTGGATGAAAAGCGATACGCAGAAAATACAGCAAAATTTAGTAGCAGTCTGATTTACACCACTTCCCCAACTGTTTTGCTGCCATTGCTTCTTTTAAGAGAGAACTTTCTATACCTCAGACTTTTAATGGGGGTTTTACCCCTTTTTGAGGACTCCCAATTTTGAGTCCCATCCAAAGAATGTTTCCTGTTAAGATGTTGCAGGATATTTCTGAAATGGTTGCTATTCAACCATGTGAGAGCAAAGTGCATGTAGCTTTCTCTGTTGGAGGGAAAAGACTAGATGAGTTGCTTTAGAAGGGGTTTATTTCTCTTCACACAGCTGGATATGTTTTCCTTTAGCAGACTCAGACTTTAAGAGTCTGTTCCTACATATTCATTTTATACCCAGCAGTAGCTCTTTTCAATATATAAACCACTAACCAATCTGATGGAAGAGCTCTACTCTTAATTTAAAAGCTTCTGGTATAAGAACATCTAAATCCAGCAGCAATTAACCACAATATTTTTTGGGAGCATCTTCAAAATTTTCTAGAAATAATTAAATGCTACCAGCATACATCAGTTTCCTTGTAGCTGTAACTTGCATGTTCTCCCAGGAGGTTTTAAAAACAAAGATATAGTTTGTGTTTAAATTAATGTTAAAAATTTCTTTCTATCTTTCTTGTTTTTTTCTCCCTGGGACTATGTTCTGGACTACCCACCTACTATTCAATTGCCTATCATTTAGATTTTCCCAGTTTCATTGCTTTCACAAGCAGACAACATCGAATAATCTACAATAACTCGTATTTATGTCATGGCTGGAGAACACCTGGCTAATCAAAACAAAAGATAAGCTCTCTACAGTATTAATGAATGGGTATTATGAAGCAAGTCTTTATACAGAGGTTGCCAAATATTATAATAGCCTATTCTGTTCTCAGACCTAACAAACAATGTTCACCTGGCATTATTCAGTACTTTTTTTCATAGAATAACTTTTACTGAAGTTGGTGGTCCTGGTAAAATTTCAGGAAAAGGGGTATTTCCGAAAACCATCAGACTGCAATTTATCTTTTTGGGTTTAAGCCTCTAATCGTGAATACTGCTGAGCTAAGGATTTTTCTTAAAGTGGTTTCGTTTCTATTGCCTGGTAGTGCTCTTCCTAACGATTGGCACCTGCAGTGGCTTTCTAGCTTTTTTTAAGGTTGTTTCCCTTAAGAGCTGCACCATAATCCGAGACTGAATTGTTCAAAACTGCCAAAATTGATTTTTCCTGATTCAGAGTAAGCCCTTTGCTTTTTATGCACGCCTTTCTACCTGATATTTACCCATACTTTTTTGGTCCTGCTGACACACACAGCATGATGTGTTGATTTTCTGGGATCTCATTTATGAGTTCCCTTAAATAATCACCCACTGGATGGTTCAAGTCTCCCTTGTGATTCATGAATGTCGCATCACCTGTCAAGATATCAGCAACGATCTTGCATTTCTATAAAGAAGTGCTAAGTGATTGTAAGCAGGGGTGAAATGGGCTATGAAAATGTTTTTATTACTAATGTGTGACTGTCTTTGGCATGCTTCAAAGGCAGGCAAACCACTTCATCACATCTATGATTGCATAATGACCCTGGTAATTACTGGCAGGGAGAACACTAAAAGCATTTACTGGGATCAATGACAGTCCTAAAAAAGAAAAGGCTTATTCTTTGGCCACATTTACTACATGAAGAATTTTAGAACAATTTAGTAATCTGGCATTTAGTGGGGCTCGCTGATTTAATTGTTTGATTAAATCCATCTGCCATTCTGACCATGCAAGTGGAAAGAGATGCCACACATGTTAATGCTGTCAATTCCTAAAATAACTGAGGGAAGCGAATGTGTCATAAAAAGTTTTGGGATGTCCAATATAATATTCCCTGCTTTTGCTTACAGAAAGGAATGGAGTATCAAAAAAAAATAGGAATAGATGTCATCACCAGCTTTAACTCTGTAGCACAAAAGGATATAATTACTCCTCTTTGCAGATAGTACATAACTGAGCATGAAGGATTATGACAGCTAAGTCTTTTTTAGAGAAATTCCTAATTTCCCACCCCAAGCCGTGCTGTTCTGCTTGTGCTCCCAGTGGGTTCTACTGGCACACTCTCATCTTTTAAGATAATTGGCCTTTTTCTGTATCTTGTAACAAAGAAAAGCATTATCCCACGTCCCTTTAAAGTTTTCACTCTGTTTTAGAGTAAGAGGAGACACAACCATGGAAAAAATAAATATTAAATTGAAATTTTGTGGATTTCCTCTCTATTTACAGCATGACCATCTAAAAAGAAGGACATGCTTTCAATTCCTCACCCTGAAACTCATCACATAGCTTAATATCTTTTTGTCTGCAATACACAGTAGCCACCAAATAGATGGAGATGAATACCTGTCTGCTATTCCTTCTTTGAGGAGGAAGTACTATGATTCTCTAAGAGCATAAAGCTGTAAATAGCTGTGAAGACAGATGCCTGAGTCATGCACTGAAAAAGATTATGATGTCATCTTAACAATATAAATTTCCAGCCCCTTCTTTTTACAAAGTACTTACTTATATACTAAAAGGCCAGTTCTTTATGTGAGTCAAAAGTCTTATTTCAACACATTCAATTCCAAATCCAATTCAAATTCCACTTTTTCTCCCCAACATATCGATGTCAACTCTATAGCACCTCAGCTTCTTTCCAAACACACTGACATCAGCTCCACAGTACCTCAGACTGGGTAAAGGACCAACCTAATACTGATTTTTTTTTTCCTTTCAGTCTTTCATACACAGTAACAACCCACTTACCTCTGAAATCTCAGCAGTAGAACCTCAGCAGTGAAATGTCAGCAAAGGTTCACGGGTGGAATTCGGAGTTTCTAAACTGAGCACTTAGAAGCTGTATTTCTCTGCATGCTAGATCTTCTCACAGGTGAAATCCTTCAGCAGCTTTCCAGCAATGAAAAGCCATTTGAACTTTGACAGTGTGCACTACGAAGGTGTACATCTCTGGAGCTGCAGGTCCATAAAAGTCTTCATAAAGGCCAAAATGTGTTGCCTGTCTTCTGCATGCAATCAAGTCATCTAGAATATTCTTTTCTACTGAAGTGCATCAAAGAATTCATCCCCATGAGCTATCAGTGCTCATAATGCTTCCCTTCACAGGTATGACTGCTTGCCTCATAAGAAAAATGACAAAACTTTTAATCTGGTTATCAGACACTTAAACTCCTGAGTGTAACCTAAACAAACTACAGACAGGGCATGTCTGAAGCAGTTTTCGGTGCTTGCAAGTGTTGTGTTCAAACAAATGGCACTGGAGTCTACACATGTATTTACGGCTACACAGTTTCGTGTGTCTGGCATGATTTTTGAGCTCATTTTACTCCAAACAATTTTTTCCACATCCGGACCTCTAGAATTAAGGTTATCATGTACCTAACTGGAACAAGCCTTGGGGTATAAAAAGATTCCCCTTTTACAGAACCATTGTAGTGTTTGATCTGAGAATATTTTCTAAATGCAGCTATAGTGCTGATTGCTACCTTTTTTTGTCTGACTACTCCAGTGTATCTGGCAGCTTTTTTGCTGTTGCTGCTATTTCTGCATCCATGGGGACCCCAACAGAAAGAGACAGGACAGCACAGAAAGCACAGATCACTAAAAATGTTATTTGGATCTGCTATATGCTACCTCTTTTTGTGGATGAACATGCTAGAGGGGACAAGATTTACATCTATGCAACCTCAACTACAAAGAGATGCAATTTCAGATTGAGTTGAATTCCTTTATTCTTTTAAAACAACTTACAGATCCAGTTGAAGAAATCTATGTCAGAAAATCCCCTTTTATTTATTTTCAATGAAAAGGTCAGTCAAACTATCAAACAGTAAATATCACTGTAGAAAATAACCTTGCAATCATGCATTTCACTAACAAATTGCTATATCACTGTGTCTAGGGCTTCAGAAAGCAGTTGGCTCAGTACATGCCTCATAGCGACAAAGCCAAATCCTTCCAAATAGATCCCACCTCTTGCCTTGAACCACAGTGTGCTCAATCCCTCCAGGTCTTCTCTTCTCCACCAGCACCCACAGCAGGGCCGCTCTTCATCTTCAACCTCACCAAGCTTTTCTGTCTCCATGAGGAGCCAGATCTCCCCTGGGGAAAAGACCTCTCTTGGTCCCAACCCTCTTCAGCAGGCTCTCTGTCATGATTAGCAACAAGGGAGACACTTTTTCAGAGGGGTTTTCATTGCATTCTCTCCTCAGCTTCCCCCAGGACACATTATGCTAACATGTCATCTTCAGAGCCTTTCTTACTGTGGGGTTTGGGGGTTTTTTTGGTCAACAAATACCCCTTAGCTTTTCTCACCTTCTCAGACAAGCTCTGAGAGCTTTATTTTTTCTAGAAAAGAGTTGGCCTCCTGAGGCCCTCACAAACAGTATTTACTCTGTTTAAAAGATGAATCATGTCAATTTGAAGCTTCTAGACTTGCTGGTGTTTAACGCATTTAGTTATATACCTGCCTGAAGTTAGTATTTCACCTAGAATTTTCTTCTTCATTTCCTGTCCTTTGCCCATCTTTTGCACAAAGCACAAGCTGTACAGTCTGGTTTGCAGAGGCTTTACTGCTGTTAAGAATAAGGTTCAATGGCCCTGATAATTTCTTCTTTTTTCTTCAAATTCTTCTCAGGATATGTCTCAACAAATATTACAGCAAATATCATGCTGTATATAACCTTTTATTTAGCAGTAGCTGCTAAGCTGGGAGTCCTGGGAATCTTATCCTCAGCTCTGAAATGTATGCTTAGAAACTGGAAATCCTGAAAAACTTAGCACACACATGCAAAAATACCTACTTCTTATCAAGTTCTGAAGTATCTTAAAAATGAAAGCCTGAAATCAAGTACATCTGAAATGTAATTACTTTAGGTCTTTTATACATTTGTCCACAAAACTTGAGACTTTCCTCTTTCTGAGGACTCATTTTATTTCTTTCCAGTTTCTCAGCACCCTGAGGGGGGTCTGGTTTTGCCAGAACTGTTATTATTACACTTTTATTACATAACTAAAATAGATTTTTAAATGGTAAGATGTACAATATAGTTAGAGTTTTTCTTGAATACGTATTGATTTTTATAACATTCAGAGCTAACTGAGATAAAATAGCAGGGGAAACAAAAAAATATAATGTAGTACACGGGCTACAGACACGCAACCTCCATCACAGGCTCTCCTGCAGGTTTTTAGAAATTTTTCTTTCTACTCTGGTCTTAGTCACAGGTGGTCCCTGGCATTCCAGAAAAACCTCTGTGTTTTTTGATTAATGAGCAAATAAAATGTTAGCATGGAGTCATATATGTGAAATACTATAAATGACACTGATAATTCCAAGGTGCACACTTTTCTGGAGAAAAGTATCACAAAGTATTAATTATAGCATTGCTGAGGGCAACTTTACCTTGCCTCATGAATTACTTAAGGATTCCAGTATTCCACTGATAGAGAGAAAAGCCTTAAAGCAAGATATAAGCACTGATTAATGAAGGTAGGTATATACAATTTTTCTATCTGAACACATATAAATGTAATTGTAAAAGTAGTTATAACCAGTACTCCAGTTTTGCAGCAGCCAATTTAGGGGATTTTCAGACAGAAGAAAATAGGTAAATTTAAAAGAGGAGTTTTTCTATTCTGCAGCAGGAAGGTTGCTTTAAATAAAGTCGCAGTGCAGTGTGAAAATGTGAAAAGTCCCAGAAACATTCTGTGAACTGATGGTGGAGATGACCACCATCCCCCATCACCTCTGCAAGCATATTTTACTATGAAACTCACAGCTGTTTTCCTTCTTTGTAATAGCAAATATATTTCTCAAAATATATGGTTCTATACTTAAAGGATATTTCTGTGTTACTCTGAAATGCAAAAGAATAATTTAGGTTTTTTTCTTCCAGCCAAGGACTAGAAATGTAACACTTTTTAAAAGAGAACAGAGACTTACAAAATGACAGGCTGCCAGAATCTCTGGTAGAAGAAAAAACCTTTGTCTATAGCTGTAATCTCAATATATTTGTGGCAGAAGTAGTAATAGCTGACCACTCCCTGAAAATTAAAATTATTAGATAGAAGAAGTTGTTATCTCATGATTCTCCATGTGCTCCAAACTCACATTCAGAGAATCTTTTGTTTCCTTCTCATGGCATATTACAGAATTTTTTTTTTTGTGTCTATTTCTCTATGTTTTATACCATTTTGAAACTTCAGGGTCACAAGACTATGCCATAAGACACAGCTTTGACCCACATCTCTTGTGTGTGTGCATGTGTGTGTGTGTCCTTGCTGGAAAAGACAACATTACAATAGATAGCTTCTTCCATATTTCACAGAATGCCTCTGGTTGGAAGGGACCTCAGGACGTCTTCAGTCCAGCTTCCTGATCAAAGCAAGGTTAACACTGAAATTAGACCAGTCGCTCAGTGTTTTATTCAGTTGGGATCTGAAAACAATGTGCTTGCACTCTCCCCTTTTCATTTGTTGTAAGGCTTCAACTTGGGGTGGCTTCTGAAAACTTGAACTAAAATGGGCACTGTTAAGCATGGGAATCAAATCCATGCAGATTCACATCTAGCACAGTTTAAACTCTATGCCTTCACTCTTGGCTCCCCGGTATACAACTTTTTAAATTTAATTAGATGTACCTAATACCTACACAAACGGGAACCAACTACAAAAGGACGAATACATGTTTTCAGCTTATTTTATCACAGAATTTAAGTTTCATTACATGAGTTGTATATTTGCTTCTTTAGCACCTCTAGGTTTTTCTTTCAAACAAAGGTTTTTCAAAGAAGTAGTTTATAATCTCTGTTACAAAGAATTCAGTCTTCATACTGTGTTAAACGTTCATCAGTCTGCTCAATTACGTTAATTAAAAATCATGATGTAAGACTTTAGATTCTTTCATGGCTTTTAAGGAAGCACCACGGCAGGTTTTTTTTAACTAAACAAAGAGTCTGTCACAAACAGAGAGTCATATCCCAGAGCTAAAATAACATTAAGAACAGTTTCCAGGTTCAGCATAGGAAAACCATAGGTTTTGTTCCAGGTTTTCTTGGTGATGTGCAAGTCATGCAAGCAAAAATCTACTGGCCCAGGGCATTTGTCCCACAATCATTAAGACACAATTAAATAAGGTGTATGTGATGAGGGTTTTCTGAAAATATTTCATGGCTAGGAAATGCAAACATCCTATAGCTTTTTAAGTACTTGAAATGGCTTTTGTTCCCTGTCCTGGGTGCAACAGACCTTGTTTTGTGAACCTTTAGCAAACATAGCTTTTGAGGGCCTCTCAATCTCTAATATAACTACTATCACTACAAATGTTGTCTGCACTTCATAGGTAGGCCAGGTGCAAAAGCCCAACGAAGCTGCTAAACAGAGACTTGAAAGCAGATCTCCTAAGTCATAGCTGTTATCTGACTTACTTTCTCATGTCATGGTAAGTTTTATAATTTCACTGCCACACTAAACCCAACATGCACCTCTGGCATCTGAAGACATCAGCCTTTCACTTGGCTTGATAATCGGGAGATACTCAAGAAACTATTTGGTGCATGCATTTGTCACTAGCACCTGCAGTTTTGTCCAACTGTATAGCATGCTCCCTGTAAGTTCACTGTGGAAAAGTTCCCCATCTTTCTTCTCCTTTCCCTGTTTTTGGTTAGCCAAATAATCACTGCAGGTAATCTGACAGCAGATGATTAATGCAGGGAAGGGCAGATTGTCTTTCACAGACCTGTAGCTAATAAATCCACTTATGCTTTTCCCCTTGCTTTGACCAATCAGTTTAAAATTCATGAGCTTGGGCCGTACCACTTCTGAGGGCAGTCTCAGCCCAAACTAAAGAGCCAGCCATCCTCAGCCAAAAAGAGAAAGTCCACTCAATACTTAAAGTCACAGCCTCCACAGTGACCAAAGCACAGGGTTGTCTTATTACACCACCAGCACAAGAGGAGCTGACGGGGCCCAAACACAAAGTCATATTGTCCTATTTGCCCTGTCACCATAAGCTTTAATGTAAGCCTCATTGCAAGCTTCAGTGGTAGAAGGCATTTAGCAAAAACTACTAATGTTCATAAAGTCTTCCGAATTTAAGTCCAAACATTGCATTTCTTTCCATGGCATGTGAGGGTTTCAGACCTTAAGACAGTAGGTGGAATAAGTAGGGCAGAGTTGCTGTGACGGTGCAATCATTGCTGAGTCTTCTGCAGCATCTCTTTCCCCAGATCCTATTTAATTGAGACAAAGGTCATATTCTCATGTCAAATTAATGAAAGATAATACAGTTAGTTTTCCTTAGAGATGTGTCACTTCTTAGCAGAAAGCTTCAGTGAAACAATGGCTTGCAAGCTCCTGAGGATACAGTTCTCATCTTGTGCCTTTTAACTGTCAGTCACACCTACGGCCCTCTTGAAACAAAGATGCGGTTGGATGGTTCACCTGGGTGAGCTGTTAATTCAAAACCTGCATCAAGAGGAGACAGATTTATCCCAAGGACTCACAAAGGTCACGGATCTCATGCTGACTCCTGTCTGTCTCTCCATTTCATTCTTCAAACTAGTAACACTGCTTCCACGAAAGAGCTAATGAAACAGCATCCATGGTTCTTGTCTCCTGCCTCCCTTTATCCAGTAAAAAAGGGGGCTAGCTGCAGGGATTCCCACTTTCTGGGTCTATGTGAACACGATCAAGTCATGAGCTGCAAGGAGAAATCAGCTCAGTATTGACTCCTCTTAGCTCCCGCTGGACTTGTCCCTAGGATACGTAACAAATGCAGATGTTAACAGGAGGAAAATTTGCTTGGAATGAAAGATGGCGTAAGAAGCTCTGGTTCAAAGTCTTGGCAAGGCTGGGGAGAGAAGAGCTTTCACCACATCCTGCCTGTCTTTAGACAGATGTAGCCACTTCTCACTTCCCATGAAAACTACCCTGACAGCAGTATGTGACGGACTTTGCAACAAGCTTGTTCCAAAGTGCAGCTCTCCCTGTATCCCTTGCTTCCAGTCAAAGTTCCTAATTCTTGCACCTAACTTCACTTCCCACTGAGAGTGTTGTGCCCCTCACATGCTGCCATACATTTAAAACATCGTTCTGGAGCTTATCTCCCAACCTGCTTCTTTCTCTCCTCCCCCAGACTCTTTTTGAACTGATCTGTTGTCAAGTGTCTTGTCTTATATTTGTCTTGCTTTATCTTAAAATACAAGCTCCTTGGGGCAGGTAACATGTCTCTCTCTATGTGTCTAAAATGTGTGTGATTTGATCCCGCTTTATAAATGTTTTAGAATAACAATATCACTAGAGGATGCTTGCACATCTCAAGTGTCAGGCCAAATAAAAGATGAACATTTTACACTCTAAATATTAGCTGCTAGAGTCTTGTATTTGTAGCATAATTGAAAGACATTATTGTAATTTGTTAGCAAAGCCACCAAAGTTTCAGTACAGGCCTTTGCAAAATGAAAATGAATGAAGCAGCTATGGAAATGACATCTTAATAAGAATAATGAAATTCAAACCCCTAGTGCAAGTACAGTGTATAATCCATTACATGGAGATTAGATGAGATATAAATACCTCAAGGATATAAGATTATTGATCTGAGATAAGTCATCTGTTTTTGTAACCACAAAATGGCAAACAACAGGCATCCATACACTGCACAGTGCCTAACTACAGCTTTTTCATGGAGGGTGAGAATACAATTTAACAACCTGCACTGTCGGGCAAGGTCTTACTCTATTTTGGGTGCAGCTTTGTTGCTAGGGTTTTTTTTCTTCCTGTTAACCTAGAAAGTATTGTCAGGGCCCAAATCAATTTTTAATTAATTCCCTGGATCTGAAACTCAGGGGATGAAGGTTTAATTCCCAGTCCAGCCACAGTGTTAACCTCTTTACAACTCAGTTGCTTGCTCGTGAGATGAAGCAATAAAGCTTCCCTTTACCACACACACACAGAGGAGACGTTTGGTAATCTTCATGATATGCTAAAACATTGTGTCAGTGCTGGGTACTGATGTATTCAGACAGCTACAAAACCTCAAAGACATAGAAAAAGGAAGCACCAAGACTGGATTGTAAAGCATGGGAGCTGAGGAAGGGTTGACTCCTGGAAGAGGTTACTCCTCCCAGGGAACTCAGCTGAAAAAGCTGGTAGTTTTTAGTAGATTGTCTCTTAGTTCTAGAAATTCCCTGTTTCTCATTGATTTTGAAGTGAAAACAATGAGGGTTAACAAGTCTCCTAATCCCTCCCTGTTCAGATAGGAAGAAATCCTCAGCCAAGTGCAAGTTATTTCAGTGGAAGTGACCTATCCTGATGTTTGTATCATTCCTATTTCTGTCATGGTCCAACACCTTATGAACCGCTACCAAGCAGGGAGGCAGCTCAACACGAAGGCAGCACAGGCAGCGAGAATTCAAAGGGTGGCAAAAGTCAGAGATTGTTCATCTCCCTTTACAAAAACTCCAGTGCCTCCCTAATGCACCAGAAAACATGCAGCAGTATCTTGAACCCATGTCTCACACTAGGCAGATCTTCCCGATTTCACCCAAATCATCCAGCAGCTCCAACAGTGGACCGTAGTGAGGGCATTTTGCAGCAAAACATGTTTCAGTTATGGATACTTAATGCTCATGATTTAATGACACACCATGGTCAGTGTAGCTAAGTTAAAGGGACAGTAAGAAATATGATGCTCCTGCCATGGATTTACCATAGCGAGCTTTTAGCCTGAATCAGCCATGCTAGTGGTAGCTGTAACACAGGCCCCACACTGCGTCTTAAGTGCAGGCACTGCATTTCCAGTCATTAAGCATAGCTGGGGAAAAAAATCTCTGGCTTAGCACAGGCCCGAATACACAAGTAGCTTCATTACAGGGGGCACATGACTATGCATTTTCAGTCTGAGCATACTATAATCTATCTCACAAGATTTTGGCAGATTTCTGTCTTGTCTGGGCTTTGTAGCAAGTCAGTCAAAGGCTCCTGATTAGAAAGGTCTTTTGTCCTGTGCACAGCAAAAGACTACAGGACAGCTAGGATAATTCACTGAACTGGGATAACAGTGTATAAGTGATACCCTTCAGATAAATACAGATTGGGAGTACTTAGCTGAAAGTACTGTCATAATCTACAATAATCATTAATGTAAAACCTGAAATCCACAGTCTTACTTCCTTGCTCAGCAGTAACTAAATCCTTTGATCTCAAGGGCTGAGTCTCCTTTACTCATAACAACCTTACCAGCAGATTTCTAACCATAAAGTGATTACAGGAATGAATGAATTCTTTGGAAGGAATAATTGCACCAAGTTACGCAGGTTGCTCTAAAGACACTTAAAGAGAAAAAAGGGAATATTTTACTTTCTTGAAGTCTTTCTATCTTTACTCCAAGCCTAACTGTTGTGCAATATCCTTCCACAATGACTGGAGAAGTGCTTACCATTATAGGAAGGAACAGCCTGCTAAAGTGCGGTCTGCTTTTAGACACGCATCCTGAGGTTTCTGTTTGCCTGATCTACTGTTGTCCAACACAAAAGTTACCCAGGTGATCCTTCGCCACTTCTTGCAGAACTCCTCTTTATGCTGTGCATTTTAGGCTGTCCCCACTTAAGCCATGTGCACTTTCTACAGATTTCATTAATGTCTGAGTCATTACATTTGTTCAGCAGTTAATGAGAAATATTAAGTGTGCTGGAATAAATAAGTGGAAGAGGCTTTAAAGTCTGGCTTTCAGTAACCTCTCATGTCCAGCCACAAGCCCTCACTTTTCGAGAGAACAAGCTGCAGGGAAGGCAGGCTTGAATAGGAAGACACCAGGGGCACTACTCCAGGGTAGCTACAGGTTTACTCCCAGCTACCTATGTCAGCAGTAGCAGTGGTCATTTTCAGCCCTGCAAGGTGGTAAGTGTGACTCTGAAGTGGCTTGCAGGCAACTAGCATGACAAATGCCACAGCTTGGAAGCTCCTTTTTTGTTCTAGATATTAAGGAAAGGTTGGAAAATTTGGGTTTTTATTCTTGGCTCTGTCACTGGGTTATGTTGTATGCCCTTATGGAATTATTTTTTTTCACATTTACCCACCCCACCACATCCCTTTTTCTGCCTTCTTCATTTAGATTGTTGCTACCCAAGTCAGATGCTACACCCTCTGCATATTTGAAAGCTTCCTGATCTAGTGGAGATCCTTTCGGGATAGAGAGTTAAGTATCAGAAGGCATGAAATAGGAATATTCCTGGTTTTTAAAGTCTTTTAGGTATAACCTAACTGAGCACCATGCACCAGGTGCAGTCTCAGTAGAGTTACTTGCCAGCTGTACTGGCTGGCTCCAAAATTTACTTTGCTGCTATATTACCCTTGTATCTAATTAAGATACCCTTGTATCTAATTTCCTGCTTGACCAACCTGATCTCCTTCTATGACCAGGTGACCCACCTAGTGGATGAGGGAAAGGCTGTGGATGTGGTCTAGCTGGACTTCAGTAAGGCCTTTGACACCGTCTCCCACAGCATTCTCCTGGAGAAACTGGCTGCTCATGGCTTGGACGGGCGTATTCTTCGCTGGGTAAAAAACTGGCTGGATGGCCACGCCCAGAGACTTGTGGTGAATGGAGTTAAATCCAGTTGGCAGACGGTCACATGTGGTGTTCCCCAGGGCTCAGTTTTGGGGCCAGTTCTGTTTTAATATCTTTATCAATTATCTGGATGAGGGGATCGAGTGCACCCTCAGTAAGTTTGCAGACGACACCAAGTTGGGTGGGAGTGTTGATCTGCTCGAGGGTAGGAAGGTTCTGCAGAGGGACCTGGACAGGCTGGATCGATGGGCCGAGGCCAACTGT
>NW_008824356.1:8741959-8804216 GCF_000699105.1 Pygoscelis adeliae | reverse complement strand
CATTGGAACAGGCTGCCCAGGGAAGTGATTGAGTCACCATCCCTGGAGGTATTTAAAAGGTGCGTAGGTAAGGCGTTTAGGGACATGGTTTAGTGGGCATGGTGGTGTTGGGTCAACGGTTGGACTCGATGATCTTAGAGGTCTCTTCTAACTTTAATGATTCTATGATTCTATTCTATTCTGAGATAATCTCAAGGAAGTGAGGCATTGGGAGGAATGAAGACTTCAGAAAATATAATTGCCTTCAGGAGAAAAAGATTCCGTTGTGAATGCAACTTTGTCTCTCTGGTTTAAATGTCATAACATTTTCCTCTCATCCCCTTTGCCCCACTCGCAGCTTCCAAGGTCCGAAAACTGTTTGAATGAGCAGCACATGTTGATGTGGAACCATGTTGGATCTGTTTTTATATCTTTGCCTCATTCCCATGAATGTTTTTCTATCGTTGCTCCATCTGATACTTCTAAGGTATCAGATTCAAACAGTGGGCTCACTTAAAACGCCCCGAGTACCCTGCAGGAAAGACCAGAGAAACTGGCATCCCCCCTTTGAATTCCAGTCTTTTGCCTCTCAGTATAACAGATAATGGAAAGAATTAAAACCCAACTGCGTTTTTTTGTCATCCAGCATTCTTAGTGCAGATCACCAGAACAGTGATGTAGCTGCTTGGAGTGCTTCCAGCCTTATTCCTGTATTTCTACTATTAAGCAAATATGGTTCATAACCAGCCGCTCTCTGGGCTATTGAGGCCCATCTTGCACATAGACAGATTGTTGTCTGCATCCAGTCAATGGTACCATGACTCTGGTACTAGCATCTAAGTCCCTTGAACCATCTGTTTCTGCAGAACATGTTACATGCTGGAATGTGCCATTATTCAATAACGTGTCTATGACAGAGCATCTTCACTAATTACGTTATTTGTGATTTCTTCCCAACTTGAAGCAGAGAGAATTGATACTGCTTTTAAATGTCTTGACTACAGATGAACAGATATTCTGTAAGATTTTTCTCCAAACAGCCCCAACCACTGAATTTCCCCTGCAACAACTTAAATGGCTTCTTCAGCATCTGCTGTTTAGTTTCAGTGTTACTGTTGTGGTTTAACCCAACAGGCAGCTAAACACCAGACAGCCGTTTTTTGCTCACTCCCCCCCTGCAGTGGGATGGGGGAGAGAATCAGGAAAAAAAAAGGAAAATTCATGGGTTGAGATAAAGACAGTTTAATAGGACAGAAAAGGAAGGGGGGAGGGGGAAATAATAATAAAAGAATATACAAAATAAGTGATGCACAATGCAATTGCTCACCACCCGCCAACCGATGCCCAGCCAGTTCCCGAGCAGCGGTCACCCCTCCCCCCGCCAACTCCCCCCAGTTTATATCCTGAGCATGACGTCACATGGTATGGAATACCCCTTTGGCCAGTGTGGGTCAGCTGTCCTGGCTGTGCCCCCTCCCACCTTCTCGCTGGCAGGGCATGAGAAGCTGAAAAGTCCTTGACTAGTGTAAGCACTACTTAGCCACAACTAAAACATCGGTGTGTTATCAACATTATTCTCATACTAAACCCAAAACACAGCACTGTACCAGCTACTAGGGAGAAAATTAACTCCATCCCAGCTGAAACTAGGATAGTTTCCCACCCTATTTTTCATTTTGTTTGGGTCAACCATAACAGACTTCTCTATCCCTGCTCCAGTTTGATTTAATCTTGTCTGACTATGGGAAGGGAGTCAGAAACTTATACAGGCATCCACATAAAAATTCTCACCAGTAGCTTTTGTAATGGCACTAATACTTTCCTTCTTCTATTGGAAATACATTGAGAAATATCACTGCTTGCTTAGCTGATCCTGACATTTGACCATGAGTTTACTTCAATATGTTTCTTCTTGTTTCTCGTCATGTACTCATCTTGAGGATATTCCAGTTAAAAAGGTTACTCTGGTATATTCCTACAGGTGTTTTTTCATCAGCAAACTCCTCACACTTTTGTCATAACTATTAATTAAATATCAAACAAGATTAGCTACAAGACCAATCTTTGAGGAAATCTGCTAATTATCTACATCCAACATGTTGGTTCTTCTTCAGTTCAAATTTTGTTGCCGTCATAAAACAAAAACAGCAAAACCCCAAACCCTTTGCTACAAAAAAAATATCTAGGTTAGAACAGCATGAGATATTTTATCCTATTTCCCACTTCTCTGCATGTATTTAATTATGTTTTCAGTTAATATTTTTACTAACGGGCTGTATCTATTGCTCATACAGCATTTTCCCCCTTTTTAATTGTATTATTTTTATTTTTTCTGGTATTTGACTTGAAACACAGGCTACAAGTCTTCAGCACATATTACTACAATCTCCCAACTAAAGCATTTTATGCTCCTGAGTTTTGTTTTTAACTCACTGTAATCTTTTCAACTTTCATCTCTTCACCCTTACTAATCTTTGTCTGTACCCTTAATATCAACATTGCCATCATTATTATTGTTATCAAAAAACTGTAGCAAAGAATTCTGTTTGTTTTGAGGTGTATCTAAATTACGATCTCAATCTCATCTGCATGGAAGAACGATTCAAGTTTTGTCTTCTCATTTTCTGTAAATGTTTTAAGAACCCGTTGCTGCCCTGTGCAAGACCTAACTCAGCTTGACTTCTTCAATTCCCCTTTTTTCCTACACTTACCAGCTTGTTTTGCTGATTGATGGTTTTTTCACTCCTTATTTGCAGATGTTTCATTTGTTTCCTTGAACACATTTCAAATGCATACATCCATATTCCCCTCATTTCTTCTCATCCTAATCTGTTCTCTGTTCCTTGACAAAGAATATCCGAAATTCAGCTCTAAAATACACCACAGAATAGTTGTGCTGATGACAATTTTAGCTGTCAACTAGGTCTGAGCCTTATTTCCATGCCTGAAATCAGAACCACCATTGCTCACACTACAAAGGCAGATTCTCTAGCCACCTACAGAGATCCCTATTTTGTGTAAAGGAAGAGGTTACCTAAGACAAGCAGGCTATCTTTTGTATTTCTGCAATGAAAGCAGCTCAGCCTTTCCTGTGCAGATCTCAAAGATTTCCTCAATACAGTTCTTGCCATCTAGGCAGACTCTCTATCTTCCATCTTCTTTCTAGATTCAGCTATCCCTATATCACTCTCTTTTATACTTGTGTTTATCATTTTCTAAAGGTCCCTCCTGGGACATAGCAATATAGTCAAGTTTGCATTATACATCTATAAAGCAACCTCAGATACTCCAAGAAAAGTTCCAGCCTTTCTGTGTATTTTAAAACATTTCTTAACTTTTTTTCCCCCTTAAATTGCTAAGCAGCAAGAAACTCAATACTAGGGGCTGCCATCTTTTTAATTATGTAAATGAAGAATTTTGTGGATGAGTTACATGCAGTAATGTCTTACGATGGGAATATCCATTGCTGGAGGGCTAATTCCATTCTTTACACTCTGGCTGGTCAGTTCAACCTTCACAGATATTACTTCTACTTCTCACAAGATGCTTCTTCAAAGTGGGTATTAATAGGCATTTTCACCTGTAAGAGATGGTCCAGATAATGAAGATGTGTGGCTAATTATGACGGAAGTCCAGCCACTGTGCTTAGGGTAATGCAGTGGGATTTGCTGGTTACTCTGCCTTAAGGAACACTTTAGGTTCCTTTTAATTTTTAATATTACTTTCAAATCCCCTTCAAAGTTGTTTCTAATAATCTGAAAACTTTTAACTGCAAACTGCATGCCTTACCACTTGGCAGTAGACTACAGATACGCATCTCCAACTGCTGAGTTGCTGTGAACAGTTTTAGAAACTTACACCAGGCTGTGTGCCTTCCTTCATCACTCTAAGCTTGTGAATGACAAGTTGTATACCCTTAGTTATTGGTAGCCACTGAGGACCATAATTTCTACTAGGTACAAAACCCATGTTAATGTTCAGAGACTGAACAACTGCAGGTTCCTTCCAACCTTTGGAACCATCAGATGCAATCCGGAACTACTCTTTTCATTTCTGCCTACCACCATCCATGCATCAGGTATATATTTTTTTCCAAGGCAAGAGAAAAGTTCCCAAAGCCAAAAATTCAAAGCATGGACACTAATTTCCTCAGTTCTGGATCCTAGTCAAATCAAACTGTGAAAGGGTACTGCTACTCTTTGGAAGTAACCCGTGATGTCAGACTTCCAATATCCAAGATGGCAGAAATCTTACCAAAGAATTAATGCTATTTTAGATTACACATATTTAGGCTATATGTCATGTGAACAGTCTAAAAATATGGGCTTTGCTCTAGCTTTGCTTTACTATGTAAGTCAAGTAGAACTGAAGACATCAGCTCCTGTTTTCACCTAACAATTTGTTACAATCACTAAGCTTATTATCCAATTCTTGGAAACACTTCTGATCTTGCATACGATGTAAGCCACAAAAATGACAAAACATATGTAGCTCACCCTTTGCCCTCTACATCACTGCTCAGCATTCAAATATGCTTTCCAAGGGTGGCACATAATTATCCTCAGGTGCCAAAAATAGTCTTCTTTCTGACCAAAAGTAAGGGGAAGTAATATACCAGTTACAACAACATATGACATTATCACTTGAAATCATCTGAATGGCTCTTCTAGTGATGTTTGCGTCTGCCCCTGCTGCCTGCACTAGGTTTAATGCAGCCTGTGGTGAACTGGTTAAAACACGGGGAGAATAAAGCACTTGAAGGGTAGTGATATGGCACATGGAGCCACAGGGAATGAAATTACATCAACACACAGACTTTCTATGACTAGAATAGGAAATCCGTTCATGCAATTTATGATTTCTGTGTGAAATACTGAACTCCCTATCTGTAACCTTAAAAACCCACAGACTCCATTTTGCATATCTGTGCTGTCTTCTGTCTCACTGCTTCTCTCTGAAACACATATTTCTAAAGCTTAACGAGAGAGTGTCAGTAACTTATGCAGCTCTCTTTTTATGCATGCAACCCCTAAACAACAGGCGGGATCACACCCCAAAAAAGTCATTTGTCAGGGAGAGGTAATTTTTTATTGCAAAATCAGCTGCAAAGGTCTATGGTTATATGAGGCAACTGACCCAGGAGTCAGTGCCTGGAGGCCAGGAACTACCCTGTTTCAAGGAGTTGTCTTCATAAGCTAGGTGGAGTGTGGGGTGCTCATGGCAAGAGCTTGATGAAGCAGGAATAACCCTGCCTTCCTGGAGCCAGACAGCACCCAGAGTCCAACAAGAGTGAAGGGCCTTGCAGTTTCTTCATTGTTTGTTAAACAATTTCTCTTCTGTTTTGTTTGGTAGGTAAAACACTGGTGCTTTCTAGACTTTTACTCCCAGCTAATGTCTCTGACTGTCTGCGTGTAGCTGTTGTATATGCCTGACTTGCAAAGCTGTTAATCTGCAGGTTGTTTTTTTGGGAGCAGGTGTTTTAAGTGACAGAAGAATGTGAAGAAATCAGCATTGCTCCTTGGAAAAAAAGGCACTGTGATCTCCAGACCGGTGGGGGATGCATGTGCATCAAGCAGGCCTGGACCCTGGAGCAGTGCCTGAATCTAGTCCTGGAGGATATCCCCTACTCAGCAGGTTCAATGGCTGAATCCCTTGCCACTGTGATCACTCAAGAGGGCAAACTGACAATACTTCGAAACCTTGTATTATCTTGCAAGGTTGCAAAAAGGCCACCTTTTTGTCCTGTGCGATCCTACTTCATGGTATAACTAAAGAAAATTTCTTCTTCCCTTTATTAAAAGCCATGGTACTGAGCTAGAGCAATTAAAAATAGAGTGTTCAAAAGGAAAAAAGCAGTTCCTCCAGGTTTCTCTGCTCTAATACAGAATGGCAGCTTCAGAGGCACAGGGTACCAAATAAGTCATTTGGAAACACCTTGGTTTGTAAGCACATATGCAGGGAGTGAAGTGTTAGGAAAACCAAGAATAAATCCAAGTGCTGTATTTTGCAGAGAAATCATCTGAGCCTCCCAAATTGTCTTCTTGCTTATGTTTTGAGGGGTGTGCACCCAAGGCTTCTATCGATCACCCATGTGTTGAAGTCTAATAACAAATAAAATTAAAAACCCTTCTGGATAATTGTTATAGAACATATAGGCAATTTGGGGGAAAAAATCAGAACCAGAGATGTGCTAGGGGAAAAAAAAAGACGATATTTAAAATGCCAGCCTCCTGTGAGCCCCTCTGCTTCCTATTGCTTATTTTGCCACTCACAGCTCCCACCGTGGACTGCTGCTGCCATCTACTGCTACCTGCACTGCCAGGAGCTGAGCTCCCCTCCTGGATCCTGGCAATGGGACTGGGGGTCAGAGGGGGTGTCAGGACATGAAATACTTTTGGACAATAAAGGAAAAACAGTTTCCTAGAAGAGAAAAGGATGGGACAAAGCCTCACAGCCAAGATTTAAAAACCCAAGTACAGCTTTGTCCATTAAAGATATAATGCAAAAAATGTCCACGCTCTAAGAAGGGAGGCCTAAATGGAAATGCTTTTGCTTTCAAAGGGGAAGGGAAGCCTATATCTGGACCCAAGACCTTAAAGGTTATTAGACTAAGTGACATGGCTGACAGCATATGTTCAGCCCCATTAGATGATGAAATGCCCTGCACATCAGGAAACCTAAGGAATAAAAAAACCCCTGGGGGTAAGTCCAAGTTTCCTAACTCATTCATCTGTGTTTCACCTGTTGTAGGAACAGAGGGCTTCAGACACTGGTGATGGAAATCCTGCACCTGACTCCAGCTTTAAATTCCCATCAGCAAAGACTCAGATAACAGATGAGCCTTCAATTATTGCAGGTATTTCTAAATGAAATCTAGAAGGAAAACATAGTTTTACAATGTGTATTGAAAGACAGACTGTGGAAAGAATGGGAAAAAATTTTGGCAGTGGAACTATATTATGTCTGTTAAAACCCAGTAAGAGATATGCTGGATTTCATAACCTCTGAATTTCACACTACTCATTGCAGGTGGCAGCAAAGATCAGACCCAGACCTTTCTGATCTCAGTTCATATTTCTTCTCAGTTAATGTTATATAGCAGTCTTCATTAGCAATACCGATCTGTACAATGGTTGCAGAGGGCTGAGAAGCCAAATAAATTAGCCTTTCCCCTTCTCTGTGCAGCTCTTGTTAGACTCTTCTCAGTGTCTAAGTCAGCTTAGTTTAGTAGTAGTCTCTAAATTGACTTTATTACATGACCTGCAATGCACAGATGAATAATTTTAAGTTGATTTAGCTAAGCACAGTGATAAAGCCAGGTTTTTGCTCCTTATGACATTTATCTTCAATAGCTACACTACACCATGGGGGCACTTTCTACATGGATTAGAATACAATCCAATCTGTATGACTAACATGCATTTCTGGTACTATGACTCCATAAGAATGTCATATCTAAGCATGTCATCATCTTCATTCTACACAAAAATCTGTGATATAAAGAAATACTAAAATATAAGTTATAATAACACTGATGTTGTGCCCCAGTGTGACTGAAGCCAAAAAGCTGTCCACATTGACAAAGTATTGAAGTATTCCCAGGACGTCACTCTTCCCTCATCTCCTCCAGGAGCTGAGCTACCAAAACATTCCTGAGAAAAAAGTCTTTGTAGACCTGCCTTGCTTTACACTTCAATGGTCAGATTCCCTATCGACCAAATTCTGTAATGAAATAGGAACTAAAGATTTACAGAAACTTGCTGGGCAAGAAAGAAGACAAAAAACATGCTGGAAAACCCTGGGGTTTGTGGTGGTATTCTTCTTTCAGGTTCTCCTTCAGGACAGGAGTGTTTCCTTCTAAATCCATTGCCTGAATATTTCACTTTTGATATGGAAGCTGACTTGAGTAGGTGGCCTTCCTTGAGACACTGTCAAAGGCAGTTCAAACAGCAACAATTAATTTGACTGGTTATCTGAGGTCCAGAGTAATTTTTTGACAGTGTTTTTTCTTTTTTTCTAGAGTCTTTGTCTTTTGCTCAGGCTTTGCTTCTCATTAGGTTCCTTATTCAGTGTGCCTCTCCCTCACTTCACAGTAGGCCAGAAGACAGTCCCCTCTATCTAAAGCTTCTGGAGGACTACAGGTCATTACACCTCTTTTGCTCACAGTGTTTTACAGTGTTTCAGGGAGCTGTCTGTGAAAACTTTGTTTTCCAACAGCTCATGTGAGTGAGGAGAGGGATGTTTTATCCTGCCCAACAACAGTGAGTTTTGGCCTTTGCTAGGAATAAAGCATAACTCAAAAGAGAAGAGTTCCTAACCCAGTACTCCACGCTTGTCCCCTCACAAAGCCCACAGAAGGGGAGGGTGGGGGGTCTGACACTGCAGTCCTCTGGAAATTTGTTTCTCAGCCACACTAGTGAACCACAAAGACTCTGAAGACAGAGCCAATGCTTCCTTGCAGGAGGCAGGGTAAATCCAGTATAAGAGAGACTGTGTCCCGAAAGCTGTGCAATTTAAATTGTTAAGGTGGACAAAATATTATTAGCCCCATTTACACGTAGGAAAAGAACACAACTTAGTCTTCTGTCTTTCCTTAATAATACCTTTTCTGTATCACAGAAACTACACATGTGCAATTCCAAAGGACTAATGCAAATGCTTAATAATGAACAAAAATATTATGGAGCAATGAGCCACCAAATAAAGATGAATCATCTACCCGATTAAAATTGCCAATAGAATTAGGCAGCTACTATAAATTATCCCAAATTGTATTGATGAGTGTTCACAGTGTATATCTGTACAATATGTGTCACAGAAAGCCTTTTGGACATTTCACTAGATGTTCTCCATCACCATGGAAGTATGTATGTAGATTTCATTTTCTGCACGGTTTGAGTTTTTGTCTTTCCTGGCATCTGAGATCTGAAATAAGTGCTCATCACTGCACAGAAAAAAAAACTTTTTTTTTTTCCTTTTAAAATCTGGTAAATACAGTTGCAGGAAAAAAATGTGATTTATGCTTACGTGCTGTATATTGTTACCCCATGTACAACCACTAGACCATCACGTCTGTCATGAGAAATGAAACAAATCAAGGGCCATTGAACACTGTGAATTGTAAGAGCAAATCAGCAGAGAGGGATTCTTGCAGGTGTTTCTGGAACCGTGACACACAGGACAATTCAGTGTGATCAAAAACCCTTGGCTTTCCACTTCAAGCCATGGTGAAAGAGAAGGTTACTGTGCTGGACTATAATCAAAACATTCAGGGCATCAACAGAGTCAGGATTTTCAAGTGGGATTTTTTTTGCTCTGTGTCTGCTGTTTTATTTATCAGCTTATGTTTTTTGCCACTGCATTTACATAAAACTGGATGTGTTGATAAAAGCATATGGGAAAAAGAGGAAAACTAATGTGGTATAGCACAGATCTACTTCTGCCTCTCCCCTGGTACACAGTTTTGACTTTTTCAAAGCCATCTCTGATACAAATTGGTTTCATAAATTCAATAAAGGTCACACTCTTCCAAGTTACTAGCAATTTGATTATAAGGTGCACTCTGCTGCTATATCCTGACCACTTACAATGTTTCACAACGATGCCTTTCTTAGAAATAAAGGGCTATCCCCAATATATTAATTCTTTCTTACTACCATTCTTTCTGTTGCTCTTCTACTATATGACAGGCTCTTCATCTTATCTCATGCTATTGCTTAGAATTGCTGTGTTCAGTGAAGCACCTGCTGTGTTTCTCTCCAGAAATGGATGCAATTCACTCATGACTACAATGATCCTTTTACACATAGTATAAATCAATGTTGCTGCCTTTCAGACAGTCAATAAAGACTGCCAAAACTTTGAATGCTTTCAATGAAAGGTGCACAGTATGTTCAAACAAATGTCAAAATTAGACACAAAAATGAAATCACCCACTTCCCCCCCAGAAAAATTGTGGCTTCCTCAGAGCTGAAAATGGCCATTAGCCCTGTGTAACTACTTTGCTTTGTTGCAGAAGTGATATGGCTATAACCTGTTTACCTGTCAGCACCTATCTGAACTTCACTTTATTCTAAATACCATTCCAGAGTTCTCCAATTCTGAGAGGTATTGGCAGCCTTGCTCCTAATGTTTGCTACTTATAAAAACTACTTATATTTTGTCAGTCAAAGGTTTCCTCTAATCTGCCACAGGCACAAAGGAGTGAGAGGAGGGAATGGAAAGAAAATTAAGAGAAGTACATTGCAAGAGGCCATCAATAAGTCTGCATCCTAGAGAAGAACAAGTCTAGGTCTTTTAAAGGTCCAACTTTTCACCTTGATCTCAGGACTCCCAGCAAGTGAGATGCACTTTAGATAGAATAACTGCCTCCTTAAGATAAGATACACAAAAGCCTGAAAGCATTAAAACTTATTCCCTAGTTTTAGCCTGATTATGGATTCAGAGGAAAAAGTACCCTCTGTTTCAATTATGAGAAAGATTTCCAGGAGTATTTTCAGACTTCTTTTGAGACTTGCAGTTCCACTACTGACCAAATCCTATTCATCCTGGGAGTTGGATTTGTGCACAAATACTTGTACTGCAAAAAATAACTTGCTATTCCATGAGCTGAAAAAGGATTCTCATGGGTTCTCAAGCATGTATCTGATTAGGTTTACAACTGCTTCTGGTTCATTGATTTTAACTGGGCTCTCTCACTGGTGGAGATAAACACGTACTGGGAGTTTGCAGGTTCAGATTCTTATCGATCATCTTTCTTTTCTGTTGGCAATTAACATCACTTAGACCTCCTGCCACATTAGGTTAAAAGCAGGTCACAGCTCTAAAGTTAAAAATGTAAAACAGTCAACACCTGAAACCCAACCATGAAAAATGTCAGTGACCTCTTTTTTGGCAGAGCTTTTCCTCACCTTCAGTTACCTCCCAGGAACTGGTTGCAACTGAGTAAAAGTAAACACTTTCTCTAAGTCATGTTTGTGAAGGCATTTTGTGTGTTGGTCCCTAGTGTTTTGTTATGGCCCTGTTCAGTAGACATTGGGAAGTTATTTTATTTGACCAATACTACAGACAATAAAAATTCTGATGAGACTACACTAGTTTAACACAGTTGTCCAATTTAATTTATATTTGATGCAACCATTCTCAAATACAGTGCTAATTTGTACAGAGTGTTCAGCTTTCTTTAAAGTTTTGAATGCTGAGGAAATTCCACTGTGTCATCCTATTTAGACTGGTTAAGCAATCTTACTCTGCTATCATCTCAAGAAGCCTTGTAGAAGTCACTAGATTTAGTCCAAAATTAGTACAGAGTGATTGAGAGTGGAATGCATTGCCTTGTTGTAAAGACTGTAAATGCAACCTTTTACGCTCAGGTAAATAATGATAGATGCTGTATCTTATTTTCCAACACATCATCCCTCACAAAAGTAGCCAAACAAATGGAAATGGGATATGACAACATAAATAATATTCTACCTCCACTTGTCAACCTCTTCCTGCTGTCAAATCAATAAAAATGTTTAAATTATTTTTAAAACAGTAGCATTGTCATGTTGAAGCCTTACAAATGTCTGCTGTGTATATCAAGCCGTGTGTTTATTTTAGGGGAGATGGGGAAATTTTGTTAAGGTTAATACAAGTAAAGGAGAGAGAGTGCTTAGTGTGCCTTACCGTGCAGTGGACCCCAAATTCTCTCTTCCAATCAGGCCAATAAAGGCTTCAGTTCTAACCACTGTTATATTTACGATCATATTTAGTAACTCAAATATTGTAATACAATACAACCTACTTGAGCAACAGGTAGGGAAGCAGGAGGGAACAGCTCCTGGCAACTCGTGATCAAATCCAGACATCCTTCCCATGAACAAAATAGCCACTGCAAAGTAAGGTCTGAGTAAACCATAGATCCTTCTTTGCACAGCTATCTCTTTGAAAACTCTCAAAAAGTAGATCAGAAGCCTTACAATTTCGCTTGAGATCACCCATTCTTTAAATGAAGTGTTTGAATGGCTATGCTACACTAAATACATACTGACAGGGGAAACTCTCGTTTCCATCTAAGTGTTGTGTCATAGCCTATGCAGTTGGATGGGATATGCATGAAACCAAGTGGCTGAAAAATATTAAAACTAGTTTTATCACAAACCTTTTCAAAAGATTTTCCCGTTCTCTGGAACATGTCACCACAGACCTTTCTCATGGCAATGGGAAAAAAAAGCATGAACTGCTTTAAGTTAGCTTCTAGCATGATAGCTTCTAGCATAGAAAATGCCTATTGAATATAGTATTCATAATCATTAATCACACGCTGAGTCTATGCACTGAAAAATGGAAAGGGAGAGAGAAGGAAGATGGTCTGGTAGCATCAAATCTCTAATCTTTCCTCATTTTCTTAAGGGAGAAGTGGTCTGAGTGGCAAAGATCAATTTAACCTTGTTGGCTTCAGCACTCATTGGGTGGTGGGGATGAACCTGATGTTCTGAAGAACATGCAAGATAGCCACCTTTCTGCAGTACATCTAAAACATGCTTTTAGGGTGGCACCATGCAGTGCTAACAGAATCATTTTTATTTCATTTTAAATTCAGCACTTTTCCTTCCATGTTACAGTACATAAAATAGAGCTGATATTTTTAATACTTTCCCTCCTCCATAATACAGCTTCTAATTAGGCAGCTGCAATTATATGTAGGTGTAAAAAGCAGACTACACATTATGAAAACATCAGCATTTATAGCAGTGAAGTACATGGCTTTACAATCAGAGCTCTACAGGGCACAGAAAGGTATTGGAGAGGTACAGAAGAGAAAACCACATAAATACCTTATTTAGGGAATGTAAATATGATGTTTTTTTAAGCTGCCTTAAGAGAAACATGAAAATTGTCAAAACCTTATCCAACTACTTGAGAGTCCTGTTTCTGCCACTGACCGGCACCAGATGCTCCGAAGGAAGGTTGCACACAAGACATTCGCCTCAAGCCTAAAGGTCCTGGTGAAAGGCTGAAATCTAAAATTGTCCCAGGTTCTGAGAAGGCTTGCAGAGCATGTCACAGCAGAACAGTAACAGGACGTGCAGTAATGTGCTTCTTTACTCATCCCCCTTCATCTCAGCCTCCATTTCAAACTTTGGTTGTTGGGTTTAGGCCCTGAAGAAAACATTTCAAGAACCTTCCCAAAAAAACCCAGTGAGACTGGTGGTACTTATGAAAATTTCTGGTCATTTTGTTCCTTAGATGAATATTTTTTTCTCATATATTGAGAAGCTATTGCCTTCAGTGATGACCTGCCACAGTCATTTTCATGGTGTAATTGCTTGTGTGAAAAACAATTATCTCTGCTTTGAATTTCTCAGTATATTTCCCTATAAACCTTCAGATACATTTTTCTATAGAAATGTGCTAATATTAGTAAAATTGACATTTTGGACAAGAAGAAAAATGTGCATCAGAGCGCTTTTCCTGGACATGTGCTTTTCCCAGAGACATTGTTCAACAGCATCGTATTCTACCCAAGAGATACCCAGATTCCTACACCAACTCTTCACCTGCTCATCTCTTATTTCACACGCGACCTATTTTGATCACTTTCCATTGGTGCAAATAGTAAGATAGCCCTTATTTCTTGAAGATATATTTAGGTGGGTCTCATCCTGATTCTTTCCAGTGAAAAGGAAAGCAATTCAAATTGTGCTGGAGACCTATACTTGTGCTCTCTCACTGCAGAGATAAAAGCCCAGAAAAACGACCTTTTTTTTTTTAAGTGGCTGACAGTTTATTCTGGCTTGAGGTCAAATTTATGATTTCCCCTTTTGCTAATGCTTCATAGCCAACTGCAGCACTTGGCAATCCAGTTGGTATTTGCTGTTTCTCACCTCATCACCACAATAAGCATTCTGCAATGGAGCTTGATCTTCAAACCGATCTCTGTGAGGCAGCAAGGATTCAGCTCTTTCTGCTGTAATTGTGTTTAGGCTACAAGGAAAAGACAAGTAAAAACTTCATTTTAACTAGCAGCTATGACTTGAAGAAACTAAAAAAGTAGATAAGTCATAGAGGAATTTGCTGCTTTATAGTTGCTTTTATGATTATTATGGTACTTAAACTCCATCTATAGTGTTTTGTTCTTTAATGCTAAAAATTACCATGAGAATCCTGTTTCACTGCAAGTTAAGGGACAGTAAGGTTTACGTCAAAAGTGAATAGGCAAATTACAGCAGGTAAAATGGTCCTGGCAGATGATGAGAATGCATTTAAACTGATAAATTAGAGCATTAAAATTTGTAACATAGCTGAAGTTCAGTTTCTTAATGCATACACGCACGTGCATGTGCACATGCACAGATGTATATATTATACACACACACAGACAGAAGGTTGCAATTAATTTTCCAAGCTGTGAGACAAATGCATGGGCAGAACGCCTTTGTCTCTAAACAGAGGGCCACTTTTCTTCTCATGTAAATTCACTGAAGACAGGGGAATTACACCGGGAGAGGTTTGACCCAGAATGTCAACAGTTTTGAGAAGGAAGAGCTTTTATTTATTATGCTATTATTCACACAGAGGGACTTGCTTTCTCTTTTAAGAGGATGTGTCATGCAGTTTGACATCCGCTGCTTCCTTTGCAGAAGCTGCTTTCCCAGTTAGGGTTATGGCAGAACAAGCAGTGTCAGGGACATACATATTTGATTTGCCTGTGTTCGCAGTAGGAAAATAAAGTTTGCAAGTCAGCCGTACCAAGATATGTTGCATGTCCTAGGACAACGAAGATGGGATTCTTCCTGCCCGGGTGAAGAAAGATTGAGATGAACTGTGGTGCATCTCCCCTGCACCTATCTGTTTCCTGCTCTTTTTAGATCTCGTTCCTCCATTTTCTGCCTTTGACAATATTTCAGTTTGTTTGGCTACCAGCAGCACATCTTCCTCCTAGTGCATGTCTAAAACTCAGTAAAATAGGACCAAGGAGTCCCTTCTGGCACCAAGGCAAGTAGTTCAGGATGACTTGTGTACCCTTGGTTTAGAACTGCCTTCCCTCAAAACATACTGGCCATATTCATGCTCCATAGCACCTCCCTCAGGGTCTCCTTTCAGATGTATATGATTTCTCTGTGGTCCCACAACATAATTACAATCTATTTGTGTGTTCCTTCCAGTTAAGAGCTAAAAAGCAAACACACACTTACATAGTGGGGATGGTTGGGTAGAAGAAATGCCTTAGTTTCTTCTTTGGCCCTCATTTATTTACACCATGCACATATTGATTTTGACTGTCACCATTCCTACAATCTTAGGTAGCTTTCTGGAGCAGATTTACTACATGTCCCTGTACTTTCTTCTGTCCCAGCTGGCAGCACAGCTGCCTCTAGCCAGTAGTTACTGGAACCCTTCTACTGGATTTCCTTTGCTCAAATATAGAGGTCATTCCACAGAGTATTATTACCAGTGCCTCTCTTTCTTCCTTCAAACCTAGCGCATTACCTTGCTTGTACAACTAAGCCCAAGCTTGCCCCACCTAATCCTAGACATTCAACCGAATACACAAGTCACCTTCAGCTCCCCCTGTGCTCAAAGGCAAGAGGTGGGGAAATTCCTCTAAGCCACGCCATCTCAGAACTGCATTATTTACTGTAGGTATCTGCATTTTTCTTCTAACAATATGAATGCCAAAAGCAATCTTATTTGAGCATACTAGTTGATACATAAAACTAGGAGAAAAGGCAGCCTCTAGCAGAAATAGACAGACTCCCACCATGTCTCTCAATGCAGGTCTTAAAGGCAAATATTCAGTGATGCTGTATCTCTCCATCAGCGAATCCTTTCCCCAGGACCAAAACCCAGGCCCCATATAAAGTTCCAAAGCAAACTCTTCCTACATCTCTTGGCAACTAGTTTCTATAGGAACAACCTCAGGTTCCCTGTCATCACTCAGCGTATTTATTAGTCACCTTATAAATCAGACATTTGGAGGTAAAGATTAACTCCAAAATCCCAAGAAGCTGCCAACAAACATGAATCCAGAGATCAAACACTCAGTGGGAGCAAATGCCCCTATAATCACTCTGTTTCTTGATAGATACCATCCCTCCTTTGATCTCTTTCAAAGAATGCAGTTATTTAACAAACAGCAAAATGCAGCACATACACAGGCTACAAACATACCAAGAAGAGATTAATTGTCTTGATACCTCTTAGGACTGTTACTGTGCCTCTCATGCATAGTCACTAAGCAAAGCACATGCTCTTTAGACTACAGTGATTTCCAGTCTAAAGAGTTGGTATGGGGACCACCCAAAAATGAAATTATGAAGACAGTCACTGAAGTCCTGGGAACAATATTGCTGAGTTCCTCATCAGGACTGAAGAAAAAGCAGCACAAGATAGTCTCTAGGAAAATCTAATCCAACCTTCACAAGAAAATTCTGTTGGCTTGGACTTTAATCAGTATCTTAGAAATTGCATGCAAATTGACTGTAAGTGTTACAAAACTCTGTCTTCACCTTGTAAGCCAAGAAACAACAGACGATTTACAAACTGGACAGTCAGTGTATCAGCATATATAGAGTAAATAAGAGAGATCTTTGGGTTTGTGTATATGTGAGCTTCCTCCTACAAGGTAGGATACTTCTGATTGTGTCTGTCTATGTGCCAAAAAAGGGCTTTTATCTTTATGTGATAAGAATCTTAAATAGCAGTAACTCTCAGTCCTCAAGCTCAGGGACAGTATGATGCAAATCACCAGATGAGGTTAGGAAGAAATTGCTTACAGAAGCATTGTGATTTATTCTCCTGTAGTGTCTATGGAATATATACTACGCAAATTATCGGTCTATATTGTCAGTTCCAAACTTCCAACACAGTATCTTATATAGTCCTTTAAACTGTCTGGGACACAGATCAATCTGAAACATACCAATCACTATGGTCACCAAAAAAGCAAAGACAAAGAAAACAACTGAATAAAAAAATAAGTTATCATTGTGTGGTGACTGGATCCATGCAATGGCAACACCTTAAGTAAACTGTCCATATGGAGTATTTTGTGACTGATTCCAGAGCATTTCTGTGTGCCAGTCTTATAAAGGAGACCAAAAAAAAAAAAAGCCTGGAACACATAGATATTCACCATGATCAAACGCATTTAAAATGCATCCCAGAATTAAGGATTTTAAAAGAAAAAGAGATAGATTTTGTCCAATGTATTATTAAAGCATAAAGGGGTCCCCTAGGTCCCAATTAGGAAACTGATTAAAAAACGTTTGAGTTTAAAAAGCTGCAGGTAGGGAGTTCTGCTCTCAGCTGCCTTGAATTAGCATATTGATGGCACCACAGCTCTAGCTGGAAGGAAAGGTGGAGACCCAGCACACATTTTGCCAGGCCAGCACAGCTCTTTCTGAGCACTCCTGCCTCAATCCGAGGAAAGAATTACTTATGCAGCCAGGCCTGACCAGCAACAACAAAAAGAAGTTACAGTACAGAAATGTACTGGGCAAAGTATTTGCTGGTAGTGATACTGGGGGAAAAGGTATTGTGATTGGAACAATGTGAAAAAGAGCAAATGCTAAAACAAAACAAAACCCAGGAGGTTTCTGGCTTGGATGTGGCAGGACGTTAATCTATGGCCTTGATCAGAAACAGAGCTATGGCCTCAGTTTCAGCATATGGCAAGGTTCTGGCACAAACCCAGAAAGTTGTATTAGAATGGCCCTTGAAATCTGGGTTAATTTCTGTCCTTTTGAAAATTTAGGACTACTGGTCAGAGTTGATTTCAAACTGGAGCTCACAACAAGGTGGTTTTGGTTGGATATTACTTTAATTTTCTGCTCAGAGCTCTTAAACATTAAGCTGATGCTGGTATAGTGCCTAACCCCACTTTCATCCTGGAAGTAAGTTATCAGATCACTCAGACACTTACTGCACCCTACAAGTCTTTGTCAGCACTGTGGACCCCGTCAACGGGTGCAGTGGGAATTTTCCACCTGCCCAGCCTGCCTTTCTACGTGTCCCTTCCTGATCTAACACAGCATCCTTCAGCCAGAAGCAAAGGGGAAACTTGTAAGGCACCTTTGTAGCAGCTATTAAGGAAGTTGCTTAAATAAGGGGCTCAGGAGATGCTGTATGAAGCCCAGCCTTGATGAGCTAAGGGAAAGTACCGGGAGGGATGGTTCTGATGGGCGAGAAGAGCACAGAATTGATAAACTGGTGAAACTTATGGAAACTTGCACAATGATGACTATTACATGAGAAGAGGATGAAAGTGACTCATGTTTTGGTGGAAATGGGGTATTTTTGTGTAAATAATATCACTTTTGCTTCAGGCAGATCATTTGGCAGGAGACATTGGAGGGTTTGCACACCATCAAGGATTACTCTGGTGGATAAGGTTTAAGCAATCACACAACTGTGCTGAGATCTCTGATGATAGAGATGAGAGGAAAATAATTGGGGTTTATGGCTTTTTTAGTATCTTGCTGTATTGCTAATAAAAACAATAGCACTGAAGTACCACCTTGCATTTTGTTTATCCTGGATAACTGTGCAGTCTTTAGGCTCATGATGGCAGCCCACTGCAGAAACACATGCCCAAATGCAGAGAGAATCTTCCTTGTTTTTCAGTTCAAGGACTCCCTGGTCTCTGTAGCTTCTCAGGTTATAAAAGCTCACTCTCACCTGTATGGTTTTCTTGCAGAAAGATTTTTTTCATGTTTTGAAATGGCTTTTCTCCCAGAAAGGGTGCATGAAGAAAAAGAATGAAAATGCAAACAAAGCCAAGAAAGTCATGGTTATAGCTCCCACAGCACCTGTAACTCAGCTCTCCTCAGCACATACAGTATATTGTAATATTGAATTTGCTGCTAAACTTATACCTTGACTGCACTGTATGCACAGTACATATTATGGTGTTTTTGACTAGTCAGCTTGTTATAGTCTGTTAAATACTAGGGGGCAGTTTTAAATCTACTTATCAAACTCTGTTAGTCTCCTGGCCCCATTCTGGTCTCCTTCATGACCTCTGTCATAGGTGCTGGACTAGACTCTTACGGAAAAGAGGATTTTGATGGTGCAAGGATGGAAGAATGGCCTAATGCTTCCCATCTGCACAGCCCTGCATGGAACTGTGCCAGGGAATGGCTGTGGGAGAGAGGACGCATGCTCAGGAAAGAAGATGTAATAAGTCACTCAGCTCTGAATACACTGAGCTCACACTGTGTAGTTGATACTGCTGTTTTGGTCTAGCATGGTCATAGGAACAGCAGTCCCCGGTATTTGTCAGCCTCATTAATCCCAATCCTCAGTGAAGGTTTTTGAACCACCTTCTCTGAAACTCTTTTAGTTCCTCCCTTGAGGAACTAACCAACATCACAGCTAAGTCAGTACTTCTCACCTGCTGCTTCTTTTCAGAAATGTTCTTCCCATTTCCTGGAGCAGGCTATACCTCTGCCTAGAAATGACATTGTGTCTTTGTGAAACACTTTGCTAAGCCTGTGCAACTACTAAATACCACACTGCATGCAGGCTGAAACAAAACTGTTTTCTGGAGAACGATGATTATGAATCCCCAGGTTTGTAGATGCACACTCAACAGTATTCAGAGACTACCTAAAGCTAGTGCACATCAATACTTTCTTTGGAAATGTCACCTAAAAATGTCAAGTGAAGCCAACAACTTAAATCTGGACTCTGAAAGACTCTGTGTATGTGAGCTGCTTTTTGTGCACGTAAGAGAAATGTGTGCACAAGTTCTTCTTTCACATCCTGCCCTCCAAGGGCACTCAAAGACCTCATGCCTTGTATCTCTGAGTGTAAGATGAAAAAAGAAGACAGCGTTGTCTGCTATGCTGCAGACAGCAAGAGTAACACAAGAGACACTTCACACAGCAGTGAATGTTCAAGAAGAGCCCCTGTGAAGAAAAACAATTCTTTGTGGAAATCTCTGGAGGGTTGCTAACTTCTAAAATTGGATATATATTCTGATGAAGATAGATACACACAAACAAAACAGTCATCCTGGTCAGACAAAAGGTTAGTCTAACTCAATATTATGTCTCCAGGGATACTGTAAATGCATAGGGAAAAGTATAAAACTAGGGCAAGCACATAGCAATACTTCCCTAAATACTCTCTCATGCTCTAAATATTTGTAGCTTTAAAACTGTGCCTTTAAAATATGCAATCCTTCCCTCAAAAGGAACCCGGGTCATAAAATGAGAATGAAAAAAAAGCAGTTGCTCAGAGTGGATGCACATATTGCCACAGCAACACCAGTTGAGATCTTGACTCTATGCACAGAGGACTTGCTGGTTTGAGGCAGGAGGAGAGGACATGCTCTCATGCTAACCTTGCAGAGGCCCTTGTGGTTAAATAGGCCAACAGCAGCTCTTGACTGCTTCCTTTAGACCTATGAACTCACCTAAATTCATAGACTTTTTCTTTTATAAATCAACCATTAGAGTGAGGCAAAGAATACTTTTCTTCTCAAATGCCCTATATTCACCTATATCTTTTACTTTTGAATAAAATGCATTCATATCTTAAATGTATTTATCGTTGCATTGAAAACTAAGATTCTGCTGACTTCTTAAAACTTTGCATTTATGATGCAAATCAAGGAATCATCTTCTCAAAAATTTTAGTAAAAATATATATATTTGGGGAATGGGAAACAAAATGATGAATTGACAGTCTTTGCTGTCTGTTCTTTTGATGTTCACAATTTGCAATAATTCAATTACAGTAACGGGGTTTCCATGAAGCTTATTATAAGGAAAGCAAAGGAATACACACAGTTATGCAATTAAATAAGCACACAGATCAATGCCCATTTATTTTGGCAATTTTGTGTAAGATCCAAAAGGGAAAATAAATACAGGTCAATGGGGAAGAGGAAGAAATCAGAGAGTTTATTCAATCAGCTCTTTACAGTTGCTTAAAAACAGTTCTAGAAAAAAATCCTGGGAATGAAAAGCTGATATTTTCCTATGTTACATTGCTCAAATTTATATTTCATTTATCCTAAATGGACTGGAATATCTGGAGTGCAGCATGGCATATCTAGTGGCAGTTAGGTTATCAAAGAATTAGGACTCCAGTTAGTGATGTTTCTAGAACCCAGAACAAATGGTTTGCACAAATTTTACGTGCTCTGACTCTGCTTTTCTAGCAGTAAACAGAGTTAGTACCAAGTGCTATTATTACTAATTTATCATCCTAAAGCTGTTAGTGCTTCTAAAATTAGCTGAGAGGGCATACAGAAATCCACGGTCCCTGTAGCGTTGTGCCAAAGCGTTACTGCGATACTGACTCAAAGGGAGAATGCCCCACATCCTGCTAAACTCCTGTGCTAATCCACCTGGCACCCTACGGGCAGGCCTGCAGACCTAATAGAAAGCGAAATTAGTGTGCACGTCCCCCTGTTGCTCTATTCAAGGTAAAATGTTTGAGATTTTTGGAAGCTGAAGAACTACTTCAACAGACAGAATTTCCCTGGGCTGATTTCTAAACAGTCTTACGGTGAGCCCTATGGGGCCCTACGAAATGCACTGAGAAGAGCTCCAGAAAAGGCAATCGCTCTATCTGAAAGAGGACACAGAGGAAGAATATGCAAAAGCTTTGGGTATCTACCTTGTGCGACGTAGATTGGGGCCACTAAAGCCCTTTCTTGGAGATGGTGTACGTGTATCGATTTACTATTGCAGTTTATTTCCTTTGCATAAGCAGTGTTTATCTTGCAAGACTACCCTGGGGAGGAGTAAACAAGTCAGGCTGCACACCTGTAATTTAACTAGGTTTCTTAAGACTATGGCCAGAGAAGCAGAGTCAGGCAGTTAATGGGATTCAGCTAGACAGCCTTGGTCTCCTTATCTCAGTGCAGATGTGCCCGCACTACATGGAAACACAGAAAGAGAAGCCAGAGAATCAACATCTCCCTGTCCTGTATGTTTCTCCCTCACAACCTCTCTTTTACCAGACCTATTATACACCACGTCACACATTACTGTCTAGAAAACTATAAATTCTTAACACTGGGGAGTAGGAACTATATTTTGGTTCTGTAATCAGAATCAGTTACATCTAATGCAATAGAGAAATTAGTACTTTACGCTTTACAACAGTTTATTTGTTTCTCAGGACACTGCTTCAAACTCCTCTAACTTCATTTTTGCCAGCCAGTTCTGTTGCCTTCTGTAGTCTGCTTAAGGTGCATGTTTACTCTGAGCCAAATCACCTGATATGGGAAGAATCTGGTCCCTGCCCAGATGCAATGAATTGGCTGCTACTGTCAAGTTATTCAAAATTTTGCAAAGGTAGCACTGCTCCTAGCAGCTTGTTTTATTAGTTCCCAATTTATATTAATTCCATATGCTGCAGTGTATTAATATCTCTCTTCCCTCATGCCTTTAGAAATAAAAAATGTGATTTATCAGCAGCCTCTTTATACTGCCAGCATATAATTGCACGTGGGTTAATTGTTAAAGTTCTGAGGGAGCTATACTAAGGGATCAATCCTTTTATTGCTGTAGTAATGAGCTTCTAATGGTTGGCTGGCTAGACCTCCTGGCCTTCCCAGGGAGGCAAGCTTTAGCCATCCCCTTTCTGTCTGCCCATTAATTATTGGTCTCCCATAACAGTATATCAAGGGCAACAGAACTGCACTATTGAAAATAGGGAACAAAAAACAAGACTCATTGCATCTCATTATCTCCACTAATATATAAATACAGTAACAGTGCAGAAAATTTCCTTACCTAGTTTGAAAAGAAGCCCTGGATGGCTCATGGCCATGGTAAAGACACATCAGGCTTGTCTTCTCTAGGTCACTGATTCACATCCCGGCCAGAATAATAGTGACCTACAGCCATTACCAACTGAAGGTGTGTTTAAAACCTCACACTGTGGGGAAGCAGCCTGGCATCGCTGACAGTTGTAAATCTCATAGCTGGTCACTGAAGAGCAATAGCAGGTTCCTTCTTCAGGCCAGAGAGCAAACCTGCCAATTCAACTGCACTCCCAACCCTGGAAAAAACTGAAAAAATTTGATGCTGAAAGGAATGTTTTATGTGTGATGAAAAATGTCAAGGAAAGAGGGGAGGACCTGAGACTGGTCTGTTCAGGTAACGGAGCTTAAATTCCATTACCTGTGTTACCTGGGATAGAACAGGGATGGGCTTCTTGTCCCATACGGTCTGTCCAGTTCTACATTGCCAAACTGGTGACTTGAGAGATCAGCTACAGATACCTCTTTGGGACTTCATTTAGTATTACTAGTAAGTCTTAGGGTTCCCCAAAATGTTCTACCACACCTATTTTTTTTTGCACCTCCTGCTGCAGGGATAACAGACATGACTCCACTTATTCAAACGGGCATAAGTTGCTACAAACATGCTTCCTCATCAGAGTTTAAAGTCTCTTACGTTTGACACCAAGGAAGCCACCTATCCAGGCAAATCCCCAGTCCTAAGGCAGCTGAGGAGCCATCTTCTCTCCCTGCTATAAGCCAATGACTTGTGGAGAAAACAGACTCCAACCTGAGGCGTACAACTCAAGTGCCTTGCCATGTTTGGTGAAACACCAAACAGTAGTCTCTTTTTCCTGGAGATTTTAGACCTCATTTTCATGACAGTACCTTTTCTCAGTTCCCGCCAACAGGACAGCATAAAAGGCTTCACATATTGCCGAGCGATTGATTTGTGGAGTCAGTAAAATGGAGAGTGATAGAGTGAGCTACTTTCCTCAAGCCTCTGGGTAGGGCAGGAAATAAAGAAGATGGACACACGCTACTGACAAACTGACAACCACGCTACACAGTTGTATACTGTGTCCCAAGGAAAGTGCTCTGAATACTCCAGCCAGGATGTTACCTAGCAATTAAATGAACCTGCTTCCTCACTGAGCCATTGACTATGAGGTGAGGATTCTGCTATTCGGCTCCTTTTCAGGCAACATATTTATTTTCCATTTGAAGGAACCTGTACACCATCTTGCAGGCAACAGCAGCACTGGATTAGTGGGAGGTTACACACAAGTCTTTTAAGTTCTGTCATAAAAAATACAGGCCAGGCTAAATAACACTAGGCTTACTGCACATAAAGTAAATGATACCATCACATCTTGTGTCCCATATTATTTCTACCACAGTGCAAAGATTCGGATGATAATAACTGATGAGTGCGGTGTGTTTGAGGACCTGGTGTTGAGGGAAGGAAACAGCAATCAGGCTGTTCAATAAACAGAAGCAACGTGTCATTTCCTGATGGTTACCTCATGATCTAACATGCAGCCCATGTAGCTGTCTTTCAAAGAGGAGGACCTAAAAAAGATTTTTACAGCCTACTTTTTCGGAATGAAATCTCATCACTGAAAACAAAGACTGTTCTAAATACCGATGAGTAGGAAAGAATCCAAAAAACCACAGTGATTACAAAAATCAAATGGTTCCTTATTAAAAGACCTACACTTAGAGAAGCTAGAACTGCAGTTAAATTTCCAGTCTCATGTGCTCAAATTGACTTCTTGTCACCACCTCCACACATTTGCCCTTGCACCTGACACACTTCCCTCATCCTCCTCCACGCCCCCTCCAAATTCTAATCAGTTGCAAACAGCCAAATAACTAACACAGGAGAAGGCAGATGGCGCAGGATGCAACCTGTATGTCACTCACTGCCAATGGAGTCTTAGACAGCTATTCTCATCCCAGTCCCTGGGATTCTTCCTCAGACAGGGAGGGATGCAAAGAGACCCTCCACCTGGAGCCACTGAAGAAATGTAAAAACAAGTGTCATCAGGACAGTGGTGGCACTGCAGTCCGGTCTGCTGGCTTCAGTGGCTCTACTTTGGATGCAAAAGTACAAGAGCAACCCTTAACATCCTAGGAAGATACAGGAACTTTGTGGTCTGTCTCTCCATGAAATAAAGAGAGCAGGAGACAGTTCTGACATCATACATTTACTTCTATTTTCTGCATCCAGAGTTTAAATTTCTTTGGTAAGGGACAAAACATTTTCCTTTAAATTTGGTGTGCAGAGAAAAGTAAATGATACAGAAAGGAAAAGAGAAAAATGTGATATTTCATTTTGCTTTCATTCACCTACCTGGTAGCAGCAGTAGGCAAACACTTTTGCCAGTGTTACTGCTTTGAACACTAGACTACTGCTTTTAGTGGTAATACGCTGTTTACCTCTTGCAGCAATCTGCTGGCTTTCCTGACAAATGGCCACAGTGCCTACACTAGACTTTGGACTCATTGCTCTTGTAATGAAGAGTAAGTCTATCCAGGCAATAAATGGCCTGTCTGCCAGTGCATGGTTAGTCCGGGATGTCTGCAGCGTGTGAGACTGAGTACACAGACGAGAGCTTCTACACACGAAATAGGGACAGCGCTGAGGACACAGATTCTGAAGCATATATCTTCGACTTTTCCACAGATCATGTGTTGGGGCTCTTATGCTTTCCCTTGCACTTCTGGAAGAAGCCACACTCCTGTTCACCTCAGCACTGAACCACCTGTACCCTGGGGTTTTTAAATAGACACCCAGCCATTCAGGGACTACACTGAGTGAGGTATAGGGTTGAATTCCTGGTATTTTTTCTTATTATCCAGTCACAAACAGAAAAACAAGAATATTTGTTTAAACAGAAATGTAAGACTTTGGCACTGTGGTAGACAAGATTAGTAAACAAAATTTTGCTTTAATCTTTCGATACCCTTTATCATTCAAATTCGAAGGAGAACTGGTAAAATGCAAAATTTTTGTTTTTAAACTTTGAATGATCAGTAGTGATAAAAATCTTTTTGCAAGGGCAAATCAATGTAATATTTTAAGAGATATACAGACAGAAACATCTGAAAGATTACTTCATAAAAAGATTCTTCTGTTCTTATTTATATGCTTTCTTAGTCTGCATAGAGTTGAGCTCTTGGGTTCCCATCTTCTGTGGCAGGACAGGCATAGTATCCACCACGCTCTACCACCCTCAGTAATGGGACGCACACTGCTAATGAACCACTTTGCTAACGAACCGTATTTTGGAAACAGACACAAAGTTAACCTAGTCAGAATTATCCATGACCCAATTCTGTAACATATTCTGTAACATATTCTGTAACATATTCTATGATTCTATTCTATGATTCTATATTCTACCCTTGTCCTTTGCTCCAGTGCAAAAAGCACATAAAATGAAAACTACACCAGACGGGAACCAGTGTACAGTGTTTTGCATTATTATTGCTGGCAGCAGTATAATTGTGCTCTAATTTTCTAATTTGATGGCATTTTATGGCCAGTTTGCCTAAATTTAAGCAACTACAGGAAAGGCAACAGCCAATCAAAACCCTGTAATCTAGAGGGTAATCTGTCTTTGGCTGTCAGCCGTACAAATGCATAGGATCTGCTCGAACATCTCTTTAAGGAGCCTAAGCGATAACCCATTAAGGAACCCAGGTGCTATGCCTGAAATGGCAAGAAGAGCAATGTAAGACCCTGCCAGCCCTGAGCTATGGAGAGCAGAGCCAGTCTAAAGGCAATGAAGTGCATGATCAGTGGAAACTGAGAGTTGAATAAACAAGTCCTGTTCCATCAGACTTTGCTTCTTAAGCCTGTTACTTATTGTCTAGTAAATTGGAAGTCATCAGGATTAACAAGCTTTCTGAGTCAGGCCATGGGAACAGCTGGATACCAAGTGTAAAATGCTGCAGTTTAGAAAGCAACATCTAAGCCTTTATTGGATCTAGTAAATTGAAGACTTGCACTCGCCTTCACAGCACTCACTACCTGTCACTTTAGGACAAACATCCCCCGCCACTCCAATTTCAAATAGGTAGAGGTGTATCTTAAAACAATTAGCAATTAATATGGTTAGCATGCAGTGGAAGCACCAGAAAAATTAGTGTCATCAATCATCTTTCAATATCCACTGCCATACCAAATAGAAATCTCATCTCGGTATTATGATGCAGCTCAGAAACTGAACTAGTATTGCTATTAACTGAGATAAAACACAATCTACAGGATTTCAACCCTTATTTGAAATTCAGTTTATTAAATGCATCTCCCATTAAGCCAGTTTCATTATTTAAACAACATCATGCAATCACACCTCAAGATTAAACTTACCATTTAAGTGATTTAGCTGTAAGTCACAAGCAAAATGGTCTAGTATATCTCTTCCAAGCACAGATTAAAATACTGTTCCACAACTTGGCATGATTTCCACTGTCTACTTGAGAGGAGTCTGGTCATCATATATTAGGGATACATTTCAAACTAGGGCTAAGCATCCTTACATGGAAGATGCTCTGTGTTAGTATCGACTCTTCTTTCACATATAGGCACAGCTCTGTTGAAGCTGCACCCACTGAAGAGGAGAACCTGGTGCAGGTAGTACAGACCTGTCATCATCCAGACCTCATGTAACAGGGGAGTTACAGGTCAGAAAGAAGATGTACCGACAATATTAGGCTGATGAGCCTGGAGATGATGCACATGGAAGCATTGTTCACTCTCTTTTCTAATACAAGAACAAGGAGAAATCAAAGGAAAATAGCGGGCTGTAGGTACAAAAGAAACAGTAGGAGACTCCTCCTCACATAGTTAAGCTGTTGAACCCGCTGTCACAGGACATGGCGGCTGCTATGTGTTTACAAGGTCTCAGAAGGCAATTGGACTAACTCCCAGAATAAAAATCCATCATGATTTAATAAGTACAAAGATACTACCTCCAACTGATGAAGCCCTTGAGCCACATATCATTGGATGCTGGAACAGTGCACTGGTGAGTTATTACTACAGGCTTAACCCAGTTCTTATAGTCATCTCTAGGCACCCACAGCTGGCCAGTACAGGCATTTTATGTTCTTATCCAAGTACCAAAAGGATAGACACCGTATAAAAACTTAGGTAAACAGGATGAAAAAAAAACAAACCCACAGAAATTACTGTTGGATAGGAATAAGGCAAATCACCAGAGCTTTGTGCTGAGACCCCATGCCGTTCGGTATTATGTACCTATGGTTATATAACAAGCCCAATTCTCTCTGAATCTTAAGAGTCCCTTAATTTTCAGGAGCATCAAATTCATTTGTATATCCTAGAATATTAATTTTAAAACATGGGTCAAGTACGTACTAACTATTTCACTGTTCTACAGAGAAGGAGCAGAAATATTGTTACTGGCAATGGAAGAACGGATTGTCCAAGTGCAGTATTTCTTTGTCCAGGAAAAGACTAAACAGACCTGTGGTTTTCTTGTACTCAGAATCACTCATCTTTCATCTGTGTAGTCCAGTGCCCACATAATGTTGTTACTGAGAACAGCAATCAAGTTGCTTAAAGGACTCATAGCCATTTGAGAATTTTTACTGCTTCCATTTTCCAAGGGTGGAGAAACAACTCCATTCGAATTAAAAAGGCAGACACAGGGCCAGTTCAATAGGTAAACGAGTTTTCACACACAGTTAATTGTTGTGTTAAGGTTTCAAGAAGGTGATGCATTACAACATGTTTTAAAACAGCATGTTACGTTTGTGTATGTTCTCCTTTGGACATCTTCTAACCCTAGGTGAAAAATATTCTGGCTAGACAATCCACCAAAATATGATGTAAGCAGTTATAAGGGAAAAAAAACAACCAACCAAGTGAAACAATGAGAGACAGGTAGACATTTTCCTTCCCTTAGTATTTAGTAAACACTTCTTAATCTTTAACACCTCTGCAAAACAGAGGTGATATTACCATTCAATAAATTCAAATAACAAAGAGAAGTTCTGCAAAGTCTATCTGAGGCTCTGTGTTTCACCCCACATTTTGGTTTGAGACACCCACATTCCCAACTGAGCCTCCAGAAGCTTTCCAGAACAGAGTCCTGAATGCTTTCTCAGGGTTCATTAAGCCAGTCCCTACCAGAAGTATGAATACAGGTCAGTAACACCTGCACTGTGAGCCTGCATCCCCTCAGGGATCACAAGCAAGGGAGGACACCTTCTCACAATACCCTAAGCAGTGCTATCCCCAGCTGCGACATAATCATCTTTCCCAAAATCTGTAACCATATACCTGAGTCTCAGTTACCAGCAGTTCCCACGCAGGGCTGGCCAGCCATCCCTTGTCAGTGGGTTCTCAGAGTGTGTGGGAGAACCCATGGTCCTCTGCTGCAGACAGTGAAAACGCAGGCACCATGTCAAGGGAGCATGAGTGGAAAACATAAAGGGTCAACCTAAAGGGTCTCATACTGAATCATGAGTTCTAATATGTCTGTGTACTAATGCCACAGGACGTCATCTCTGCTGGCAATGATGTGCAAAGGCTCGCACAATGCCAACCACAGAGTCACCGTATCGACCTCTTACCTTGCAGGAAACGTCTGGATTTAGGGGAACAGAGGAATCAGATGTATACGTCTTGCTAGAACAAGATGATCATAAACAGGCTAATATAACAGAAAGACACATATAGGGAAATGGGATTTTAATACTTGTCTTCCTGTTTAGCTGGAGGGAATAAAATATGCAAATGAATGACAGGACCTTAAGATATTATTAATGTCCTTCCTGTTAGCAGAATATTTAATTGCACGCATGCTCCTCTGAACACTTACTCCTTCCAAAGGGTAATGCAGGCCATTTTGGAGTGGGGAGGTTGGGACTAAGAGCTTCAGACAGATTTCATTTTTAATCTTAGATGTATGCAGCTGCTCTCTAGCCTTGAATGCGTGGTCTCTGCTTGCTTCAGTGCTCTTTGCATTAGGAAAGAACAACATGCACACACATACACAAAGAAAGATAACTGTAAAGGGGAAGATCATTTGCAAAGCCGGCGTGGTTCACCGAAAAGGGAAGAAACAGCCCTGTGACTGCATGTAAAAGGAAAAGGGATCAGGGTGAACATAGCAAGAGGCCACCGAACCACTTATGTTAATATTTTGCTTTAATTCTTCCCTAGTTGATTCTAAGTTACTGAAGGAAAATCAAATTTTAATAGCCAGGGTAACTCTGCTAGAATATCACAATATTTAGTGAGTCTAGAGGCAGGAGAGAGGAACCAGCAGTAGCTGATTTTCATTTTGCTTTTTTTCTTTATAAAAAGGAGAAAAATACCCATATATATAATTTGTTCACCCAATACCAAGGGCTTTGTGTCCTTGTGCTGTCGTCAGATATGACACTGCAGGCTACCACTGAATGGCACTCGCAGTTCCTAACCCCAGCTGGGGCATTTTTACTCACTAACACAATGGGAGACAAAACTGTGTTTACTGCAACCTTTAAATTCCACTGCCAAATTAATTTTATTCTATGTCTCAGCCACATCCCCATCTTGTCTAGCAAAGAAATCCACTGTGACTTACAGATTAACATATTTATTGGTATATAATTTGTAGGTGCTTATCTCCAGCACTGAGTCCAGGATTTGGGGCATTATACCACCACTGACCACTAACTGAACTTCTGGTTCTCTCCTACTCTTGGGCTTTATGCATATTTCTACCCCGCTCTCAGCAGGGTATGGGTTGACGCAGCACTGTACTGCATTCGGCTTCTTTTGGAAAAAGTATCAAGTCAGAGTTCAGCCACAGGCAGGGCACTAAAACAGAAATTAAACCAATGGATGCCAGAAGGTGGAAAATGGTAAAGTGCACTGCAAAAGCACTGAACTCTGAAACATCTTGACAAAATGCCATATTGTGGTGGCAAAGCAATTATAGAGTTCACAGTCTTCCCTACCGAGAGAAATGGCTCAGGTTTCATTTCTCCAACCTACTGTTTCAGGCTTTCTGCCGAATCAAACAGGATTAAATTGATTTCCACTTTGCTCACTTGCAGATGTACAATTAATAAGTAATAGAAATATAACTGCATTAAGAAAATCGGATACTAAAAAGTATGGATCTGTGACAAAAAGTAAATTCTGTGGCTAGAGAACACAGGGCCATTACTATAAATTAATTTACTCTTTAAGCAACCCTGTAACAGATCCTACTTTTTCAGATGGGAAACTGGATCACAGAGTTCTTAAAGAACAAAGTTCCATTTTTTTCCCTGTGAGGCCTCCACTTTTCTTTTTAAAACTTTCAGTCCTCTTTTGCCCTCTCTAATAGAAGAGCCCATGCCGTAGCTCTTCAGGGCAGTACATGCCAGGCTCAGGTCTGCTTCCAGTCACGGACTCTTTTAAAGACAAACAGATAGAGCTTAGCAGGTCAGCAGAGTAGGCTGGTGAGGAGTAGAAGGCACTGTTATCCATGTCAAAGAGCAACTTAAAACCATTCTTGGCTTAATCTAGCAGAAATCTTCCCTATTGGGGAAAAGTGTGCAGGACAGGGACTACCAGTGCCACCGTGAGGTTTGGTCCTGCATTCGTTCACTACTAAGGCACAGAGTCAGACACAGAGGGACTAGAACTGCGTGTGCAGCTTATCTTGCTTTTCTAGCAAATACTGAATTTATGACAAAAATATAAGAAGGAGACAGAGAAACATAATATCTGTGAACAGTATCAAGGAAGTCTCCACAAGAAATACAAACTATGCCTGTATCTTTTTGAACATGAAACATATTTTCCCGTTGCACTTCATTCAGTGGAAAAAATCCCAGCCATTGTAGCTGAACAACTGGCCTTTATATCTAGGCTCTAGAAGAGCTGCTTAGCAAGGAGAGTCATTAATCTATTTTCAAACCAGTACTAACAATTAGCTCTTAATGAGTGTTTTTCATAAAAAAAGACAGAAATAATCTGGTTTAAGATAAGTGATTTCTGTACCTACTCCAGCATGAGGCCCCTGTGCGACATCAGCAGCACATGTCGAGTACTTGAGAAAAGGTTTGCTTGTGACCTGCGGCAGGGACACAGATAAATAGCAGATTTCAGAGTTCAGCTAGAGGTGGCATTACCTCCTACCCTTGCTTTGTCAGTGCACTTCATCAAAGGCCTACAATGAGAAAGCACCCACTCATAATCTAGAAAGGGAACTGCCATTTTTCAGCCAAAGATCTAACAACACTTGACAAACCTGAAGGGTTTGACCGTTGCCGTATGCTGGCAATGCATTGACTGAGAAGGGCTTTCAGGAGCAAAGCGAGACCATAGCTTGCTTGCCTCCCTGTGGATGCCATGCCTGACCATACCCTGCACGGGTTAATTCGGGTAGAAGCATAGACCTGCGTTCTATGTGGCACTTCTGGCACTGGCCACAAAGACAAACAGATGGACAGGCAAGCGTTTGACCTTAATACTTGTGCAGATAAATAGAGAAAGGAAACTGAGCCACTGAGTCAGGCTAAAGTGAAGCCAGGACCCAGGAATTTTAATTACTATTCCACGCACACTCGCTTTCACACCTCCATGAACACCCTCCCAAGCCAAAGTTCATGGCTGGATCCAAGCTGTTTAGTGTTGCAATTAGGGCAGGGCAGCCTATTACCACAGTGCTGCTTGATAATGAAATACTTAATGGTTCGATTAACAACTTTTAACAATTGCTTTTCTAATTTCCTCTGTTCACTGGTGTTTATTTATTTATTTTATTCTACTCCTCCTTCCTCCTCTTGTCAGGCAAACATAACTAGGAGAGACCTAATTAGCTGAGAATATTGCTTAGTAAAAACTTTGCTAATGACTTACTCTTGCCTATAAACCCTGGGGTGTCAGCTTCTCATGTGTCAACAGCTTCCTGTGAAGCCTCATCATTTTGTATGTGAACTTTGATCCATACTAGAAAATTAATTACTAACTCTTATAGCTTAATGGATCAAAAGAAGACAATTCAGAACTAGCTGAAGAGATCTGTTCATTTGTTTATGGATCTGCTTATGTATTTGTTAAGAACATGCTCCACAACTTTATCACATGAAAAACTTTCCAGTGAAGTGTCTGACTTTAAGTGGGCCTTTTTTGCCTGGTTTAGCTGCTCTTAGCCTTTAGCTCTCTTAGCTTTAGGGCTCACTTTTCCAAAATGGTGTACTTTGAATATGACCAGAATAGCAAATGTTCTCAGCTATGCCACATAAACATCTTTGAAGTGGACAATGGGGCTCACTCCAAATTCTAGGCGCTCCCACCTGGGAAATAGACTCTTCAGAGGTGTATATGGCCCACAGTCCCTACATCAGCTCTGAAATGCTGCTGCGTCCTCACATCTTTTTGCACTGGGAGGATGCAGGGTGATAATGCTTCTCTTTCAGTACTGTTGGTGCCATCTGAGTTTGCTTAACACAGGGAGAATATAACTCTGCCCTTACCCTCCCAGTGTCAATAACTCTCCCAGGGTCAATCCCCCTGCTTTCTCCCCATGCACCAGAGCACTTTATCCCAATGACTAGACCTATTCCCAAGCATTTGACTGAACCTGTCCTTGATTTAACACCTCAGTTAAGGTCCACCTCAGCCCCAGGGCAAGAATCCGGCCTACACCATCTCCAACAGCAGAGTTGCAGACCCTCTTGCTATTTATTTGGAAGGCTAAACTTTGGAAGTCAAGGAAATGTGACAAAACCTACTCTGCTAGTTCCTCTGTCGTATGCATCATCAGCATGGCACTATGGATCACAGGACTTAGAATCATAGAATCATAGAATAGTTTGGGTTGGAAGGGACCTCTAAAGGTCATCTAGTCCAATCCCCTTGCCGTGGGCAGGGACATCTTCAACTAGATCCGGTTGCTCAGAGCACCGTCCAACCTGACCTTGAATGTTTCCAGGGATGGGGCATCCACCACCTCTCTGGGCAAACTCTTCCAGTGTTTCATCACCCTCAGTGCAAAAAATTTCTTCCTTATATGTAGTCTATATCTACACCCCTTTAGTTTAAAGCCATTCCCCCTTGTCCTGTCACAACAGGCCCTGCTAAAAAGTTTGCCGCCATCTTCTTTATAAGCCCCCTTCACTTGACCTGGCTTGAATTAAGTCCTTCAGTTGCATTTGTCCCACCATCTCCTCCTCATTCATGACTCCTAAGAGGTGTTTTGCTGTAATTGTCCTAAATGGTGCTATTATCACTTTGCAGGTTTCATCAGAGCAAGACGAGCTTTTGCCAACAGGGACGAGAGGGTGTGTTTCTGGGCAACAGCTTTGCCTGGGAAAGTTTCTCTGAAGTCATATGAAAGAGAATCAACCAAAATTATCAAAGAATCTAAAATATTGGAAAACATATTAATGCTCAGAAATAAATAACTTATATTTTACAGAATAATTATAGATGATATGGCATCCACACTCAGTGTGGTCTGGTTGGTAGAAGGTGGCAGGACTGACCAGCATTCACGACCACAGAAAGCTGCCTGGACACAGATAAAAATCTTTACATGATGTAAGAGCCAAATCAGAACCAAATCATCTGTATTTTCAGTCAGGTTGTGGTTTCCCCTGAGTCAAAACCAGAAGGGGGATTACTATCCTGGGTGTATAACACCAGAAAACCATAAGAAAAGCTATTGCTGCAGACAGAAGATCAGGCAAAGGCTCTCATAAGCTTTCAGTAATTCAGGAGTTACATGAAGTGCCCTTGTCTCCAGACCCTGCATATGATTTCACCTCCGAGACTGTATGAAACCTAGGCCAAAATCAGACCAAACAACAGCTTTCAGCTTATCTGTGAGTAAAGGATGGCAGGCAGGAAATCCGGTTCAATGTTCTCTTTCCTGGGTATACTTTTTTTTCCACTGTGTCAGTAATCTTCACACTTTTCACACTATAACACACTTTTTCTCCCCCTGATGACCATATACCACACAAGAATCTAAAACTACTTTTCCTTCTCCGTGAGGGGCTGCAGCCTCACCACTAACCAGTATAAAGCAACTGTCTCTGTGACAAGGACTACAAGCACAAAATCTGAATCGCAAATCTTACCAGCATTTATGTTTTTATAAACTGTATTGACAGCAGCAGATTGAGAAAAAGGGAACGGTGCACTCTAATTTTAATAAAATGCTTGCCACAGTTTCATTGTGTCAGACAGTAACTGAAAGTCAGCTGAGCTTTCAGGAAGGCACAAATGGGAACTCTTAAGGATATAATATACACTACTGGCATTTAAAAAGACAAACACCAAGTACAGAGCAAAGGGAGCTAATTTAATAAAATAAGGGTTTGGCAGCGAGTGTTTATTTGTCTTGGAGGACTTTTTTCTTTTTTTATAGAGCACCATTCATGCTGCTCATTTTCAGGCTTGGTTACATCCCTGATGGATAATTTTCCAGTTACTACCCTTATTAAAAAATACTAGACTATTTCACAGCAGTAGTCCCAATCACTGTAGCAATACGGCTGCATATTTTGCTATTCATCTTCAAAATGTTCCATAAATATTAAAGACTAGACCATAACACCGCAATCTACCTTGAATAAAGGTAGCCCATAGCTATTCCAGCCTAAGAACTTCATTCTCTGTGCCCAAACACTGCAGTTTCCCACTTGCATCCTTGTTGTTCTAAGGGATTTCATGTAAGTAGAAGTGTGGTTTTACCTGAGTTTTTATTCCTTATTTGTCATCTAAATGAGAGCTGAGGCCTCTTGAAAAATCTAAGCATGACAGTGAATACCACACCCATGAAAACTGGCCTTTCACTTTCTAAGGTGTCCTTGATGCTCTGTGAGGACTAAGCAGCCAGGGTAGAATCTTCTACTAGAAGCCCATATACTAAAATGGTTCTCCTGAATTTAAGCAGCACTGCATTGGACTACACTAAAAGCTTTAGAAGAGGCATTATGCAAAAACCATGTCAACACATAGCCCTTAAAAAGTTTTTTCAAATCATTCTCTAAGATGCTAGGTCCACTTATTAGTTTCAGAGGAAACTGAAGAGGAAACACAGAGAAAGGATAAGAAACCAAGATTTTCCAGTTTGAAGATTGTTTCTCACACTACTTTTTCATGCCAACAGTGCTATCAAGCGGTTATTTCTCATGAAGACCGCTTCCTATAATCTTCAATACACTTCAGCTTGGTTATCAGCAGCTGCTTACCCAAGACCTTGGAGGAGCAGGGGGTAGCAGGCACTGTCTGTCTGCACTAGGGTGTGAGCACACGATTTCCAAGTGAAGAAAGAAATTTTGATGTTGCTCTAATATTACATTGGGTCTACATAAATATATTTTGTACCGAAGATGAAGATGTCATGTTGCTAATTCATCTGTCATCACAATAGATACATAACCTTGTATCATTTATATCTTTATTGTATCTTCAAAAAAAGTATAGAAGAAAGCTACAACTTCACTAATATACTGTTTATTTTAATGCAGAAGCACCTACAACTATATAAATGTTAAGTAACCATAGCTGATTAATTCTGTTAAGGTTAATTGCAGTTGAATGTAATTTAAAGATTCATTTGAAGTTAATTATATGTTCTTTTAATAATCAACATTTTCATATTGCATAAAACAGCTGGTAGGAAAATGCTTTTATGACTATTAAGTCCCTGTTGACGTCTAAGAGATACCAGGGAGATTTCTCTATGAAATGCATGCAACTATTTTCCCTCTCAGCTTCAGACACTGGAATAGGGCCTTATAATCACAAAATGCTATGCAATTTTTTTCTGGAATTCAGACCACCTTTGGTGCCTCAAACTGGTACCTCAAAACTTGAGTAATGTATCCAAAATCAGTCTGGAAAAATCTTGACTGCAGGAGGCTTGTATCACAATGGGGTGACAATCATTTCTGTCGTGGATATTTCAATTCATCAAAGATCCAATCAATCCTTTAACTTTTAAAAGGGATTACTTAAATTATGGGAGAGTGAATATCCTAGTCTCACAGAATGAAATGCTTTCAATAAGAGTAGCAGTTCACTCAAGATTTGTGCACTGATACTGAGACATTCTGAGCATTTAGCTGCAGAGTACAGTCTCATTATTTTTCCCAGTCCAAATCATTGTCAAAAGCACCTGGACTTCCAGAGAGGTATGGCCTTGTAGTCTCAATACAAAAGCAGACACAAAAGTTCAAAACTATCATCATTTCATGTTTTTCCAACATGTTGCTTTAGGGAAGCAGTTTCAATTACCTGCCCTGGTTTCTAGCAGAGATAAAAACTTTCATTTAACATTTTAGAGGTGCTATTTTGAAAAGTTCATATATTTCTTGTAAAATACCTGAAGCTACTATTCTAAAAGCATTGAACAATGCCGAAGTGATATTTATGTAAGTTAGATCTTCCACCTACATTTTTTTACTCATGGTTCTAAAACCACAACTGTGATAGGCATCTATAAGAGTTAACAAAAAATCTGATTAGAAAGTATAGCTATATTCTGCTATGGGAAGCCAGGCTCTCACCTCCCAGTAATCTAGCAAGCACTGTGTAAACGACTAGAAAACACATCTGTAAGAAACAGAAAAGAAAAGGGATACTGACAGCAGCATTTGTGAATTACAGGCAGGGAGTTCTAAAAGAACCAAAACTGGAAATGAAAAATCCTTCTTCATTCTACAAGCTATAAAAAACTAGCTGAGCTATTAACCCACTTTTCATTGAGTTGACTGGGGATCACGGTGGGTCTGTGTTCAGTACAAACCTGAACACCTTTCTGCCATTGGAGTATAGAACTGTGCTGCTTCTGGTTCACACAGGGGTAAGAAACGAGGTGTCTTGTGTTCTGGCTGTTGTTGGACATCTGGACCTTGTCACTGTAGCTGTGTTAAACTAGAGAAATTCCACATCTGAGACAGTGTACTAATCTTATGAGAGGGAGCATTTCCATTACTTAACATAATGATGTTGTACACAGAAGAGATATGCAAAGCTCAATAGAAGCATGACCAGAAACAATTGTGGAAACTTAATCTAAAATTTGTTCCTTCTCTGCATTTCTGTTCAGCCAGCTTAGCATTTTTTGCACATTGTTTAATTCTAACAGGCTACATGCTGAACAGTCGACTGTATTAACAACGGTATTGTTGATTTTTAAATACAAAAGACAGAATGAAAACTACCTGGAGGAGGGCTCAATTAATGCATTTCCACATCTCTAATAGAACTACAGATTTCCTCCTTTTTAATGATACCTACATTTGAGGAATACAGATGTTTGTTTAAATAATTCTGTAGTATATATTTCTTTTACAGAAAGCTGCTTCCAGTGGACTGGAGATGAAGCACAACACTGGCAGTAGTTTTGTAAGATCCTAGTCCTAAACCTCAGACATTAGACCTGGTTTGTACCTCTCTTAATGCGATAAATATTGAAATTTTATTCTGTAAATCTTGAACCATGAATGAAGTGGTACCATCTTAACAACTTTATATGGATTCTAAGTTTTCTTCATGACAGCATGGGGCTATCTTGCAAGAAATATCATCACAGACTTTTTAAAAATCTATACAAAATATAGACTTACTTCGGACATAGTCCCATCCTTTTTCTAATATGGGAATGATTAAAAATACTTGGCCCAGAATATACCTATTTTTCAATTATTTTTCACCCTTCTGTCTCCTTTCTGTAAGCCGTAAGTCTCTAATATGAAATACAGAGCTGTACTGGTGTAAGAGTTTGGTGGCTGATGCTGTAACTCTTACATTCCAGGTTGTTTCCCTATGTCAAATTTGGGCATGTGATTCTTTCTTCAATACTTCTGGAAGAAACTGCCAAATGAACAAAGTCAGCGCACATGGCCTTTAGTCAATTTATTCTGACTTCAATAATTACATGGAAGTACTGTTAATACCGGCCACTTGGTTGTATTCACATTGTTTTCAGAGTGTCATCCTTGCAGTTCATGCAACTATCTTATATTTCTTTACTTTCTTCACACAACATACATTTCAAGTTATCATACTTCATTGTGTCAATGGGAACAGATATACTCATGTGCTGCATCCCTTGAGTTTCAAAGGCAAAGGATAATGTAGTATCACACATGATAAATCCATTTTTCACTAAATGCCTTATCAACTTTCCACCAGTGTAAAACACTTCAGATCTGAGACACCCCTCATCTGGCCACCTCAACACCTGCAAGACTGAAATGGTCACGAGGAACAACTTTTAGTTGTTCCACGACATTTTGGAAGACTTCCTTTAAGTTCAAAGAGTTCCCAGGTTAAACTCCCAGTTCTCTCCACAAGTAACACTAGCATCATGTCTCCTCTTCTGAGGGCTGAGCACCAAGAATTTCTTCACAACATTATGTTACTTTATAGACAACCCCAACCTCAAGGTCTGGTGCCTTCTACTCTTCACAAGTCTTGTGTCACATTAAGGAATACAGGTGGTGAGCAGGAAGACACGAAACCAGGTGAAACATTCTCTGGACTCAACCAGTAAATCCATGTTTCCAATAATTACTGCTAAATATAAAGAATAAAGCAGCAAGATGACTCAGCTACCTGCCACCAGTAACTTTCAGAGAACTATTTGTGTGAGAGTACTCAGGAGGGTTGTATTGTTGGCTTGGCAAAGACAAACATTTATTCATGTCAAGAAAAACAACTTGTAAAACTCTCTCATCTACCATAACATATCATCAGGATGATCTCTCAGAAAACAGAAGTTAACCAGACAGCTATAATTACTTCCCTTTGTTGTGAAAGCTGTACGTTCTCCTTGTGGAATAATATTTCATCTTCAAATTCATCTCCTTTCTCACTTAGCGGCTTTGCTCGTATTCAGAATTTTTGATTCCTCCTCTCCCTACCCCCCCCCCCCCCCCCCCCTCAACCCCCAGTGAACTGGATAGCTTCTGCTGTCAGTGCTTCTAAGCATCCTTTTGCCAGATGACTATCCTATTTAACTATTTTAGTTGAAGCATAAAAGCAAGGAGAACTCTTTCTTAAACAGATTTGAAAACCTAAGCCTTTAACTGAGCTTCCTGAGTAATTCAGGCTTGGAAAATAAGGCTTTTAGTTTGGCTGTTCTAGGAAAGACAGAATCAGAGAATTGTACTTACAGGAGCTGTAGTAAAAATCACTGCACAACATTAAATAGTCCTCTGTTTTGTTTGAGATTTGCGGCTCAGAACTGTAAGTGTGCAGGAACAATTATGGGAATTACTGAGGGGATCTAACAGAGAGTGAGTCCCAGTGCTTGGGAGCAGGTTGCAGCCACCAGGTTGGGAGGCAGGCCGATATCAATACTGTATAAAATCAAGGTCAGGAACTGAGAAGTTAAGGTGGATACGAAGTTGAAAGGCAAGGTAATAATGTTGTCAAAAGTCAGAAAAATAAGGAGTCAAATATGGCCACAAAGGCTGTTTTGCAGGAAGTGCAGGATTGCTGGTCAGGAGTCTAGCTCCAAAAGAGAAGGGACAGAGCAAAAGCAGAGAATACAGAATCCAAATGGCTGCTCGAACAAAGGAACAAGGGTCAGAACCAGGAATCAGCGATGACTGCCCAGCTCACATATGCAAACAACAAGCAGCCCAAAGCAACTGATGGGATAAATCTTACACCCGTTTGGATGCAGTAGATCACCCAGCAGTTTTACAGACCATTTCTCAACTGATTGGGCTTGTCAGGCTCTTTGCTGTCCAAGCTGGAGCCCAGATGGTGACAGAAGAGTTTGGTTGTCCAGCTGAAATCTAACAGACTAATAACAACCTTTAAATAAATCATGTGACTTCCCGAACTGCTCAGCAAACACTGGTTCTTGTGACTTCATTTTTACTCAAGCATATACTCAAAACATCCTTCACCTCCCAATGGAGGTTTTATAGAGTCAAGATACAGAGCAAAGCACTCAAAGTTGAAAAATTAGTTGTTGTGGGATATAAAATTTAGTTAACTGTAACAAATATTTGGGACCCCTCTGTAAGTAGCATGTAAGTTGCTCATTTTACAGCCCCCAACAAATGCAACTGACAATTTATCAACAAATAAAATTTACTTATAGCTTTAAAATCCTGTGTGTATGACATTTGTGGATTCAGTAATTGCAGGGGAAGGAAAAGCCAGATTAAAATTATCATAACAGAAATTTCCTGACTTTGATTATAGCGGGCAAAAGGACATTTTAGGATGCTGCAACTGCCCTGGGTGTTTTACACAGAGTATGAAGTGCTGGGAAGAGCAGCGTCTGACAGGGTAGAAGGAGAAGCAGTTCTGTTCTCTGAATCTCAGTTAACTGCTTGTTCTGCCCAGAAACCTCTGAGAGGTAGAACTGTCACTGATTGTAAGCTGCCTGCCCTCCGTGGCCTGACTCTTTGTAGAAGCATAAACAGGTCTATCAGGACTGTTATCATGACTGCCTCAACGAAATTATTCCATTTAGAGTCTCTCATCCTTCTGGAAACAAATGCTGCAAGCATGAACTGCATGTAGGTGTGGTTACACCTACGCAGATACTAATCATAGATTAAGCTAGATAGATGAAGCATCAGAAGTCAGGAACTTCTATAAACACAGATATTTAATGCATAGACTGGTAGAGTGAGTGTCTGCTGATAATCTCTGTTAGTTTGATGTAATAATATATGGCTTTATTTTAAGCTCAAGCCAGAAGTACAGGATAACCTTAGACCTATTTAGCCAACTTTTAGTCCAAAGTAGAAAAATGCAGGAATCCATAATCTGTCTGCTAGTTCATTACTACAACACAGGGGACAGCAAACAACCTCAGTATCATACACTGACAAAGGATAACTTTGAGATGGAGTAAGGAGACTACAACACCCTCCGAAGACACACCTGGGTTTGAGTAAAATAATTCTTTTCAGTGGTGTTTTAAAATTGCATCCCAGCTTCAATCAAGTGCATCTTGATGTAACAGGAATACAGTTCAGAGGAACTCGAGCGACAAAGTGCTAAAGAATGTTTTAAATAAGAAAGTCACAGCATGAGAAGGCTTGCTAAGAACTCTGCTGGCAGGACTCAAGAAAGAACTGAGCAACTTTAATAAGAAGATCAGGGTAAATGAAAGCAAAATTAAAAAAAAAAAGGCAGAAGAGGAAAAGAAAGGCCAATGTAATAGAAATCTTGTCTGACTACAAAGGCTGAAGAGATGAAAGGCAAAAGGAACTTTATGTGTTTTCTACCTTCTTGTTTTTGGGCTCAGATGCACTGGCGCATCTCTGCAAATGTTAGCAAGTCAGAAAGCAAATCAAAAGAAACAGCTCTGATACGGGGAGTGCGCTTTTGAAAAGGAATACATCTACCGAGAGTGTAATGTGGCACATCAGACCACCTGGATAATGAGGGGCAGCAGATGAGAAGGAGGACGAATCATGTCACCTCCTAAATGAGAAGGCTGATGGCCGAGATGGGTCCATTTTGCTGGAGCTTTCATTAGGAATCATTTGTGTAGCAGCACTCCAGGCCTCAGTTTTGGCGCTCTCTTTCCTGTGCAGAAAAAGTGCTGTTGGACATGAGATTTCAAGGAGCTAATCTCTGGCTTGGAGCCACGGATGACCAAGCTCTCTCCTCAAACGGTTTCCAGAAAGCTTGCAAAACACTGAGCTAAAGCCCATTTTTGCCTACATTTTCCTAGAGCTTCAGAGAACATTGTGAAGTTAAACAAAATTGCCTAAGTGTTGTGACTTGTGAACTTCATCTAAAAATGTTGATTTATCTTTTAAGATTGTTAACTGGTTCAAAAATTTCTTCTGATATCCAAAGATTTTTGTCTTAAAATTGTAACAAGTAAGCAAGTTATATTCATACATAAATGTAATGAAAAACGTAATTTTTTTGGTGAAGTTAAAAAAAGGGGGGAAATGGGTACATAAATTGACAGAAGTTTAAACAAGCTTTTGAGATTTTGTCAAAAATCTTTTGACAGCAAGTTTCCAATGGAAGTTCAGGAGAAATGTGGATAAGTGTAATTATTCTGATGAATAAACAAAGGGCTCAAAAGAGCAAGTTGAAAAATGGCATAAAAAGGAATAGCCATGGCCTCTTTCATTTATGTTTTAGCAACACATTCATTTGAAGTCTTTACCTTTACTGTGAAATAAAAATAGGATGGATGTGTAAGCAAGAACAACTTGTTAATTTGTGAGAATTATAGAATTAATCCTGTAATGCTATTGCTGTTGTTTTTCTCACTGAATTTTGTGGTTTACTTTCACAAATATTCATGCAACTACATTTACTGACCAAAGTGAATTTCATCACTTGCTGCTGGTATTCAGAGAGGGAACTTTACATTTACTCATGTGAATATTCAGACCATTCAAAGTGCTGAAGGAATTGAAAAGCATCATCTGAATTAATTTACAGCTACTCAATTAAACTCAAATAGCTAAATAACAAAAGCAGAACAATATTAAATCTTTTTGATTACAAATACATTTGGTGAATTAATTTAGAAACTGGACATTGCTATGTTTGTCATTAAAACAAGTTCTCCACTGGCTAATCATCACTTACAAACACCATGACAACAGGACAAGAAAGAGGATGGGTTGTCAGGTAATGATTAAGTGCCAGCATTACATTTTGACCAGTGCTTGGACTAGCTCTACTGTTTGATTGTCTCCAGAAAATTAGGTTCTTTTCTCATGAAGTTTTATGTTATTCTATTACCCAGTTTCACTCAGAGCTACAAATGGAAATATTGGAAGAAAAAAACATACTTGAAAACAAGGCCATGAATGAGGCTATTTCTGTTCTGTTTCAAAGCCAGCCAGGGATGACAAAAAGCTCAAAGGAAAGTCTGTTCTAATGAGATTTCTCCTCCAAAGATTTTTGGATGCACTTGGATACATGTTTGAACCCTTCAGGGTTTATCTGATCAGAAATGAATTTCTGGGCAACCCTCAAATGTTCATGGGTCCCAGTCATGACCTGGAACATCTTGTTGCTAAGAGTGAGGGAGATTTCTCCATCACCTGTTTTGTTTTCTTTTCTGTTCTGAATAACAGTAGGGAATAACACATAGCAGCAGAGAAACACACAGCAGCATCCCTAGGCAATGGGGCTGATCTGCAGTTCCCATGGAGACAAGTATGCTTACTTAGGCATTGAGAGAGAAGGGTCTTTTCTCCTGTCACATTTTCTTTAAAATTTTAGTCACTATATTGTAATGTCAGCCTTCTTATTTTTTAAAAAGGTAACACAGTTCACATCATTGCAGTTCTGGTCCTTATAACTCCAGATCTCAGATTAAAAAACAACAATGCCAAGAACTGCGGAGACATTAATATCATTTCATATTTTGTCCTAAGGGAATAGGTGGTTTCAGATCAGGTTCAGGTGTAGGCAGAGTGTTGAACGGCACACACACGGAGCAGCAGTTCTGTCCTGCCTGCCGCCTGGCTGCACTTCCACTGAAGTGGTTTTAAGACTTAATTCCACCACTGCTCTCTCACTGAAATGAAAGAAGAGAAACAACTAAGGGCAGAATCTGCCTAATTGCTTGCAAAGCCCAAGGGCTTTCTGCAAAGAAATGCAGGGTTATGTCAACTATAAAAAATGAAAGAGCCGGTGCTGTTTCTCTCTTCCACATACTTGCAACATTCTTGCTGTGTACACATACTCCCTTTGCTCTCTACAACAACCCTTTCCATTATTATCAACCTTACCTTCCTAAACAGCATCCTGTGTTTTCTGAGCCAAAGACAATGCGTTTCGTCAGCAATCCTACATTTCTGGAGTAGATGGGGATTGGTAGTATTTGCGTAGATTTGTTTGGCCAAAGATTGCCATATGTTACTTCAAAGATAGTAGTTTTCCTTTTATTTTTATCTTTTTTTTACATTACTTGCCAGACATTTTTGAAGGTCTAGAGCATAAGCCAAGAGCAGATTTTAGTTGGTTTTCAGCACTGACCTCTTATCTTCATTAATTAGAAGTAGGAAAAAAAATCCAAAAGAAAAATAATCCAGACATACTATTTGGATTTTTACATTAATTTATTTCTCCTGTGTCTATCTTGTAAATATTGCCACGAATAAGTTTCCTATCAGATGTACTCATGAAAACATCTATTTCTAGTCAATATCATGAACTACTTCTAATTAAAATTGTAATTTACCATGACTAGTGTTTGCACTGAAATTCAGTTTCTGCTACCAATATAAGGGATAAAAACACAGTCACCTGCATCTCAGATGAACCAGCTGGGCTTCTGAACACAACACATTTGAACCAAGTGACTGTGAATAAGCTCCAGAATAAGAATTGCTCACAGAAATGAGCCACGAAGGAATCAGAAAAACTGATCTACTTCAGAAACTTTTAAACATAAAGGGTGAGAGATTCTCTGAATAGTGTATTCATTTTAGCTGACCATGCAGAGAAGAGAGGCTTTGCAGAGGGTCAGTTGAAGGTCTAGGTCCTTAATTAGCTCAATGGATTTTTGCACAGAGATGAGCAAAGGCCAGAAGGATGCCAGATGGGAGCAGCAACCAGGTGGGTGATACAATTAGTGTATGGCAATACAAAACACAGAACCAAGTCAGAAACAAACAGCTGTTGTACTTATCGCAAAGAACAAAGGCAACAACTGGAAGGAAGAATTGCAAGTCCTGATGTAGGACATGAAACCGGATTATTATAAACATTAAGGAAAACATAAAAGCACAGTAAGCATGACTGGACATTGCGCTGAATACGATGGGCTGTTCAGAAAACATGGAGATGGCACTAAAGCAACAGAAAGTGATATGGATAAACAAGTTCAGATCATGTCAAATAAGAGGCAGAAACATGCAAGTCAGGAATCAGAAACGTGGTAGCTTTATTTAATAGAGGGGGGGAAAGTGATCTTGGCAACTACAAGGCCTGATCTCAATCAGGAAAAATACGCAAGAATGAATACTGGTAAATATAAAACACAGTAAAGGATAATGTGATCTTATTTGTTAGGGTAACTGATCTTCTAGGGAAATTAGGTAAAATCTAATCCATCAGAATTAAGGAAAGCATTCAACATTGTCTCAGATGAAAAATTATTATTTATCATGAAGAAGATATGATGTGGTTCTGAACTGTAAGATGAGTAAAGAGCTAGCTAGCATGAGGAGATAATTGCTGGTGATTACAGTTCTACAGGAGTCTAATGTAGTATTTTAATTAATTAACAGGACACAAGGAGGAGATGCCAATGGTATTTTCTGGTGACAAAAAATGGAGAAGCATTTATGTCAACATAAATGAAGGCTTTTTTATTTTTTTTTTTAATAGGAAGACCTTGCTGCTCTTAAGTTCCAAAAGCATTGAAAAAACGGTCTCATAGCACAGAGCTGTGCTTCTAGGCTCTGTACCAGAACAACAATTCTGCTATTAAATGAGGAATCCTCACTTAGAAACAAACAAAAAGAAGCACAACAGTCTGGAAGTGTTAGCTCATCACTGTAAATATCAAGAAGTGTGACTCTGAGGATGACAAACTCCAGGATATGAACAAGGTAAAGTATTTCCAGTGAAACAGAATGGTATTGTACAATCGCATTGTACAAGGCAATAGCAGAATAATGTGATTCTACTCATTCTTGTTCAAGAAAAAATAATTTAAATTGGAACAAACAGTGTTCCTGAAGGGAAAGGAGCCGTTATTTTGAGAAATGGCAACTGTTTGTCCAAGCAAGGTGCAAGATGATGGAGGGTATGACTGCTATCTGTAAATATAAAGAGGAGGAAAAATAATTATTTATGCTAAAGAAAAAAAGAAACTTGACAAAAAATATGTACAAACCAGCAACAAATACAGGCATTCTAACCTTTAAAGCAGGGAGGTTCTGGAACAATCAGAAATTGGCAGTAGTACCGGAAAAATTGCCTAGGTTTACAATGGAGCTAATATATGACAAACATTTTGTGATAGGACTTCAAAAACCCAAGCACCTGCTCTTTGCCCTTGTTCGGGTGTGCCACACCTCTCCCTCATTGCTCCACGCTAACCTCTCACAGGTTGCCAATTTATATACCATCAACTAGGTAGGTGCTTTCTCACATCTAGCCTGGGCCTGATGCAGTGACTGCTCATCTCGGTCCTGTGACTGGGATCCTCTCATCATGCAAACAACCTTTCGTCAGTGCCCCCTTAAATATAATTAAAATACATTTAAGTATATATAAAAATAGAAAGAGTTAATAACTAGCTGTTGTATAGAAATCAGTTTATAAAGAAAAAGATAGTTGCACATATGCTAGAGATTTAGTGTTTCTCCTACTAAAAGATATTCTTGAGCGTAAGTAAGGAAAGGACTAAACAGGAATCAATGCCACATTTGCTGTTTTCTTCATTAGAGCCACCAGAACCCAAGGTGGGACAGATGTCTCTATCAAACACCACAGAAACATGAAATTTGAACGTTTGCCAGAGCACAAATTCATCCATTCTCAAAGAGCAGGCTCTGACTTATAACTGAAAGGGTATTTATTTCTGCAGCTGAGCAGTCTGGGTCCCTCCCGCTAAAAGACTTAACACTACACACCGCTCAGAGTACAGTGAAATTGAGACTGATGATTGCAGTGCCCCCTTAAATATAATTAAAATACATTTAAGTATATATAAAAATAGAAAGAGTTAATAACTAGCTGTTGTATAGAAATCAGTTTATAAAGAAAAAGATAGTTGCACATATGCTAGAGATTTAGTGTTTCTCCTACTAAAAGATATTCTTGAGCGTAAGTAAGGAAAGGACTAAACAGGAATCAATGCCACATTTGCTGTTTTCTTCATTAGAGCCACCAGAACCCAAGGTGGGACAGATGTCTCTATCAAACACCACAGAAACATGAAATTTGAACGTTTGCCAGAGCACAAATTCATCCATTCTCAAAGAGCAGGCTCTGACTTATAACTGAAAGGGTATTTCTGCAGCTGAGCAGTCTGGGTCCCTCCCGCTAAAAGACTTAACACTGCACACCGCTCAGAGTACAGTGAAATTGAGACTGATGATTGCCTGCTAACTCCAATGATTTGGTGACAGTGCACTTGAAATCTTTATTACCTGTTTTCTGGCACATTAACTGGACTGACTTACGCCCCAAACTGCCATAGCGGTCAGAGAAGTCCCTCTGATGGCCATTATAAACAGTTGTACTGAATTCTTGCTCGTTATTCCTTGTGAAAGAAAACCACTACGTCTGGATTATTAAAAATCCTCTTCTGTTAAAGCAGCTCTGCGTGAGTCATTGTCTGTGTCAGGGGAAATGCTGTAGCTCTCCAAGCAGCTATATAAAAAATCTCCTTGGAAATAAGGCTCCTTAGTACTGCGAGAATGTGACCTGCAGAGCTCTGTCCCACATATTCTTCCTGCCAAGTGGGCCCGGGGTAAGTAACCTCAGCCAACAGTGTGGGAGCTCTTTCTCTCTTCAGTAAGTGGTGTTAAGCACATTCACCTTAGCAGTGAGGTCTACAGGAACCCAACGAGTTCAGGAGATGATGTAATCTTCAGGGAAGAAATGGAGACTGCAAACCTCAAGAGAAAAACAAATGGATTAAATGCAGAAAGCATGAAAGCCCGGTCAGTATCACAACTGCCTCCAAGAGTTTCCTTAGTCAGGCTTAGTTTCTCTCAGCAGCTGCCATCTGTAGACGTAGTACGACACTAACTTGTGTGTATGCTGCTTTTCCACTGGATTGTGTACTGACTCAGACAGGTGAGATGATGTCAAAATAATTTTTCTAGAAGCTGTGTCCCAGTCTTTGATCCTTGATGTCGTGGCCAGATAAATTGACAGCTTCACCTCTTCATTTCCTCCCTATTCAATGTGTTGATCTCATTTACAATAACAGATCAAATTTAGAGGATACGTGCATTAAGTTATACTGAGTCTCATTCAGAAGTGATCAAAAAGCGCTATGTGTCAACGTTTTCTCTGATGAGGATGTGACATTGGAAAGGATTCCCTGCTGATTTAGAGTCAAAAGTTCCACAAAGTAGAAAGAGAAAAACCTCATTTTTTCTAAACCATAATATAAATACACACTTTGTCTTCACTTTTTTTTCAATGAGATAAGAGATTCCCTGTAATGATTTCAAGAACGTCATTGTCTTGCTAGAAACCCAAATCCTGAAAGGCACAATTGTGAGAGAGAGCCCAAAAAAGGCAGTATTCCCCTCAAAAGAATTAAAATATATTTAAAAGCATCTGTGTTCTGATAAGACTGGCTGGTAATGCAGCTGGAAGAAAAGTTGTTCTGTACCTTGCACTTTTACTGTCTTATTCCTGTAGGATGCATCTATTGATATTGATGCTTTTCTTAAAGCTTCAATTTCTAGAGGCCTCAAATCCCTAAAGCTTTCTAGAGGATAAAAAATATAATGTATTTTTTTATGTGATGAATTTCCAAGAGGACTCATGATACTAAGAATCTTCATTTGCAGTAGTAAATCGATTCACATTTTGGAGTTGGCACATCAGCCCAAAATTTCAGGGTCAAGGCACCTCTTTCATTATCTTTTCTTAGAAGTGTATCTCCTTTCACCCACTGATGTAATGCTGTGTCCCCATTTCCTCCGTCCTATCACAGTCGAGCTGCTGCACAGAAGGCTGTGAGATGCCTGTGACTGCTTCATGATGCTGTTAAAAAGGGGTATTCACCCCCTGTCTATTGTCATCTCTCAGGGAATGTTTTTTTCAACATAAGTCAGCCTTCTCTGTGTGTTAGCAAGGAGAAAAACAGGGATGTATAAACATACAAGGTAAGTATGGAGAGGAGTGCAGAAATTCTTTGGAAGAACCATATTCAGAAAGGGTTTCAGGCCATCATGGTGCACAAATACACACGTTTCCTTCTACTGCGTTCAACTTGATGATTCTTAATTAAACCCTTCTGATGAGTCCATATAACTTAGGACTCAAAAGCTACTTAAAGGAGCTTATTTCTCATCCCATTTAGGAATCATCCGATAAAGAGCTATCTATTTAGTTCAAATATAAATCGTATCCCTGTTGGGTCATCTCTGAACTCTTTACAAGATGGCATCTGTGCTGATTCACAAAAATAGTAGCACAGTTGACAGATTTAACAGATCCTATGTATTAGGAGTGGATGCAAATTAAACAGCTCTACCGTTCAACAGTTATATGCAGAATAACAGACGAGATGCCTAAGGACTCTTAGAGGGATCTGATCAGAGAAGAAGAAGCAAGACAGGAGAATTCTCTGAGTGTTGATCACAAAGAAGCTAGCTGGATAATTAGTTCATCACATAACATGGCATTCAGCTTACCAAAAAGACCACAGGGTCAACAGCTACAATAGCTACATTAGATGAAATTCTTCTGACAGAATACCACCCACAACTTCCCTGTATTGAGGGTGCTTAGAACTGTGTGTAGGTGGCATAATATTCCAGGTCCAGAAATGTGCAGAATCAAAGCCCTGAAAATTCTTTCAAAAGTTAAATTATTTTCCATTGTCATCTCACTTTCTAAGTAATTTCATCCAGCATCAGTTGCAGCTGTGACTTAAGACTTGAAAGAGCACCCATGTGTTTTCATATTGCACACCTACTACGTACAGCAGAAACTCCACTTAATGACATCATTAAACTCTGTAAAATTCTTATCTAGTTGAACAATTAATTTAATTAGACTGAAAGTTAATACATATAATTTTTACTGGGAAATAAGCTGTGCTGAGTTATTTGGTGGTTCCCGATTCCACAATTCCCATCACACACCAATTTTTCCTGATCAAGATCTTTTCCAACATAATTGGAGGGTGAAGAAATATGTGAAAATTGTATTAACGGAACGGTATTTTCAAAGGCAGTTGGTGCTAATGAGTCCAACAAGAAAAACTATAGCCAGCTATAGAAGTAAAACAGCATGACACTTAACCCTTTGCTAAGGATGGTAATTAGCAGGAAGGTCAGGTTTAGTATTAATGAGGTAGCATTTTTATTTCATTGAGATTAAGTTTAACAAGGCAAGTGGTCTAGGCTAGGGAGGAACAGTTGCTAAGTACCATCCAGAACAACACAAAGAGGCAGATGCAAAATACTCCACTCAGGAAATATTAATTAAAACACCATTACCTATTGAAACCTATGGCATGGGGATACCTCTGGGGGTTTTAAAGGCATATGAATGATTAAGGAGGCCAAATCCTTGAGCTTGTTATCTGAAGTCATTTGGGCACTCTTAAAATTCCCAGCCTACAATCTATTCTCTGCCAGGAATACATAAATGCACAAAGTGGAGGTAAAATATGGGGAGTCCTTCCCTTCTCCCAGTGCAACCAACAGACCAAAACCTTGCCACAGCACTCAAGCAATCCAAACTGCACAGTGCAGTCTGATGGAGGACATCACAGACTACTGCCCTTGGCCTCACAACGGCTGTTCAGCATCTTCATCTAGGCAATGATTTTATATTCATGAGAGTGCTACTTTCTAAACTATCTGCATAATATCTCAACTCTTTGACAGACTCAAAAAATACTTTGGAGAGAAGGGAGATATTATTAAAATGAACCCTACGGATCATCTTCTCCTCTTATATTACTGTTACTTCACCAACTAGATGGGAATGGATTTGAATTTTCTTTCTGGAGTGCTGAGAAGGAGGTTACATACATGTTGCTCACCACCTCTGCAAGAGCAACCATGTGGCTTTAGCTGGCTTTAAGTATTAATTTTCACACTCTGTGCCACACTCACAGTCCCTATTCTCATTGCATCATGAAGTGCTGAGCCTGACTTTTCCTACTGAGCGTATTTGTGGCTGGGTGATGGGATAGGGCAATGGATAACACAGACTTCATTCTTCACTCCTCTTCTATAAGAACTTCTCTCTATTCTTGCATATGGGCATTAGCGCATATGCACATGGGCGCTTGCAGAGCGACATGTGTCTGGCATGTGTGTGCAAGTGCACACCAGTGAAAGCAGTGTTTAAAGCAAGTATGTTTTTTGGGCAGGGATTCTTCTTGCCACACCTTGTCATCACTTCAGTATTCAGGGGAGCTTTGAATTCTCCTTGCTTGTCCTCCTTGTCCTCTTATGCCATGAAGCATACACCAGGCCCTCATCCACATAGACACTGCCCTTGTCATCCACTTCAGAACTAACTTGGCTATTAACAGGGAAAATTAAGAAGATGCAGTTTGATTAGACATATCAACGATAGGTTCTGGGGTACCGGGTGGTATTTAGCCAAGTGGTTCTTTGTCTGTCTCCCTGTTTTAGTACCTTGATTCTCTTCAGTGAGCACCGTACCTTGGCAGTTGCTCAGGAATTCTGAGTCATTTTCAAATACCAAATATTATTAAGTGTCAATATGATACCAAATATAGCCTCCTACTCTCCAAATCCCATCTAGACTGAGATAAAACTTATCATCATAGATCTTGAGAAGACCTGAGTATCTGTAATCTTCAGGAAACAGACATTAGTTCCTAAAGCTCTCAGATCAACCTTTTTCATCGGCCCGATAACAACAGATATTTCTCCAACATTTTCAGGCCTTCTACGATATTCTAGAAGGCCTTGTGAGCAATAGAAAACTTTGAATAAAGAATAATGCCACATGTATGAGCCTGCCACAAGTACTGCCAGATAATTCTCACAATCAGGTCTCTGAAAATCCTCCCCATTTTTTCAATACAGAAAATTGTACATGTAATTACATAAAGTGATTACTGAAATCTATAAAGCTTAAGAAATTGCTTATCTCCAGCAGTTAACAGACAAGAATCTCTATTAATGCAGGTTGATATGTTAATAAACCATTTGCTAACAGCAGTAATTGACCAATTGTGAGAAAATATGCTGTACTTAATTAATAATATCAGGAAGACAGAGTGCCCAGAAACCTACTGGCATTGCTTTTCATATTTTTGCTGTCTGTGGTAGTGGATATAGGTAAGTTGTTGCTTCTAATGGCAAATTGCTGTCAGAGCCCATTACCCGATGCAACAACAGAGCTGGATTGTGTGATAAGCTAAATAAAAACAGGAGCCCAAAGTAAACACAGAAGTTCTCTCTATAACAGCCTGTTGCTCCCCACGGGTTAAAACTTCATATATGATCTCCCCTGCCCATGAGATTTGCTAGTTTAGCAGAAGAGCTAGCTTTTCCAAGCAGACCAGCAATACCTATATATTAAGGAAGAGTAGAAACAAGGCCTTTGGGTCTCTGTCCTCTCTTTCACTGAACCTCTGAAAAGGCTAAAACATAATATGGAGTCCCAAATTATAAGGGGATGGGGGAAGAGACAAGTATTTATGTTAAAAATTCCCCAATCATTCTAATATCCTCAAAGGATAAAATTTCCTGCCCAGCTTGCCACCAAAAACTGACAAAATGTGCTTCAACAGAATTTCGTGATTTTTGTCCTTCCTTCCTTTCCCACATTTTTCTTGCACTCCTATTTGCAATTGAATGCAACAGGTAAGTAGCATTCAGACTTTCTTTCGTTGCTTTCTTATCACTTTTCTATACTCCTTTTTGAAAGTACAGCTTTTCGAAGGTTGAAGTCTTGAAGTGCCACTGAGAAAGAAAAAAAGAATAAACAAAAAGGAAACCTTTCAGATGTTTGCTTCCACTAGCAAAAAGTAGGAAAAAGAGACAATAGGGAGCAAGATGAAAGAATCGTATGTCACTAATTCAACATCTCTAGTTTTAAAAACTAAATGGAAGGCATGGATGGGAGAAGGAAGATAAACGTTTGAGGAAAGTTTTGCAAACATACTTTAAAGACTCATGTCAGCTTTTGATATTACAAAGACAGTAGTGGCTCTGGACACAGTCAAAAACAAGGTAAGGCTCTGAAAAGGTGTAACCAGGTAGCACTCACACGGTAGCAAATCTAGGTAAGGACCCTCAACTTGAAAGTCAAGAACAAATTCATCCTTTCAGGTATTCCCAACAAAACAAGATTGTTGTAATTCCTATTGTTACAACAGGAATGAATTTCTCTGTGGCACAGAATGAATTATCATCATTCCATATTTTTACTGAAATTTGATTATAAAAATCAATTTGAGCTCTCATTTACCTTCTTGTTTGCAATCATTCTGGAAACATAATTCATCTTTCCCAGGCATTCATTGGATTCCAGGAAAGAATATATGATTTCTTTTAGAGTATGCTTATCAATAAATGTGTAATGGTATATAATGGAAATACAGCTCTGAATTGAGACAGTTGAATCCAATTAATATTATTATTCTATATATTATATATATTATATTGTTATATATATTATATAATTATATATTTTATATATATTGTATAATTATAATTATTCAACATAATTACACCCTAAAAATAAACAAACCAAAGTTTCCCAGTTTAATTCTGGAAAGTACCAGTTTTAAACTAATTAATTTTTGAGACATTGCTAATAAATCTTAATACTTCCCAAGGAATAATGAATGGCTTGTAATTTAATTTTTATTAAGCTGTTACCAAGTCCTATGTTAATTAAATCCAGGCATCAATAGCAATTCCTCCAAAGTAAGAGCTGAAAATGTAAATAATGTAGTAAAATAAGTAAATACCATTGTGTTACCCTGAAACAAGATGAGCCAAGAGCACAGAGAGAGAACTAAGGAATCAAGAACTAGAGGGAAATTCTGTATGCCTGTCTCTCTCATGTAGATTTGTTCAATATTTTATAATGCCTGCTGAATTTTGCATGTATTCCACATCAACAAATCTCCTCTTCGTGTGTTAAGGGTTAGCAGCTGAGGTGACTTCTGAGAGTGAAGGGCTTGTGAAGAAACCTTTCCTCTGGGGCTGAGATGAAATAAAAGACAAGGAGGGATGAGAGAGGATCACCAGACAGAAGAGCTGCCCCCAAGGGCTTATGGGAACAGACTCTCATAGGATCGAGGATCTGGTGCCACACGCTCCTTTCCCCATGCCCAGACAGACCTTGCTCCAGCTGTGCCAGGAGTCAGTGACAAAACTCCGACTGACTGCAATGGGAAAGCTGCAGACTCAGCGAGAGCAGGATGTTAGGCCCGTGCATGTCAGGTTTTAGGTGCGTGCGTGGGAAAGTTTAATAGACGGATCACATCATAAACAAACATGGAGGGAAAGACTTTTGAATCTTCCTCTCCTTCCCTTGCAATATATTAATATGTCTTGTTATCTGTATTAGAATAATCTCTAGGGATCTCAGTCAAGCTGGAGATCCAGTATATTAATTATTTATCTGGTAAGAGAGAATCCTGGAAGATCTTACAATTTAAAAATACAAGGTAGGAAAAAAGCAAGGAAAAACTGTTTAGCATCATATTTTGGAACTCAGTTTATGCCAGAAGATTCACAGCACCACCACTTGTATTTGCTCATCCACCTCCTAGCAGACAAATCAGCCATCCTAATTTTACAAATGGAAAGTGAAGGGCAAAAAGGCTGAAGAAATCATCCAAACTCACATGAGAAGTTGCAGAGGTAGCAGTAAATAAATCCCTCTATAATAAGACCAGTTCTTTAGGTGTTTGAGAAATATATTTCTTAGGAACAGTTCAGCTTCCACATTTATTAGGGTGTACCAGTGAGACCAAAATACCGAATCTGAATATCTGGTCAGATATACCATGATTAGGCATTCCAATGAGAGATTATGTTGTATATTCAAGTAACAGGAGATGCTAAAACATTCTGCCCTGAAATGAGGCAACAAATACAACAAAACAACAAACAAAAAAACCCACAGAAACCCAAAACATTGCTGTTTTCTTTTTCTTTCTAGCAGAAGAAAGTTGAAAAGTCTGTGTATGAGCTGACAGCCATAGAAAAGTTTTCCATTCATTTATGTAACTAAAACCAGACTACATAGTCAGCCATCCAAGCTCTTCTGAACAGGGACGGCATAGTCTTCTTAATGCATTGCTTTGTAGTCATTGCTAACCTCCTCCCAGACACAAATAATCCTTGCTGAAGAATCATTTCTTATCTGAACCATATCTAATCAATAATGAAACTAGTTCCAGTCCTCCCTCAGATCACTCCTGACAAGAATTGAGGCTCGCAGGATGGACTTGGGGAAAAAAAAAAAAAAAAGAAACAGGAATTATTTGAGAGGAGGAGAAAATTAGAAAAGAAACTGGGCTTTACTTCAGATTCATGCTACTATATGCTCTTCAGGTTGATTTCCCATGATAACTCAACATAGCAACAACACAGAGGCCAGAGACATCAACAACATTACTAAGGACCAGCCTTATTTCAGAATGTGAAGAGCAACATCCTTCGGTGAGACCCAATGAAGTACAGCACAGAGAACTAGCCAAGATAATAGATTTTATTTGCATGTGTAGAAGTGCCTCCAAATAACTAATCGCATAAAAGCAATGTTATTTCTTAATACTCCACTGAAACAGTTTTAATTAAGAGACACAAATGAGGCCAAGACTTCTGGCTAGCATCTACCTACAAGCTGTAGCAACCCATTAATGCCTGTGATCTGGACATGAAAGCTGAGAACAAGGACAGGGACACCCCAAGCCTTGTTTCCGTTCTCTGAAACAGTAGGATGCATTGTCCCTGCTCCACGTCTGCAGCTAACTCGTTCCCAAAGGGGAATCAGCAGATGATCCTGAAGACCAAAGAGCCTAGTCCTGCACACCTCATTACTAATTCTATCTATCATCTCATGTATTTCAGTCATTTAACGCCAGTCATGATTTTGGCTTTAAGCTCTTCTCACCTTGTTATTCTTCTTAAAAATTCTGATGCTACTCAGCTCTCTTCATTAGAAGAGAGTCAGTGGAAGTGCAGAGGTCTCTTTGCATATTATGGAACAGGTCATAATGGAAAAGCATAAATTCCAAGAAATTAATGTGATAACACACTCGGAATAGGTGCAGAGCTTCTGCAGGAAACATTGCCTCGCACACATGCTACAAGCTGGTGATTTTGTACTCTTGCAAAGATCTGGTGGGCTTAATGATTATACATCCCTGCCTCTTGGAGAGGCAAAATGCTGCTGATCACCCCGTTTGCTGTCTCCTGCCTTTGTGAAAGGCAGCTCCTCTTCAGTCCTCCCAGTGCCATGCCAGGCAGGCACTGGGACCCTGATGGAAGCCAGCATCCTCACACAGAGGAAAGTGCTACTGACACACACATCTCACTCACATGAAAGACAGCAGCTCCCAGTTCCCTGGACCAGGACTGCAATCCCTGCTCCTAACCCTGGAACAGGTTTCCAAGATCACAGTATCTGCTGTACTTCCAGTCTGTAAAAGGCACAGGATCCCACAGAATTTGTAGGAATATTCTCTGACTACCAGCCATTCTTGGTACATAAAAAGCCAAAAATAATGGTGACAGTGCATGAACACATAAAAATGAAAGCTAACTGCAACAAAGGAAAGAGGAGAGTCTCTGCTCATTGTTCAATGTGTCACTGCTCGGTGCATACAAAGAAAATATAGATTCTCAGATTAACAAACTTGGTATTTAATGTTAGCATAGGAGTAGCATGCTCTTCTTCAGAAATATCTGGTGGTTTTAGCCTGTTTTTTACCTTTTAGCTATATATTTTCTTGGCTTTGTATTTTTAAAGTTAGTTCCAAGAACTTCAGCAATCTTCTGTGTTTGAATTGTATTTTGCTTTATTCTGAATGCCAGTGTATTTCTAGGCATTAATCCTGCCTGTTTATTCCATGCACATGTTTGTTCGTTCAGTTGGCTTGGTATGTAATGAGGTTGTTGGCAGTTGGGGCTTTTTTTATTTAGCATCATTAGGTTTTATGATTTCTACAAGTTCCACATAGCAAAACATTCACCCTGATATTAAAAAGCACAGAACAATATCCACCAATTAATACTGGCTCCAGAAGTGACCATGCAAACACCATGAAATAAGTCTAATGAAGGGAACGTATTCTTCCACTGCTCACCTTTCTATCACATTTTGTCTTCTAAAAGAAGAAAAATATTTCTGGCCCTTCCCCATGCCATGTCCTCTGGTAAAGTACAGGATGAATACACACATGCACCACATTCACACATGCTCACAAGCTCACTGAAAAACAGTCAACTTATAAAAAAATCACCTTTGTGTTCAAACAGCAGGTACTCCCTCAAGAAATAAGAATCAACCCAAGATGACAGTAAAAGAAAAAAGCAGTTATTAGAGCAACAACTATTCACAAGAGGCAGTCCTGTGACACAGCTTTCCAGTCTGCACACTTTTGCAAGCACATAAGACACCTCCCTCAACAGTTGCAGGGTATGGGTCCAAAGTCAATAACCACCCCAAATGCCTGGTTCATGGGGCTCTGTAGACGTTTTGATCTACTTTACTCCTGGCATGATCCTTCACACCCTGGGTGATGCATCTGGAATAAATCTGTATACGGAGTCATGCTGTGGTGGGAAGGACAAAGCACTATGTAGCAGAAGAGAGTGCGCTTTCCTGAGGGATGCCAAGGAGAGAATATTCACCCATAGCTGCTGGTATGCAGCATCACAGCTCTCTTCCTTTACCATGACCACAGGTGCCAGATGTATCTGGACAGCAGAGCACAGAACCAATCATCTGTTATACAGTGTCAAAGACAAGAAAGAAGAGAGGCCATGGGAGCTGTGCAGCAAATACTTGAGATACAGATGCAACAGGCGGGAACATGCAGAGTGAATGAAAGGTAAAGCTTACATTGAGTGTGTCTTGGTTTCGGCAGGGATAGAGTTAATTTCCTTCCTAGTAGCTGGTACAGTGCTGTGTTTTGGATTTAGGATGAGAATAATGTTGATAACACACCGATGTTTTAGCTGTTGCTCAGTAGTGCTCACACTAGTCAAGGACTTTTCAGCTTCCCACGCTCTACTGACTGAGAAGGCTGGAGGTGCACAAGAAGCTGGGAGGGGGCACAGCCAGGACAGCTGACCCAAACTGGCCAAAGGGATATTCCATACCATGTGACGTCATGCTCAGCATATAAAGCTGGGGAAGAAGAAGGAAGGGGGGGGACGTTTGGAGTGGTGGCGTTTGTCTTCCCAAGTAACCATTATGCGTGATGGAGCCCTGCTTTCCTGGAGATGGATGAACACCTGCCTGCCCATGGGAAGTAGTGAATTAATTCCTTGTTTTGCTTTGCTTGCATCTGCGGCTTTTGCTTTACCTATTAAACTGTCTTTATCTCAACCCACAAGTTTTCTCACTTTTACCCTTCCGATTCTCTCCCCCATCCCACTGGGGGGGGCAGTGAGCGAGCGGCTGTGTGGTGCTTAGTTGCCGGCTGAGGTTAAACCATGACAGTGTATGAGACTGGCTAAGCTAGACCTAAGGAGTGTTGAAAAAGGCCAGCTGAAAGGTATTCTAACCCCTAAAGACATAGGAAGGTTGTAGGGCACATGTTGCAGACAACTCATCCCAAGAACATTGTGATGGGAGCAAAAAGACCTCATTAAAAACATTTTTAAATATTTTAAAGGGTATTTAGGAAGAAATTTGAACATTTTTTACTAGTTCTTGTAAAAAAATCAAGCGGTCAGCCTTCTTTTAAATTATGAGGAAGGAACTGTGACCATGGATGGTATCATTCATATTTCTCTGACACTGCAGAACACTCAGGTATGGGGAGCACATTAGGTTTACAGCTTTTGGTTCCCTCTGGGTATACAGCTTATGTAGACTGCTGTGAAGCGTGTGGGCTTGAGGCAGGGTTGCGCCCTAGACCTTTATACACTAAATGTCTATTACAGAGTTGTATAGGACTGGATTCACTGACCCTGGTGATACGTTCCTATTCTATGCATCTGTTTCCTCATGAAGGGTTTATGAAGAACAAATTGAACATTTACAATGATTGCATAGAGGATAATTTTGAAAAAGGTAGAACAAGATTTGTCATCTCTGGCCATCAGATTAAACATGCTTCTGCTAATTTACCTATATATCACCAGCATAAATTCTTTTGTGTTTCTGATTATTTTGAGTTTCATAATCAAGGTCAGGGTTAAGACAAAGCAGGCATGTAATATAAATCCTGAGGTTTCTTTGGGTGGGTTTTTGGGTGGGTTTTTTAATGTTGGAATGCTCTATTTATCATACTCTAGTATCTCATAAATAATTGCATACACTGCACTGTAAACCCTAAAGGGAAATTTAGCTATTATAAAGAAACTAAAAAAAACTTTCATGTTCAGAAAACCAACCCATCCATATATACTTATTTCCTCATAAAAATCTCCCAGCCACTTTCTAATTTGTTTTAATTACAAACTTCTATTCAGGGAACAAATGGATTGTACATTACACAATATAAATAAAAATAGCCACACACAGAAATCTCTTTTCCCCCTAGACTGACTGAGCTTTTCAAATGTTTGCCAGCAGCTTAAAAACTGCTTCTTACAAAAGCAATTAAAAGTAATGCCACAAATAGTCATTTGAGTCCAGTCACCTATACCCTAAGTATTTTTTGCCTGGACACTTGTGTTTAAAATAAACGTTCCCGTGTACTCCCTCTGTTTTACACTCTTACTCCTGCCATATTTTACTCTCAATACTCTTAATGTGTTCAGCTCTTCAAAAAAAAAGATGCATTTCCATGGTGGGCCTCCCTGCCAGACTATGTTAATTAGTTCTCTTCAGTGATTCTTACTGTCATCATCCTTTGAGATGGCCCTTGGAAAATTACCCATCCAAAGTCCCTGAAAGGTGCTTCTATTGAACTGCAACAGCAAACTATGGATAAAAACAATCCCAGGTCTCCACTCAGGCAAGCACTAGGGCTGCCCTGACCCACATTTCTCCACCACTCTGCTCTGAGCCTGCCTGCCCAGGGCTGCTCACACAACCTGCCCACAGGATACGGCCATACAACAGGGTGCCGTGTGCCAAACTCAGCAGCTCGTTGGGTTTTTTCTACTTTTTCCTTTAAAAAAAAAAATTCAAGTTCCAAACAGATAGACTTTTTTCAGGTATAATACAGTAATGTGAACAACTGTAAAGTAATCTTAAGAAGCTGTTCCATTAACATCACCATCCCATTCCATCTAGCACGCTCTTCACTATTTTCCTGCTACTGAACAGCACAAGTTCTGCTAATGAGCTACATTTAACCTTTGTGTACTACTTTTATGAGCCAAGCTCATACCATTATGTCAGGCTGCTAAACACTGTTAGAGCGATTTTGTAGCTGGAGAAATTGAAGCACTGAAAAGCAACGCAACCCATCACAACACAGGATCCTGCTGGAAAGACTGGAATCTTCCTTGTTTTTTGCTGTATGTAAAACAGGAGAAGAAAACTACTACCAGTATAAGAACAGGAAGAATTTAATCTTATTTCAGCCGTGTCTCAAGAACACTGGAAAAGGGAAAGTGGTATATTAGGCAGAGTGCAAACCTGCATTTGACAAAATGAATTTCAGGTATCAGGCACCACAAATCAAAATGCTCCCATGCACCTAATTCTTCTATTCAAATTCATTGATTTATTGTTATAAAGGTACATATAATTAATTCACCTTCTAGTTGTGCTGCCAACTCAGAAGTTTTAAACCAGGATTCAGAACTGGAGGAAAATAAAGTTTTTTTCAATCATATTTTTCTGCCTATTGTGGGTTTTGGACTCCTCCTACTCTCCACAATTCATGCAAGAGATTCATAGGTTCAAAAGTCAAATTTCCATGCATGTACAAGTGAAGGAAAAGACAGAACATCCTCTGATCACCCGCCTCACTGCATCCCCTTTCCACACAGCACAGATAGTAAAATTATTGAGCTCATTACCTCACTGTGAGATCACAGGAACCCTCTTCCTTTGAAAAACTATTTAGTAAGTACTCCTGCTCCTAAAGTTGCTCCTCTACCCTCCTGCTTACAAAATTTGAAATCTACATGAATAGCACAGAGCTAAAAGTATTTTCTTCATTACTGGTTAAATATTCATACTTCATAGGAATTTAGTATTTGTTATTTCATTTGCAACTGCTTTGTAATTTAGAGACTGTGAAGTCTGTCTTATCAAGTGACACTGTATCTAGGGAACTTTCAGCAGAACTGACGTCCAGCCTATGCACTAACGGTGACAAAAACCTGCCAGCCATAACCACGATAGTGTCAGCTCTCCACAGGGGCAGGGGGATTGACCACATGTCATCTGGAGCTTTCTTCCAGCTCTGCTGTGCTATGATTTCTATGATTGACCCAAAACTTAATTTTACACCAGGCTGATGAAATGCAACCCATATGCCCAGTGGTGTGTAGTCAAGCAAATGCTATCTCTTCACATAAACCTTGAAGGTCTTAAGATGAAGTCTATTGGCTTTGGTGCTGAATGTGGTGTAAATGTCAAACGGGGCATGAAGAGATGGATGGTCCCCTACAGTTAGGGTAATATTCATTTATCCCATCTTTATAGACTTTACGCAGCAAACATCTATATCCAAGCTAACTGTTTCAACTCTCTGTAAAATCAGTGGAGATAACCTACTCTTTAATTCACCCAATGTATTTTAGAAGTGTTTTAACAATACT
>NW_008824356.1:8737548-8741945 GCF_000699105.1 Pygoscelis adeliae | reverse complement strand
TAATGCATGGAACAGAGGGGGAAACTGAATTATATTGGGAGATCCATAGATGTACCAGATAAGGAGAGTTAGTGCAGTGAACTCCTCCTTCATCGCATGGTACAGCTGCATCTGTCCAAACCTCTCACCCAGTCAAATCTGAGCCGTATATACCCCAGAGCACATATTATCAGAGGGACTGTGGACAGCATTACGGTCCATAAAGAGGATAACTTAGTGCAGACTGCTATTTCTGACAGGCATCACTACCACCACCACACAATTTTCTCCCTAAGGACAGAGGAGAAACTATGTTTTTAAAACCAACAGAATAGGGCTGAAATTGCCAAGCCACACACTAGATTCTTCATGGCAAGAGCAGATTTTTAGACATGACATATGAAGGAGGCATTTATGATCACTCATTAAAGAAAAAACGTAGCACCCCAGGAATACATGTGAATATATTCTCCAGCTCACTCACAGCCAACAGTTCCCATTCTGTTAAAGAATAAAGCCCTTCTAAGACCGTTAGTAAACAACTAACTTCTTTGATCCATTATTTTGATTCTGGAACAAAGAGTTTCTGAGCAGCATAACAAATTATTTCATCCATATTAGAGCATGTCAGACATACTGTTGTCTTGAATATTTTTCATCTCCCAGCTCTGTTTAAGATACCCAGTACAACTTACATCTTTTCTGAGCAATCACATATATACCTTGGCCCTTCTGCACAGTCCAGAACAGATGTTGAGAAAAACTACAAATTCCGAGGAATTAATGCAATGAGCCCAACATTCTCCATTTCTTTCCTTTTTAGACATAGCTGAGTCCATTACATTTCCTTGAATTCAAGACAGTGTATTGTGTATTATGTTTAGTTTTAATCTTTATTTGAACTTAGTCCAAACCTCTTCTGTCTTCTCCAAAATGCTTCTGTATTAGTAGGTATGATATCTTCATCCATACACCAGAAACCGACAGGTAACACACAAAATATTGAACCCATAATGCATGCAGCTCCGGAGTACTGGCAGAGTCTGCGGGGGCCATGAGTGCCTGGATCCTAGTGGCAATGATTTCTAACAGCAGAAACCTTCTTAGCATCATAGCTTATTACTTTAATACTTTGCATGGAGTAATATCCATTATAGATAGAGGATGACATCCTTCATTAACAGCCTGAAGACAAAAAGCCCTTAGCTTCCCATTACTCTGAACAGAGTTCTTTCCCATCACTAAAGAGCCACTTACAAATCATTCAGCACCTTGTGTTTTTCTTGTAGACACTTGCATTGAATTAGTCCGCACTTCTGCTTATGGCAAGGATGATGCATTAGACACTTTCACTGTTATAAACTGTCATGGCAGAAGAGGCATTAATTTACTGGGGGATAAGAATGTTTTGCCTCCCCTCCCCCTTACTACCCATTCCTTTGTCCCGTTCTTGCTGCTCAAGCAGACTTAGCAAATCTGTAAAGTCTTCAACTAAAGCTTCTGTTTTTTGAATGAAAGATGTCCTTCTATCCTAAACAGAAATTTTTCAAGAAAAGATATTAGTACTTCTTAAGGAAATGACAAATAGAACTTTTGGAGGGTTGTGCTTCCCTTACAGCAAGCTACATTCAAAAACCAGATGATCAAACACAAACTGATGTTTCCTTGTGCCACTGGGTAGCTATTCCAATGCTGGAGACAGTTTGAGAAAAGGTATAAGCACAGAAAGAAAAATGAAAACGAAAATTGAAAAAACTTGGACTTTAATATATTTTATTGCACTTGTTGGCAAGAAGAAAAGAACTGGCAGATAAGCAGCATGAAAATGCCTTTTCCCTCCTGCAGAACGTTATGCTTTAAAATGAGTGTACACCACTTGTTTCATTTTCTAATCTTGTTCTATTTTCTGATAACGTCCTGAAGAGCTGATTCCTGTACTCTCTTCTTGCATTGTGAAGCATTTTACTTCATGATTACTTCCAATCAAAGTCAGAGAAATTATTTGCAAAGTGATCACTAGCTTGATTACAGGTGACAAAACCCAGCCTGTATCTTGCCAAGATCATTAGGGGGGAAAAAAGTGATCACGACTGTCGTGGTTTAACCTCAGCCGGCAACTGAGCACCACACAGCCTCTTGCTCACTCCCCCCTCCCCCGGTGGGAAGGGGGAGAGAATTAGAAGAGTAAAAGTGAGAAAACTCATGGGTTGAGATAAGAACAGTTTAATAAATGAAATAAAATAAAATAATAGTAGTAGTAGTAGTAGTAGTAGTAGTAGTAGTAGTAGTAGTATTAATAATAATAATATTAATAATAAAAAAGGCAAGCCCAGCCAAGCAGTGGTCACCACCCTCCCGGCCAGCTTTCCCCCAGTTTATGTACTGAGCATGATGTCACATGGTATGGAATATCCCTTTGGCCAGTTTGGGTCAGCTGTCCTGGCTGTGCCCCCTCCCAGCTTCTTGTGCACCTCCAGCCTTCTCAGTCGGTAGAGCGTGGGAAGCTGAAAAGTCCTTGACTAGCGTGAGCACTACTGAGCAACAGCTAAAACATCGGTGTGTTATCAACATTATTCTCATCCTAAATCCAAAACACAGCACTGTACCTGCTACTAGGGAGAAAATTAACTCCATCCCAGCTGAAACCAGGACATGGGCAAATCTTTCTTTTTTGTTCCTTTTTTCTTTTTTCTTAAACCTCTGAGAAGCACAGAAACAAAAAGGGAAGGAAAACATAAATACCCAGTTCTCAGTGCAAGCTAGGCTGATCTAGAAGACAATCTGTAACCTGACTGCAGCTGTCCTCAGGCACTTTTACTAACCCAAAGGCTCCAAAGAGCATCTCTTCACCTCTCCCACTCCATTACGTGGCTGTGGGATGGGTAAAGGGTTTAGGTCACCACTCTCACACACAGACACACATGCTATTACTGGGACTGCCACAGTTGTGACTGTAACCTGTTAGACTCAATGCAGTACAGCCACTCTTTTTCCTAACTTTGTGTCCCTTGCATCAAATGCTCCTCCTCTACCTTTGTATCACCATACACACTACCTTAACACCTGAGGCACCTTCTGCAGGCCATTTCCACATGCTCTTCAGTGTTTTTTCACATAGTATAAAAAAGCTTCATTAAAACAGAAAATTGAAATTTAAAGTCCTAATGAAAGTTTATTTCATTATCAGTAGCAATAGCTGCTATATTTTCAGCTGCTCAGTAAGTTATAGACTTCCTTACTCATTAACTTATAAAATAGACCAACTCCTTTGAGTTCAGGCACAGTAAGCCATAAACTATAGAGCTCCTCATCACTGCCAGGCTGTGTAACTTGAATTCTGTTCTCTTCATTCAAAGCAACTTCCTCATTACCTGCTTCTGACATTTTTTCGCCTCAGTTCTTACCTGCATTGTTCTTCTTCCATCAATTCCAGCCAGTATTCCTTTTTCTAAACTACCTCTTGCTTTTCTACACACCATATTCCCTGTGCAGATATGCTCTGATGACAGGGGCTGAAAACATCATGTGTACGGAGTATCATCAAAATACTTTGCATTTGTTGAAGCTTTCCTTTTCTAGCTAAGCATGACCTGAAAGGGCAAAATATGGGCTTCGAATATTTTAGTCCTCCCTGACAGATAAAAAAGCCTTGAAGGACTGTAAAGAAGTGCAGGGAAGGAGAAGGAAAAAGAGGAGCACTGACTTGGGGTTGAGGGAAGAGCAATTCAAGTCTCTATTGGATGGACTGTTCTTCCAGAAGTCATGCATGCATGACTGGAAAATGTCAGAGGGAATATAACACCCCAGGTTACAAACAGCAAAGTCTGATTAGTTGAGAAAGGAAAATATTCTTATTATTATAGCTATTTAAATTCTTGTATAAACATTAGAGAAAAGGGAGGTAGTAAGGAGGCAGGGGGGAAATAATAACTGGCTAACAAGCAGCAGGAGAGAGCTCTTGAGTGTAATATTCAGTTCCCCTCACCAACACATTGAAGGGATATGAAAGCTCCCAATCTATTTTTCTCCATTGCTATCCGTCTACTTTTATGACCCTGTCAAAGTCAAAGAATCACTCCAATTTTTTTAAAATTACAACTATTGATTTCTCTCTTTTTCCTGTCCTTGTAGGAGAAATATGACTTACGAAGGGTCTCTCTGGTTGGTTTGGGCTTTGTTATTTTTGAAATAAGACTTCTCATTCTTCCCTCCCATTCATTCCTCTCTGTATTCCAGAGAGACCTGCACTGAAACCAGGAAAGAAGAGACACTGGTAGCCCTGGTCTTTCTAAGGTCAACCACCATAGTAAACACCCTCTGTGGTTTCCTTACTCTGCTGGAAAAAGGGCACACACAAAGCTTACATGCTCTTTGCAGAGACAGTGCACACATCTGAATCCCCACAGCATCATCAGACA
>NW_008824356.1:8735097-8737519 GCF_000699105.1 Pygoscelis adeliae | reverse complement strand
AATCACATTATCAGCCTAAGGAAACAGGGATCATTTGGGAATGAAATAAACCCAAACCTCTGTATTATAACAAACAAATGAGATCACCCTGTGCTACCAAGCTCACCACCTAATTACGTACTGTCTAATTATTGATGAGAACTCCTGGTCCCATGGAAAAAGCTATTCGGCTTTCTCATGGCTCATCTAAGGGACATAGCATTTACAAATATTGATTCACCCTCTCTGCTTAGTGGAAATGTTGTTCACAGACTATAAACCCAAAGAAAAGCTGGTTGCTGTGCATAATCAGAATTCATTTTGGTAGGATTCCTCTTTCCCACTTTCCAGTTTAATTAATATATCCTGATTTCAAACTATTTTTAACAAGTCATTTTTCTTCAAAGGGCAAATGCTTTTTCAAGAATGTCACTCATCTAAATTATCTATCATTTTATAGTTTTCTGACAAGCCAGAGAAATAAAATATACAGCTGAATTAATTTAGACTGTCTTATAGGGGCCTGCTAGAACAGCAGTGCACTGAACCTTGAAGACCACCGAAGGTTGTGGTCCTTAACACCAGCTTTAGTTTTTGCAAGAATTATCCATAGTACAGGAGGATACTGGGACCAGAACTTAACTTCTGTTGAATCTACATAAAGCTGGAAGGACTCTAATACCATCAGAGAAATTATTTTGCATTTACAATGGTACAATTGAAATAAAAACTTAGCAAAGCTAAGAAACCCCCTTTTTTTTAAATGGGATAAATGGAGGAATCTGAGAACACCTAGATGGTCAACCCGATGTTTCATGGTTTTGTTGAATTGTTCTGAACATTAAATAGCAACAATGTCTAATTTCTCAAACTCAGGCTCTCCTGTCAGTGCAAAACCACCACCAGCAGCCCAGATTTCTTGCTTGCTTGGCTGATGATTACTGATCTTGACACTTGCTGGTACTCTGTGTTGTGAATAATTCAGGGATGCTGAGTTGTTCAATGACAAACTCTGAGGGTAAAATGAGATCTGACATTGCAGCCTACCTGTTTGTGCTTCAAAGCAGAATTAATAAGCAGGATCTCTCTGTTAAGCCTAAGGATTACTGAGAAGAGGCCTGAATCAAAATGCCCTCACAAACACTCCAAAGTATTTGCCCCACTCCAGCTGAAAGGAACATGGCAAAGAGCATCTTTGCTCAGCATTGTTCAAGAACTTAAAGTTATTACCTGATTGCTGTAAATTAAGCATTTGCTTGAAGTCTAGAACAATGCTGTTTGGTTCCAAGCCACCCAGTTAAGAAGAAAATTAATTTTTTCTCTGTAAAAGAAGGAACTGAAGGTCACAACTGCTTTCTGCTAGATCCAGCTATGCCACTATAGAAGGGAATGGTTACCATGTTCTGCTCCACTCTTTGCTGGAGGCAAACACATCTACAAATCTGCCAGCTGAGCCCTTCAACACTTCTTAATTTGTTCAGAGAAAATCACTTATGTTATCCTGAGCCATGGTTTGAGTTGACCTGCATGATTTTACCTGAATTAGCAAACTAGAGAGCACTTTCAGCATTTACTCTAGAGGAAGCTGATAGAGTGAGGTTAAGCTCCAAAATGGATCCTGCCTCCTTAGGCTGAGAGCATTTGGAGAGGAGGAATCTCAGGTTCCACTTGATGTGGCTGTGAGGAATCAGTTGTGTGTACCAGTGCTGTGTCCTGTCCCCATCTTACATTGGGCTCTTTTTCCACTAAGGTTAAGGAAGCCCTAGAGTGTGTTCTTTACAGTGTTACTTGACCTTAGAAATATCAGCAGAAATACTAGGAGCAATGGAGCATAGCTGAGGTCTGTAACTTCTTCCACAGACATAGCTGGATCCAGAAAACAAAGTCTATGAAGGGCCTGGAGCCAAAAACCAAGAGCCTGTAGCCGAACCTGAGAAAATACTGTCAGGCCAACAGGCAGAGCTACAAATCTCAGGACTTTTGTAACAAAAAGGGCTTTTGCAAAGAAAAGATTAACATGAACTGAACCATAGTCAAAGAAAGTCTGTACAGCTACTGACTGAAAACACTGATTATCGGTGCGGAGAGTCTGGCCTCTTGAGTCTCTAGCATTAAGGGTTTTTCTTTATCTCAATAATATTTGTTGACTTCACATTTTTGAGGAGAGGGATTTGGGGACTGGAGTCATCAAAACACACGTGAATGAGAAAATGCAAATCCCTGTTGTGCCCTGGGTTTTGGCAACACAAAACGATTGTTTCTCCCCATCCTTTGCATAACAAAGACACCACGCCCATGGGGAAGGTTTTCAATGCACTGGAGGCACAGCAGATACATCCAGCCAGACTGAGAGGCAGAGGGAAGAAGCAACATTTATACTCCAAAGCTTGTGAGCGCCCTCAAGATGAACAGCTCCATAATATTCCCTAGCCCCGAGGTCAGG
>NW_008824356.1:8729223-8734391 GCF_000699105.1 Pygoscelis adeliae | reverse complement strand
GGCCTGATGCCCTGGTTGTCCTGCTCATGCCTTGTGAGCGCCCTCAAGATGAACTGCTCCATAATCTTCCCCGGCACCGAGGTCAGGCTGACAGGCCTGTAGTTCCCCGGATCCTCCTTCCGGCCCTTCTTGTAGATGGGCATCACATTGGCCAATCTCCAGTCGTCCGGGACCTCCCCTGTTAACCAGGACTGCTGATAAATGATGGAGAGTGGCTTGACAAACTGCCACTGATGTAGATAGATCTTGATCAGCACTTGATCAGCACTGCTGACCTGGGCAATAGGGCTGACACTCTGCAGGCCTCCTTGTGCCTACTGAGAGCTCCCATTCTTTTCTAAAGTTTCTGTGCATATTTCAAATAGACAAGGAAAAAAAAAAGTTGTAACAGAGATTAGCTGAAAAATGACCTTGTCTGATCCCCCTTTTAACTCTTGAGGTGATATGGTTTTAACCTTCCATGCCCAGCAGGAAACTAGCAACTCTGTCACACAGGTGGAATCTTTTTTCAGGTTGAAAAAATGAATTTGGGTCATTCTAAGCAGTAAATATTTCATGGCAAAGAGCATACACAGAAAAGCCCCATACCACAGACTCAGCCAAGCAGATTTTGAATTTTCCATGTTAAAATTGAAAACAATGTTTCCTGTTCTATCTTTCGTTCTGAAATAGTAAAACTGGTGACCTGAAACACAACTCGGTTGGTTTTTTCCCACTTCAGTTCTGAACTATTCTGTGCTCCTGATATACCCATAAATGGCACTGGGACCAAAGGCTCACAAGAAGTGAGAAGATCAAGGAGGAGGAATCAAGTATCATTCATGTAGGTGCAGCAGTAGTGAGCTGACAAAAGTCACTTTCAAGACCTTTCATGAGCCAGATTCATCCCCAGCTCTGTCAGCTTCTGACAGCCTAGATTTGGGGACAGGACTGTAAGTGCGATGGCAAAAAGACCCTCAGAGGTTTATTTTGGACAGTGGAACCCTCAAGCAGCCTTTACAACATAGCAATGAAACATGAAATGCTTACCCTTTTAAAATAACTGACAATTTGCTGTTTCCTGCCTTGAGTCAGATCTCACCTCAGAAACAAATCAACACTATGTAGAGGCAATGGTGCACAGGAGCTCCAGTACGCCCTCCTGCAGAAGGGCAAAAACATAGAGCAAAGTCCTACCTATCATCAGGCCTGAACGCCACTCCCCATGTCCACCACTGAATGCTCCGTTAAAGCTCATCTGACACAAGGGATTTGTACTTACTTAACATATAATAAATTGCCTAAAGGCCTTTTATGCTTTATGGGACTGTACCTGAAATACATATAAGTAACAAATATTTGGCAACAATGTGCAGTCTTAATTGCTTCTCTCCAACTGTTTCAAAACCACAGAATTTCAGCCTGGAGGTAAGCTTGTGTGTATACCTAGATTTTTCACTATGTGTTATGTTAACGTCCCACGGTGCTGTTGCTTCAATCAGGATAATGGTCAAATTAGTATTATAAATGAAATAATAATATTATTCTGAATTCAAGGGTAGGCGACACTGAAGCCAATGGCAACTGAACTTGGATCTCTCTCTCCACTTCATTTTGTTGCTTTTGCCTACTAAACTAGTCTAAAGACATCCTGAAAAATGACACGGTTCCTTGAAACGTATCTGAATAGTTCTCACTTGTGATTCTCAGAAATAGCATTAGCACATGTTCTCTTCATAAGTTCACAGCTTAAGATAATATGAAAAATAAAATCATAAGAGCGTATGAAAGATCCTCAAAAAATGAAGCAAAAGCAGAAATATCAGCTTCCCATTGGTAGAAAATAAATAATCAAGAAAAAAAGACAAACTTGTAAAAGCCACTGCCTACATACTTCTGATATGCCACCTGCTCTGACAAAAACTTTTAGATGTCTCCATCTTCTATAGGGTCTTACTCTCCAACCTAACTTCTTCTTTTCTTTGTCTGAACTATATACTCCCTTAGACACCAAATACTTGTCTGTAAAGCTTTGCATGAATACTAATGTAATATTAAATGGTGTCTACACCATTAATGATGTCTACACAAAGAGCAAGACAATCCTCAGAGTGTTAACCAACCTTATTTTAAATTGAGAAAAACTACACAAAAGGATGAAGAATATATAACAGTATATTTTTGAGAGTCTTTTCTATTGTGTTGTAGCATTGTGTTTTCATTCGCATTATGTGTTCTTTTTCCTGTAACATCATATCTACATCCCATCTCACAGACTTCAACTGAAATTGCAAGAAAAGAGACCTCTCATAATGTAAAGAATTCACAGGAAACACAGTTGAACCAAAAAAGGAAATGGCTTGGACTTTGGATACTTACCCTGATATGAACTTGCTTAAAAGCTTTTGGTATTTTCTTACTTGAGGCACTACCTTAGAATAGGATTTTCTGATAATCTCTGTTTGCCTTCAGTTCCAGAGAACAGCAAGGGCTATTTCTTCTACACGCTCTTTAATACATGGCTTCTGTATTCAATATGTGAAAAATGTTTGTGAATCTCAAGTGCTCTTTGTATTGTATTGCAAAGATGCAAGGAAATAAAGGAAGGCTGAGTGCAGGAGCCCAAGCAATCCTGGCATCCCCTATTGGCCTGAGGAAGATGCTTCTCAGATCTCTCTACTTGCTCTAACACAGACATGTGAGCAGGAACAATATGAAGCTCCAGTTCACTGGGGTTGTCCTGCCTCACACAAGAGGTTCACATGCTGATGCCCTCTGAGAAGCTCATCACGTTTGACTGCATTAGCAGAACGATGGCAGACCTAGTTTCTGTCAAAATTTCCCATGGCAAAGCTGTGTGACATAACACCTCCCCTGCAGACTTAGGAGTGTCAGAGATAAAGGTATATTATTAGGTCAACTTTCTAAATTTTATAGCTTGGTAATTTTTACAGATAAATTGCTTTCCTGCCTTCCCCCTCCACGTCAGCCTTTTTATAACCTCTTTCAATGCTGATTATCAGTGGTTGTACTTAAAGTGTGAGTAGAACAGAAAACTAGTCAAGTTGGCAGCCTGTAAATCCTTATGTGGATATCAGGTTCAACGACCCTTATATTATTTACTTCACTTACACATGGTAATGGTCTTAAAAGCACTATACAAACTGATCAATGAACCAAACAAAAGGTTGTCTTTAGCCAGCTGCTGCAGTGGCATATAATAGCACATAGCAACTGAGTGCAATACCTTTAGAGAGAAGTGACTAACAGCCTTTCCAAATGACAGCACATGGAGATTTTACTTCACTGACCTATGGCAGCAACATTCAGCCTAATTGTAAAGTGTTCTCCTGCTTCTCACATGGCCTTGCCTGGGACCATTTACAACTAAGGCTAAGGTTGTATGATCAGCTGCATAGTCTACGCATAAACTTTCTAGACTGGAAAAACTAATAGTTTTAGTTATCACTCCCTCTCATAACACCTCTCTCCAGGGCACACCCTAGCCATGGGAAGCAGCAGCAGTAGAGGAAGTGGGCTTAGCAAATGGAAGAGTCTTCATTGCTCAGGCTAGTACAGTTGATGCCATATCCAATGTAGGCAAAATAGATCATCAGCTATGCCTGACAGACTCATGTCCTTTGGTCAGCACCTGCTTTGTCTAGTCTCTTGAACTGGCTCTGAGAAGAGTTTTATGTTTCAAGAATAAATCCTTGACACGGAGTACATCCAATTTCCTAGAAGTGCTGATACTTAGATATACTGTATATGCAGCCTGGAACTGGTGTCAGCCAAGCAAGTAGATGACCTTTCTACTGATAATTGTCTTTGAATAAAATTAAAACCTCAGTCAGCTATAAATTGGCTTAAATTTTTAAAAGTCACTTTCATGCTTGGCTGACAGTTCTAAGCTGGGAACTAAACACTTCCGTCCACCGGTTAAGTAAAATATAGCCAGCTGCAATGCTGTCTTTCCAATGAGATGGGACCAACTGATTCTGTCTCTCCAGCAAGATGGGACCAACTCTGTAGATGACAGAGGAGTTCATACCCTTTGGTTTATTCTGTCTTGTCTCTCAAGTGACAGTGTCAGCCAGGGGACCAGCAATGATATCTTCTCCTGCCCTCTAGTAGCTCAAAAAGAATGGAACAACAAGCACTAGTGACCTGGCCTGCATTTGAACTAGAATCCTGTGTTGTACAACATAGTGTTGTACTTGTGGTGTTGTGTGCTTGCACAGCTGCAAGCAGTTCCTTGCCCTACTTACAGCTAAAAAACAATCTTTCCTGTACACAAACCTGAAAGTTTATCTGAGTTGTACATTGTCCTGATTTTTTCTTACATGTCCACTATAAAGACAGATGAATGGCAACTTTAAAAGATGCAGAAACACAGGTGCAAAGCATACCATACGGGTTGAAGTACAGAATTACAACATTAACCACCTATAGCAGTCTCCTCCCAGTAACAAATACTGTTTCCCTTGTGAAGGAAAAGAAGGAAAATAAACAAGAACAAGCATATTACAGACAGATTTAATCACCAAGAACTCCTCTTGTCAAGCGGCTTTATAAGAGAAATTGCTTTGGCTCCTCAGTTGCCTTCAAATCAGATGTGTGAGGGGATTTCAATTCAGAAAGGTGCTGACCGGTCTCACTGTCCTCATAAAAAGTTTTGCCATTTCTTCATTCACCATCCTATAGTTCACAGGAAGTGATTGAAAACAAAATGACAAAGAAAGTCAAAGGGAGAACTGAGGAATAGCTCTGATTTTGAAAGCTGGTCCAAGGTCAGAACAGGCATAACCTAAGCTTTATCCAGAGAGCAAAGCATTTCAGTACAAAAAGATGCCAAAGACACTTTTGTAATTTTATCTCATGGCTGCTTGGGTTGCTGCTGAAACAACAGAGAGTATTTAATAAAATATGTGCTCTTATGGACAATTTGTTCTAGGTCTGGCTAAATAATAGGTGAGTGTGTTATTTTGAACAGTGACAAATATGTCTTTTCAATAATAGCACTCTGTTGCTTTTAAAACTTTAGAATGATGGATTACTGGTATGATCTCCACTGCAGAGAGAACTGCTTAATCCACTTGCTGTGCTGCAAAGTGCCCCAGTGTACCAGGCAGCACCGTACTGCTGAACATCCCGCAGGCATCAACTGAGACAGCACACACTGTGCTGCC
>NW_008824356.1:8727987-8729021 GCF_000699105.1 Pygoscelis adeliae | reverse complement strand
TGTGTTGCAACAGCACCCATAACATTTTTTTCCCTCAGAAGCAAAATGCCCGAAAAAAAACAAACCCCAAAAAAAAAAAAAAGCAAGTAGCACACATTCAGAGAGAGATTCCTCCGGCACAATTCAGAGCAGCAGCAGAGAAGGATCTGACCCATCCAATTTTAATTCTTTAATATATGCATTCTTTAAAAATAAATAATTGAACTGTCAGCTCCATCTGACTGCCTCATTACTGTTCATTTGTTTCCTGTCAGCACCACAAAAATAGTTTGGGGAAGAGTTTTGCATAAGGAGAGAGCTCACATTTTGAAAGAGGGAGAGAGTTATATGTAAAATGGAGAACGTAGTAGACAGCTTAGAGATGACTGTAGGGGAAGCAGATCAGTGGGCCAGTCAGTACTGAGATATGGGATCAAACACCAGAAAAGTAAACTATACCTGGGGCAATGAGGCATGGAAGGTGTTAGAGCGTAGGTAGCTATTAAAGTAGCTTAAGTTAAAGGGGACATTATGTACCAAGGAAAGAGGAATTTCATGTCCCCTGTGTCCTCTGATTGTAAAAAAGGCACCTAACAAGCCAATTCTCCACAGTGGAAGGAGACTGTACTAATGTATACCCTCCAACCCAGTATTATCACATCTAGAGATCTCCTCTGTGCCACTAGCAGAAGAAAGCCTCACAGGCAGTATTTTTCATTTAAAACAGCACTGAAAACTACCCACTTGGCAACTAATGAATCGGCCCTTATTTTCCTGCTTTTCTTATGCTACAGGCTGTGAGACTGATGGATCATCTGAATTTCAGGCAGCTTCTGCATTGAGAAAGTAGTTAACACAGCCTAAAGCCATGTCACCTGCCTGGCTGTACCTATTAGTGACAGTAAACGCTTATAGTCCTCCCACCCTGCTGGGAGGGAGACCAGTGTTGTCCCCCTTGTCTTTTCAGAGAAGAACAACAGTCAGCACCAGAGAGTCAGCTAGAGGTGTCAGGGCAAGAGGATGTTGGAGTTCAACACTTCTGTTTCTCAGCTTGA
>NW_008824356.1:8721670-8727966 GCF_000699105.1 Pygoscelis adeliae | reverse complement strand
AGTCCAACCTCTGCTGCTGCTGTGTGTTCACAGGATAGCTGGGAAGTGACAGAACGGGTGAATGATAAACCAAACAGGATCCACTCACACTAACCAACTCCTGTTCTCTGCCTTCTAGCAGAAAGGCATTTAACTCTGTCCTTTGTTCTACATGGGCAGTAGATTCCTATATGAATGAAAAAATAACTTTAAAATTATTTTGCAGTCCTTATGACCACATCACTACTGTACAGTGAATTGCGAGCCCTTCTGGCATTAAGCAGCGTTGCAATGGCTTTGCCTTATACCCAACACTAGGAGAATTGCCATCAACTTCATTGAATTAAACTGTGTATGTAACATAAGAGTAACTGTAGGCTTTCAAACCCCCATTCAACTGCAAGCTTTGGTCATCTTCTGTGGATGTTTATCAAGTTTACATATATATGCAAATCAAACTGTCATAAGAATAGATGTCAAAATAAACAGTGGAGATACAACTGATCATACAACTACAGTAAATCTTTGTTTCTCTCCTCATAAGTGCTGACTACAACAGTAACTATTAAATATGAACCATCACTGTACCAGGTCTTTGTTCAGTAATAGCACTTCTCTGCATCATGAAGAGTTTAAAAAATTGAGTACTTATTCAATTTGTCTGATTATGAGACTAATATAACCGATTCTCTCACTAATGAGCATACTAGTGGGAATTCTCTTGGTCCAGAGAATTCAGCGACTAATAACTCAAAGCCACATTTTGGCAGAAGCACCATACAGATGTTTTACATAAAAGCCCACAGTCTAGCCAGCTTGAGAAATCCAAGCTGAAATCGAAATATATCAAGTTGATAACAACTGCTCCAGTACTACATGATAACACATGGTTATTACATATCGTTATCACACAGTGCCATCATATGTAGTCTACATTGTTTCTGTCTACACTAGTAAGAACCAAATTGTAATAAGTCACTACCAAATTACTAGGATGAATAAAACCATGGTTTTCTAGGGCTGGGTTTCTGAAAAGGATGACTGCAAATCAGAGTCTAATGCTTACTGCCATTCTGCTGTTCTCAGATCATCAGCATGTGCATGCATAGGCAAGGACCTCCAAGGGGTTTCATGGTGCAACAGATATGCCAAAAGCTGGGAACCCTTCCTCTTCAGCACAGCTTCATGAGGAGGGTTCTTGGGAAACATCTATTCACATAGTCAGGAAAAAATTGATAGAAGGCAATAGAAAGTCTCAAACTTAGAACACTGAACTTAACAAATAAGCAGTTTCATTGTAGCATTTTGGACCTTTATTATTCCCCACCTTAACTGCACACTTAAATTGCATTTTCAGCTTTCAGCAGAGCTGTGTGAAGAAACGTTTTTCTGTCTCATATGGTCCCTCCCCTTTCTCCACAAATTATCATTTCCCCACAATAACACAAGGAATTAGCTTTCTGTTAATTGCTCAGTAAAAGAGACTGCCTCGGGGCTTTATAAAGAAAGATTTCTGGGAGTCTGAACCATGTGTGACCTAAATTGGCTTCATAAGCGGTTTCTGGAGGGCATACAGCAGTATTCACAAGCATAATCGCCTTTCACCTTGATGTTAATTATATACTTTTCCATTCAAAATAAGTCATGGCCATGAGCTGAAGCATTTGTAAAGTAAACATGTCAGGAAAGCAAGATACTGTAAAATGAATGAAAATAGTCAATTCAGCACTATTAAAAATTCCTTTTCTTTTTACCCTCAATCTCTAGTGTGGCCTGAGCAGAAAACAACCATTGGTCTCTAAAAGGAAGGCAGCAAATTTTCACCTCTCTAGGTTGCATTGTTTAACAATAAAAATATAATGCACAGCTCTTTTCCTCCAAATATGAAAATAAAAGGGCCTTGCTGGTTAATAACAATTTGAAGAGCTATAAGTGCCTCAGGGTCTCATAAAATACATTTCCCCTAAAAAAAAAAATACTTCTCCATAACCTATCATTTCTGCATTTCGTTTTCTTTTTTTTCTTCCCTTTTCTAAATCAAGGATATTTATACAAAAACAGGATCTTTATTTCTGGAAAGTGCTCTACTCCACCAAAGTCAATATGCCCCATTTTTGACAGTGGCCTTTTCTGCTGGAGTTTGTTGTATACTGCATAAGCGAAGCTGTATATCCAAAAGAAATATACAGGGGTTTTTTGTTTGTTTTAAATTGGCATCTGCCAGTCTGTTGCCAGTCCTTTGAAATATGGTGCAAAGACATAGTTCAGCTTTTTTTCCGTCATTTCAAGCTTTGAAACCACCCTGCTCACCTCCTATTGGGTACCCTGCCTCAGCCCCTCGGCAGTCCCACTGGGGCACTGCCTCTGAATCCTGGCTGTGCTCTCTTCTCCTAAGTCACCTCCTACTTCAAATTCCAAAATTTAGTGTGAACAACTCCCTGTTTCTCATTTGATCAAGATCTCCATTTCACTCTCTTTTCTGTCCACCATTTTGTTTGCCTGACACCTAAATGCTAACCAAGTCCTCAATTCTCCTCTGTAAGCCCACAAAAAAACAAACTAAAATACAAAAATAAATGTATGTAGCTTCAGAAAAGCAAATTTATGACAGATTTATGGAAGACAAATCCACTGAAAGGTTCAGTACCTGGGAGAGTATTTGGGAGAAGTTTTTTTTGTCTTTACGCTTTTTTCTAAACAACAGCTGAAGGATCCTGTTAAAACAGACTGTTGAGACAGGTATTCCTTTGATCTGAGCCAGTAGGGTTGTTCTTATGTGCTGTCTGTACAATACCTCCATTCTCTGTTAGCTCTTTTATATTTCTTTACAGAAGTGAAGACTAAGTTTCTTGCAGAACAATTTTGTTGATATCTGACATACCCTATAAACTAAGTAATATTTCATAAGCCTGCGACATCACCCCGTTGGGTCATACTGGATATTAGTTACAAGTATAATAGATTACATTAATACTAGAGGTAGTATTATGAAGTGCTTTCTTTAAAATTACAATAATAATGTTTAGAAAAAGGATTTCTCGACTCCTTCAGGATATTAACTGCAGACAGAAAAGAATGATGATGGTATTGACTAAGCACACAGTAGAATACAAAAAAAAAAAAAAAATGACTTTTTAAAGTCATTATTTTCATAGATAAAGTTTAATTTTTCCTTTATAGGCTGCAGTTTAAGTTTTCAGTCAAACCTCTAGAAATGTATTCTCAGTTTTCAGGTCTCTGTCTAAACTAGTCCTCATCTAAAACCCTCTGTGAGAATCTTAGAGATTTCAGCGCATTTCCTATCCCTTTTGTAGCATTTCAAGTTACACATGCTGCTTGAAAACATACTTAGTACTAAAATCTGTTAATGCTGAGAATGTCCATGAACATTTCCAGGTGTTTTGAAGGAAGATGCAAGAATCCCCATTAGAGATTATTAGCAAAATTTTTGCATTCCACTCTTATTTCCTTTCAAATTTCACTGATTTCTATTTCCTTTCTTAGGAAAAAGAGTGAACAACAATAGCTAGTTGATCACTTTTCTGGCACTTCAGATAACTATCTTATGCCCTGTTATTAATAATCTTTCTGAAACGTATCTTTTTGCCAGGATTATATTCCTCTCTATTTTCTAATTGTTAAATAACAGCTGAGGAGTATTCTATGCAGCAGTTGATTCAGATGCATTATTATGCACAGGGGGCACTGTCATACCTGAAAGCATTGCTCTGATTGTTCTACTCTAGCAGTCAACCTTTTCCAGGTCTCGCCGTAAAAACTGCTAGCTTATAGCAAGCGGTAAACATTTCAGAGATGACTCTAAGCCACTCTCCTAATGTGATGTTTTAAATCAACAACCACCACAAATAATAAAGATTCAAGGTATCAGGTTTCTACAGCAGTGATGCAATTTATTAAACTGCTCAGTGTAACTTGCAAAAGAAGCAAAGTCGAGTTGAGATAAATAAGCTTAAAAATGTCATAATGAGGAGTAGTAGCTGAAAGGGCTAAACTGCTCATGGTAATGAACTGAGACAGAATGATCAGACAGCATTAATAAGTCACAGGGAGGCAGACCTTCACCTCATTGTAGAGTTGCACTATCATTAACTATTGGATATCACATTCTTAAGGTATCTTAAGAGATACTTTACCTCATACCAAAACATTTTTTAAGTAACCTTTATTAGGAAAGTATTTTACAGAAACAAATATATGCACATAATCAAGCATTAGTGCAACAAATACATACCGACCGACCTGTAACTAAAAAAGAAGGAAGAAGGTAATAAATTACTTGGAAAATGCTTAAATATCTACCTGAGAGAGATCTGATGCAGGTAAGAACATATGTGTAAAAGTAACAAAGAATAGCTGCAACTGCCTAGGTCCCACAGTGACAAGGAGTTTTTATGCAACTGAAGATGAGATATTAGTGATTCCTCAGTATTTATTACTATTAGCTGTAGTAATTTATTTAACACATTATGCTGACTACACCATACTCACTGCATACACAAGTTATGACTGCAGTAAACTATTTCAGTAGTCATTCTTAAGAGTAACTTTACTCCAAAGAATAAGAAATCATAAATAAATCAATATTTTCACCACGGTTGGCTGAAGTACAGCTAAAAAGCCTATAATTATATCCACCAGCTTATCCAGTCATTGAATAGCATCTCGATTAATAAAAGTACTTCAAAAACCATGACATGGAAAGTAGCAATAGAAACCAATCCCAAACTGGTACAAGAATACCCTTTTAATTTCTTTCCTTTGTTCTCTTCAAGCTTGAGGCTCCAAAAGAATGTGTAGGTCACAGCATTAATGAAATATACCAGCAACATGCATTATTAATCATAAAGCAGTGTTTAGTTTCAGGGATTTACTAGCACATCTAATATTCTTCATAAATTATTATATGTCTTTTTCCACTTTGATCCCATTAAATTGACTGGGAGCCTTTCTATAGACTGCCTCAGGCCTGAATGGGATGCACAGACTCTCCAGTAAAGGAATTCAAGTAAAAGCAGTACAAATAATGAAAGGGTTTATGCAGCAAATATATGAAATACATAAAAAGCTAAATGAGCTAACGTTAGGTATGGGTATAGTTTAGTATGCTGAGTTTGGCAAAATGAGAGCTATTTCCAAGCATGAGGAGCCAGAACTCTCTCTGTTCTTCTTCCCATTTGACAGAAAATCCAGCTCTGTGGGAGAAGAAAAGTTTAGTTCCCACAGGCCATTTGGTCCCCATTCCCCTGCTAAGAACATCAGCTGGTCTGCAAATTAGAACATTTCCTACTACAGGGGTGCATATCCCACTAAGGCTACATCGACACTAGATGGTACAATCACCTTGGGGAAATTATCAAAGGCTACTGTGACAAGCACATACTTGCTCATATCACTTATTCCTGGTCCTTGAGCAAAAGCCTTTTTGTGTCACTAACTATACTAGAGCTTTCGATCTTACTGAAACATAAAAGACAAACTACACTGCTCACTTACAGTAATACCGGTAGTATTTCTAATGTTACAAAATATTGTAAAAAACAAAATCCAATGAATCCTCTCACATAAACCATTAAAAACACGTTGGATGCTTTCACTTGCAGCTATTACCTAACTGATTGGGACTGAGACCAGTTTCCAGGTATTAAGAAACTGCCATCTCCTATCACCGATTCAGTAATGTTTTCAAAACTTCTGATGAGCATTTCTGTTCTTCCTCTATTTGCAAGAAGAAAAACCTATATACATCTACTGATAACATCATAGCTCCATCTTTAGAAAAGAAAATTGAAAGAAAATTTGGTAAGTGTACCAGGAATTAGCTAATTGTTCATCAACATTTGTGAGATAACAAGGACAGGGACAGAATTAAAATAAATAAATGTTGCTGAGAAAAGAACTCTCTCCATCATCATTTTGATGATTCCATCTGCACTAAACTTTCACTATGTGTTCAGTTCAGTGCAACAGAAGGAGAATAGTATGCCTTTATAGTTATTTACCAAGAGGTCAAATTAATCAAAATTTAAAGAACCTCAGCTCTGATGAAAATTTTCACATCCTGCTTAAAACTTCAGTTCAATCACACCTGAAGCCATCTACCAAAAAATGAGGACTTAATTTTGCCAGGACTTTAATTTAACAATCCAAGAACATAAATATCCATAAGCACTATTTCACAGCATGTCCATTAAGTCGGTCATTGTTTACAGGTGATAAAAACTAAACTAAAGCCAAAAGAAGTAAAACAATTTGTCCCACACTTACACAGGAAGTTGGTGGCACACCTTCGGATGCAG
>NW_008824356.1:8715146-8721629 GCF_000699105.1 Pygoscelis adeliae | reverse complement strand
GCCACACTTGAGCGCAACACTGGGGAAGGCACTGGAGTTGCATTACTTTTATCACTGTACTTATTTCGTGCCTTTCATGTCTTTGGTAAGGAGACACGATAAACAGTGCCAGGATGAAAAGTAGAACTCATACACATCTCAGAAGGGTTTTCCTCAAGCACACGTACCAAATCTCCTGAACACAGCTTTCAGAAGCTTCCTTGAGGTCTTTGACAGCTTTTTTCTCCTATCAGATACCATACACTTGAGCAGCAGCAATGTTTGTGCCAGCACTTACGTGTGTGGCAAGCAGCTGGCTATAAGCCATCATGGTATGAAGTTTGAAGCATTCCAGGTTATTTCAGTTTAATGGAGTGCTTTCCACTAGCAAACATTGCCAGTGACTAGTTTGTAATTATTTACTGAGCATCTTTTAAGGTCCATTAAGGTCTCTTAAGGTTCTGCTACCACCACAGTAACAGCTTCTTGTCTGAATAATATATCTAAAAGAATAAGGTATAGCAGACCACAAAAATTCTAGACTTGTATTTTTGGATCAGACTGCAATTTTAAGCAGAGTTGATAAGTGCCAACAGCAGTAAGGTTGCCTAATCATTCCTCTAAAATTCATTTTTCAGTATAAAACTGTCAAACTTCAAACTGTTCCAAATAAAGTTTTCCATAACAGGTGCCTGCCTCAAGTTGACTCTTTATAGTTTCACCTATAATAATTTAGCTATTTCTACGAATGAGGTTAAGAGAAAACCACCTGGGCCATTATGCCCTTGACTTTCATCCCCAGAACCATACAGTCATTCTTGATATGCTCCAGGTCTTCTCTGGCAGTGTCACTGGTGCCCATGTAGAAGAGCAGCAGGGGAACAGGCCAAGGGCTGGACAAGCCTCAGCAGTCTCTTCGCAGTGTTCCAGATCGTAAGGTGGTTTTAAGCAAGAGATTACCTACTAATGCTAATATTCATCTATTCATCCCTGAAAGCCTTCAGAACTCTTGGCTGAATACCATCCAGGCCTGGACATTTTTACTAGTATGTTTTATAAAATTTATAAATATCTTTACAATATTCTGTATATTTATTAACAGCTATGTAATTTAGAGTGTAGATGATCTCCCCTTAAATCTGCTCAGATGTCACTCCAGCAATGGAATTCCACTTAATAAAGTGGAAAGTAGTTTACCAATGCAACTCATGCCATAGGTGCTGTAGCTAATAAAAGTTTGCCTAGATTCAGAAATCAATTGGACAGATTAATGGAAGAAAAATCTATCAAAGGCTATTAAATATAAAGACTTCCCTTCAGGCCCAGGAATACTTGGGAGTATCCTCTAGTGAAGTATCATTATAGGTTTTACCTGCTCACACAGTGGTTTGGCATTCACCATTGACCACTACTGGCCATTCTTTTGTAATTATCTAATAGAATGAGAAGAACAAAGCCAGGTCAAAAAGAAAGAAAGTTCCATCTTTTGCCTGATAAAATGTCAGACACTCAGAAATACCCATCAGTGAAAGCCAAATCTCAGCGTATAAAAGAAACATTTATTTCTTTATTTCCTTTGTGTAGCAAAGAAATATCTCTTTATCACTCTGCTCCATTAAATCAACTCTGGTCTGACATGCACTGCAGCAGATGTAAAGTTACTGTGACGCTGATGGACAAGTGCCCTCTGCGTAGAAGCAATGGTTTTAGTTTGAAGTTTGGTGAACTCAAAAGACTCTCTAATGAATCAATGAGGTATAGAGACTGAACTTGCTATTCAGTCATCTGGGGACCCTGAAAACGTGATGTAAATTGCACTGCTGTAGGCTGTGCTGCATTGCTGCATAAGCGGAAGCAAGGCTGTCAGGCTGAAAACGTTCACCAGCACAAAATACCCTCACAGACTCAAGAAAAGAAATAAATATGAAGGATGGGAGGAGGGAACAATCTAACACCAAAGATAATTGCTAGGGATAAAGAATAGAGCTCTTTAGCATTTCAAAAGGGGCCTTTCTCCTTATATGTGTTCACAGCGTTCCAAATCTGTCAACAAAGCCAGAAATCCTCAAGCTAGAGTAGCAGCTGCTCTGTTCCAAAGGAGATCACCCTGATGGATTGCAATATATGGAGCTGGTAAGTCAGTGTGGGCTAATCTGAAGCTACAGGGGCAATCTGTCAGTTCTAACGAAGATAAATACAGCTTCTGCCTCACAGTGTTTCGTAATGCCAGGCACTGGTCATTGGTTTCCCCAGCATGATGGATTTTATGGTCAGGTGTGGTGACATCTCATGACCTAAATAGCTTTCAGAGAATGGCTGGTCTGTTTTGAATGATGATGGATTACAGTCCAGAACTCCCTGTGAAAAATGATGTCTCAGGCTTGCAAGTATTGCACGGATATGGATAAGCCCCAGCCAACTCTTGGACTTTCACTTGGTAAGCCTCCTCATGGTTTTATTGCAAGTGCCTGTCCGTATTTTCTCCATGCCTTATAACTCCTTCCCTTTTTTCTCAACCATGTCACATAAATTGATAATCGCATCCTCCTCCGTATATCCTTGCAGGGTTACATATGGAAATATGAGGAAGACACTGAAGTCAGAAATATTGCTAAACGAAGGTACTAAGCAACATCTGGTTTCAGCTAGAGATCATGAATTTTAACCACAATGGCAACAGTGACAAAAATATTAACAATTGGGAACCTTCTCTAACATGTGGGTTGATCTAATCCAGACTTTAATGAGGCACTAGCTATCCCCTCAGCAGAAAGTATCTAACTGAATAAATAGGAGATTTATTGGAAAAAATCCGTTCTAAAGATAGCTCCTTAACCCAAGTTTAATCACTTGATAGAAGAAGTTTAATTACTTGATAAAAAAAAATTGTGTTCTGTTTGTCAAAAAAATCCGATTCTGGTGTTCTGCAACATTTTACTACATTAGAATTTCTGCAACATTTTATCATGTTAAAACCATCTTTAGGAATGTAAAGGTAAGGCAGGAAGAAAATAATAAAATCCATCACCTATGACTGCAAATCCAGCCCTCCCTTTCTTGTGGTAAGTCACCGTGGAGCTACACTAGTGACGTCTCTCTCTGTCCTAGATGTGCATACACAAGCCTGCACAGAAAGTATCACCATTGTCACTGGTTATGTGCTCCCACACACACAGAGGAAAATCCCGTAAGCAGCACTGTCGAGCAGAAAGCGCACAAGGCAGGAAGCTCTGAAGGTGACGGAGTCACCTCTGCACAGAACCAGACGGAATCCAACATATTCTTCTGATTATGCTGCATATGTGCTAAAGCTAAATTTAGCCCTGTATGCTTTACCACTTGTCTACCAAACTAATGGAAAAATTGACTACCGCAGAGTATTGATACTGCATCATAGAAAAGGGCCATGTCTGAATTATCTGGAACAACAGTCCTCTAACTACATCTCTAAATAAATTTAACTAACTGAGTTGTGGACTTTAATAAGGACTAATGATTCAAGCTTTCTTGCACTATAGGCTAATGCGCACCAATTTCTGGTTTGACGAGGCAGTGCTGCTGTTTTCCTTCCTTTCCAGTATTTCCCACTCTTTTCTTCTCCAAAGATGTAAGTGTTGTGCCTTTCTCTTTGTGTTAGTAAAGAGCATTTTCAGTTGAAGGTTTTTCTCTCTCTGAATGCTGTGTGCATTTTTTAAATACCAGGTGGCATGCTGACAGGGGGGCAGGCAGCAGGGGACAGCAGGGAAGCACCCACCAGCACTGCCTAATGGAGTAGACAAACACCACCAATTGCAGGAGAATAAATGAGATTCCAGAATATTCCTTCCATCTGTTTGCTATACCGTTGCAAAGTCCCTTTTCAGTGTAATAGCCAAAGGGAGTTTAAATATGTTTCAGTACTGAAGGAATGCATTTCCACTAAAGAAGTCGCCGTACCACAAGCAATGACCTCTTTCCTGTTTGAAATGCATTAATTACTGCAGTTCTTCAGAAAGTGAGTGACTGCTTGTGGGCACAAGATTAATCCAGGCAGGTGCTACACAAGCTTTTCACGCACTGATTTTTGGAGTGCCTGCTTCTGACCTGCAGCACCCAGGCTGCTCCAGTTCTTCCTCAGCCCCTCACATTAGTCACACCTCATATCTGCAACCAGACCTTGTTGTTGATCTAATACTGAATATCTATTCAACACAGTTCAGCTTGTGCCAGACCCTTCTCCTGTAATGCATGTACATACCCAAACTTCAGAGGACAGATCCATGCTAGCAGAGCCATCTCAAGCCCCTTAATAAATTAGCTTCAAATAGAGCCGAAACCCAGTCCTACCATTCTGATACAGGCAAAACTGCCACAGAAGTCACTGAGAATATTGCATAAGCAATGATGCCTGACTAGATATTCTGTCTCCTAGTTTTTACTATTTTGTTGTTTGGAGTTTGGGTGTTTTACAGGACTGGAAGTAAAGGCGCAGGAAGATTAGCTGCTTTCTGTTGGATTAGTAACCCTGCAGGCTGGAATGTCATCACTTGAATCAGAAAGCAAACAGGAAATGCTGGAAGTCAGCTTTTAAGCTCAGTCAGTCACATACCAACCCTCGCCTCTTCCCAGTAATCACATTCATGCTGGGAATATCCAAATTCAGCCATGGTCACACTTCAACTTCAGGCTAATCAACTGTACTCCAATCAAACAGGCAATGGCTGCAATTGAGAAAGTATCAGATCCATCAACATCAGGGGCATTTAACATGACATACAGACAAAATAAGCCCTAACCCAAATCTTCACCCAAGAGGCAGTTCCAGTGAGACAGCTCCTGTTGGTAATTTACATGTACTGCAATACCAGACAGACTCATTTCATCTTCATTTGTTTAAACAAATGCAGTGCTACCTACGAGTAAATGGTCTGACTGACAGCTGAAGGTTATGATCACTTGTTCTCCTCTCACCTTAACCAAAACCTTCCTTGAATGCCTGCTCCCTCTGTACACATCAAAACCGTGTTTAAAGGATTCCCAAATCAGGCCATGGGAGCATATATATATGCCTAGGGAATTTTTTACAGGAAACAAATACAGTAAATCAAGCCAGTAAATTTATACCAAAGACCTAAAGATAAGTGGTTCGTTTGCGTTTCTTTCAGAACTTGACATTTAAAAACAGTTCCAGAAACTCTTCAGGATTTGTTTCTTTAAAGGGTGGAGAGTATTTTACAGTCGAATTCCTCTTTACTAGCTCATGAAAACTTCAAGGAAAAAAAAAAAACACAAAGCCATTCACTTTTATTTGTTACAAGCAGAACTCCCACTGCAGGATGTTTAATATATATTGGAATCCTGATATATCCTCTTCTGTGCATGAAGAATAAGGGCAATTTTGGAAAGAGTTTCCTCCAACTTAACTAAAAAGAAAGAGAGAAAGGAATAAAAAAGTGAGAAAACACAAGTTTATCGCTTACCTTTCTTAGACACTTAGAAAAATAAGAGCAAAGCCAGAGTTTCCCAGTTGCCAGTATGCAAGATATTATAGACATTCCAATGTATCTGATGACAGAAGGGGCAGAAGTCCAATCCTGCCTGCTTCAAAATGCATGGGTTACCAATCTGAGCCTAAGAGAAATTTCCTCAAGCTATTACCACTGCAACACCCATGAGACTCAGTAAGCAGTTCTTACTTTATTGCTAATGTTTGTCCCTGCACAGAACTTAAGTGTATGGCTTTATTAATCTGAAATATTCAGTAAGTGGTTGTCATGCTCTAAGCTTTCCTTAAACAGACTGATATCACCATAGCTTTCTAACATTTGGCCTGTTTGTTAGCAGCATGGCAACTTCTGTCACTTCAGCAAGAGATTTCTGTTGTACTTTATAAATTCCATTGCATTAAAAAAAAAGCAGGCAGAAAGCTTGTAAGGATATTTGGAGAGTCTTCTAGTTTGCTGCTGCTCAAATTCCCCAAATGCAATACTCATTCTGATTTCTGGGCCACATGCAGGGACATGGGAAAACAGAAGATGAGCTGAAGAAAGCAAAAATTAGCTTCAGAACTGCAAGCAGATGTCTAAGGGGAAATATGTCTTTTTGAAAGGGTAGTGGAAGTCCCATGGAAGTTAAAAGTAAATCTACTCAAAGATCAGGCTCAGGACTCAACTTATTTAGTATCATTAGTAATTCAGGCCCAAAAAGGAGGAAGAAGTACCTATGTCTATTTAATCTCAACATAACTATGAGTTACTGATGCGACATGAACACCTTTCCCCAGGTGGAAAGAGGGGACCTAAGCGACGGTGGGGAATGGAAACAGGTCCCTGCTTGGGGTGCCAGGCGAACCCCTGCCTGGCCTCCCTCACCTTCCTGGTTGCCCTTACACAGCAGATATGGGGCCCTGGAACTTGAGGGCCAGGCAAATGAGGATGTAGATGAAGGTCCATCCAGGGGGTTGCCTAGGGTGAGGCAGTCAGGCCCATGCATTATGACTGCCTCTGCTAAGAAAAAAAGGAGGGT
>NW_008824356.1:8709678-8714873 GCF_000699105.1 Pygoscelis adeliae | reverse complement strand
ATCGGGAGCACAGGTAGTGTTTTCCTCAATCCCTACAGTGGCAGGAAAGGACACTGGAAGGAACAGGAAAACACACCTGATCAACACGTGGATCAGGGGCTCGTGCCGTCAGAGGAATTTTGAGTAATATTGGCTCTGAGGAAGCGGAAATTCACTTTTATCTCTTCCTAAGCAATTTTTTTATTGCAATTCTGCACAGAAAATAAACTGAGACAAATTCGCAGCATAATGTAGTTTCTGTGCTGGCTTGGATTTATGTTAAATGCAGCCATATGGTTCTGTGGAAGACAGTCATAAGCCTGTGCTAAGGGCAAACACCACCAGCTACAAGGTTTCATCTCAGAAGAATGTTAACAGAAGATGAAGACAGGCATAAAGTGCTCGTGGAGAAACAAAAATGCAATTCCTTCTGGAGCCTACTGGGAAAGCTGATCTCATGCATCAGTGAACCAGAGTTCATACGAGACCTAGCCAGTAATTTCTGTTATCTTTTACATCTTCCCTGTAATGTCAGTCAGCAGAAATTTATCTTCTCTTTCCATCTGCTTCCTCAACTCAGTTCAAGGAATCGGATTTATTGATGTGATCTATCCATTAGTGAGCCAGGCAGAGCTCTCTAATGTCACGTGGCAGGTGAGGGTCATGGTCTTACTCAGAGAACCCAGTTCAATCCAGCATGAACAGGGTCTGTCAGCAGCAAGAGAGCACACCAGTCGGTAGGTGCAGTGCAATGATTGATTGCGATCTCAGACCACCGTTTGTTCCACAGTTAATGGTTTTGTTCTGATTCTGACAGTTAATGTATCTGGTAGGGGTTTGTAAACAAACAAAAAGTATGATAACCCATTCCCAGGAGGGAAAACTTCAGCTGGTTTGCATTAAGGAAAGTCAGGAAGAGATAAATACAAAAACGTAAATGAGAGAAGTTGGAGCAAACTAAAATAGTTGCAGCTGGATATATCCATCCTCTCTTGAAGTTACTTTCTTCAGATTAATTGATTTCTTTGTATGGAAATGGCAAATAAAATGCTAGGTCTTCACACAGAGATAAGCATACACTATCTCTGCATGTGTCAGTAATGACATATTTGAGGTAGAGAATGAGAGCTCCCAAACCTGGGAAGTTTCTTCTGTCTGACTTTCCTATGTCCCTTTGGACCATCAGAGAAATAAGAAGGTAAAGCTGCAGCTACCCTTATGTCTTGCTTGCTTACAGTGGCCTCATGGTGCTGCCAAACTGTTGTAGAAGGTGCCATTACACTTTTGAAAGATTGCTGCTGTCTCCAGATAGGTGCATTTTGAATCGGGACCATTTTTGGACAAAATCTGGTATTTTATTTTTAGTTCAGGTGAGCAATCATCACAGCTGTATTCATTACAAAACAGAATAATTACAGTTTTTATTCCCAGAAACATATAATAAACATAAAAACCAAGTCATTAGGAGTACTATCAAATTTCGAGCAGAGAAGTCATGTCTCCTGAAGTATTGGTCCTGAGAGGTAAATATGTCACCAAAATAAATCCACTAACACATTTCTCTCAACCTGCATTCACTCAATGTGGATTCGATAGAAGGTTTTACCACCTCTTGAGGCTTAGGGGAATATGACTGATGTCTTTCTAATTCTAGGTGTCTAAGGTGTAGATATTACCGCTTCGTGCCTTGGAGTGAATCCAGGGTAGTGGATTGAGGACCTTAGCAGAATGGATAAGAACATTTACCTGTGCTTGCTTACAAATGTCTTAATTCATATACTAGTGTCCACAGATTCAACAGCAGTTCATCTTGAGGGCGCTCATAAGGCAGGTGCGGGACAACCAGGGCATCAGGCCCAGCCAGCACGGGTTCATGAAAGGCAGGTCCTGCTTGACCAACCTGTGGTTAAACATTGGAACAGGCTGCCCAGGGAAGTGGTTGAGTCACCATCCCTGGAAGTATTTAAAAGACGGGTAGATGAGACGCTTAGGGACATGGTTTAGTGGGCATGGTGGTGTTGGGTTGACGGTTGGACTCGATGACCTTAGAGGTCTCTTCCAACCTTAAAGATTGTATGATTCTATGATTCTATGAAGATCCAAACATGATTCTGGGAGGTTTCAGGTAAATATTGACAACAAACAGGAAAGTACAAATGTCACTATGATCTGCAACGTGATGCAGTCACTGTGCAGGCCCTCTGCTATTCCCACCTCAAAGAATGATATCACAGAAGTAAAGGTTCAGGGAAGGGTGGTATGATTCTATGATTCTATGAAGATCCAAACATGATTCTGGGAGGTTTCAGGTAAATATTGACAACAAACAGGAAAGTACAAATGTCACTATGATCTGCAACGTGATGCAGTCACTGTGCAGGCCCTCTGCTATTCCCACCTCAAAGAATGATATCACAGAAGTAAAGGTTCAGGGAAGGGTGATAAAAATGGTCAAGAGCTTTGGAAAGATCACACAAAGAGACACCAAAATGGCTTCAACTGTTTGCCTTAGAAAGAGGCTACAAAGGATGGAATGTGATAAAAGTACATCAAATAAGGAACCGTACTAGTAAAGGGAGAGGGGGAGTTTCTGTTCTCTGTTGCATAATTCTGTAACAGGGAGATGTGCAATGAAACTGTGAAAGGTGGAAATTGAAAACTAGCAGCAGGAAATCGTTTTTCATATAACATGTGGACAGATGGCAGAATTTATTTCCACTGGAGGCTGAAGATGCCAAGAACTTAACAAAACTTTTTAAGCAACTGGGTGTTCCAGTGTCCAGAGCCTGACACTGCAAGAGCAAGCTCTGACCCCAGTTCATGTAACCACAATAACCAGAAGACAGCCCTGAAACCAAACTTAACCCAAGCCAAAGTAAAAATAAATCTACTTGCAAAATACAAATACAGATTTTAAAAATACAAGAGTTACAGTGGAAAACACAAGAGGCTTACATTTGTATCTACCCACCCCTATATAAGCTCCAAAGGGTTTTTTGCATTATATACTGCCCAACTGGCAAGCCAGTCTGAACTCCTACATACCCGTGCGGCTGAGAGATTTCCTTTGGAAAGATTTTGTTCTTTTTACTGAAATTACTGCCCACCTCAGCACTATTAAAAACAAATCATCCATTTTCTGTAAGGCAAATATGTACTTTTATGCCTCACCAAGCAATGTTCAAACCTGAGGATGAAGCTTTTTCACACATTAAACAAACACTGTGACCCTTCACTTTGATATTTAGTTAGGTCTTATGAAGTATTGCTAATACAAACCAGATTCCTTTGCCATTTGGGGAACAACAGAAATGTTTCTGAGAAGGATTCTTGCTGAAGAATTGCATTACTAAATCCTGTATTTGCTGCAGTAGAAAAATTGTGAGGGTAGATGTGAATGACTAACTGGGAGGTTAAACTGGGTTTTACCAGTGAGAGTTGCTGCTGGGCACGGATGTACATCTTGATCGAAGCATAAAGTGTCCAAATGTATTTTTCATTTCAATGCTAAACTGAGAAAAGAGGGGTAAAAAATATGAGAGAAGAGGTGAAAAAAGTATGAAGGGAGCACTAAAAAGTGATATTCTGTTCTTTTGTTCAAGGGCTGCAGTGGGCAGGTGTGGCCTTGGAAGAGGACACTTGACATGGTCCAAGGAGAGGAAAACTTGTTGGAGAGCCAGACTGCCCCAGCTGTGTTTACTGTCCATGTCAGATCGGCCCCAAGATCTGTTTCTCTAAGCTACACATGCTCACATGGAAAGGATCCCAGGTGCTTCTACTGCACCTTGCAGCCTCTCCACCACTCAGACAGGGGTACTGGAACATGAGAGAGGATACCAGAATTAAACAGTAAAAATAATCTCTTGCCTGAGCAATTTCCTTCTCACTCAGAGAAACATTTTCTGCTTTCCCACATAGAAAAAACAATGCAAGCAAGATAGCCACCTCAAAGGTGGATACTTAACTGATAGGGCAGATATTTACCTGCTATACCTTTGGGGAAAGGAGAGACCCTGACCTTAAAGTCTGTTGGCATTTCTCTTTGCTAGTATTTCCTGACCTCCCATTACAGATCAAATTAATTTTGTTTCTGAATTACCTTCACAAACCACCTCCCTCTATCTCCCTCCCCTCTGTTGCCTTTCAAACCTGGTAAACACGAGCATCTCAGGCACAAAATACTTCAGCAGAGAGCATGACTCCATCAAAGCTTAATAACTTTACTCCCAGCAAGAATAATGGAAGGGGAGCTTCTTGGGCTGTATCCATCAATTTTTATTAAATATTTCCTTCAAAGCTGTCAGGCCACTCATTACCCCATCTAGTGAAAGCAAAGCTCTCATGTGGGGCAGTGCTGATAGGCTCTGGGAAAAGAAGATGAGAGCCAACAACGTGACCACAATTACCAGAACTTCAATCTCACCAAGGCTATTAGAGGATACACTGCTGGTTGCTATGAGTCACACAGAAAGATAACCGCTCTGCGAAGTTCAATACACTTTGAGAGAATTAGATCTTTCTAAGCTGCAGATTGCATTTTTTTTCTCCTTTTTCCTCTTTTTTTTCCTTCCCAGTTTACTCCATACCTCACTCAATCAATTTTGCTTCCTGTGTGTGGCAGGCAGGGGACACTGCGCTAAGTGTATCAGAGGCCTGGCACTCAACGGACGTTGGTATCGACAGGGTTCTGGTGTACACCGCAGGAACGGTTTCAGTATTTGATGAGGATGACTGCTAAGCTAGCAGCTAGAGATCAGAGTCATAGAGTCATAGAATCATAGAATCATTAAGATTGGAAGAGACCTCTAAGATCATCGAGTCCAACCGTTGACCCAACACCACCATGCCCACTAAACCATGTCCCTAAGCGCCTCATCTATGCACCTTTTAAATACTTCCAGGAATGGTGACTCAACCACTTCCCTGGGCAGCCTGTTCCAATGTTTAACCACTCTTTCAGTAAAGAAATTTTTCCTCACGTCCAATCTAAACCTCCCCTGACGCAACTTGAGGCCATTTCCTCTTGTCCTATCGCTAGTTACTTTGGAGAAGAGACCGACAACCACCTCGCTACAACCTCCTTTCAGGTAGGTGTAGAGAGCGATGAGGTCTCCCCTGAGCCTCCTTTTCTCCAGGCTAAACAACCCCAGTTCCCTCAGCCGCTCCTCATAAGACTTGTGCTCTAGACCCTTCACCAGCTTCATTGCTCTTCTTTG
>NW_008824356.1:8700130-8709184 GCF_000699105.1 Pygoscelis adeliae | reverse complement strand
GCCAGGCAGCTTTCCAGCCACTCTTCCCCAAGCCTGTAGCGCTGCATGGGGTTGTTGTGGCCGAAGTGCAGGACCCGGCACTTGGCCTTGTTAAATCTCATACAGTTGGCCTCGGCCCATCGATCCAGCCTGTCCGGGTCCCTCTGCAGAACCTTCCTACCCTTGAGCAGATCAACACTCCCACCCAACTTGGTGTCGTCTGCAAACTTACTGAGGGTCCACTCAATGCCCTCATCCAGATCATTGATGAAGATATTGAACAAGACCGGCCCCAAAACTGAGCCCTGGGGAACACCGCTTGTGACCGGCCGCCAACTGGATAGAACTCCATTCACCACAACTCTCTGGGCCCGGCCGTCCAGCCAGTTTTTTATCCAGCGCAGAGTCCACCTGTCTAAGCCGTAAGCCGCCAGCTTCTCTAGGAGGATGCTGTGGGAGACGGTGTCAAAGGCCTTACTGAAGTCCAGGTAGACCACATCCACAGCCTTTCCCTCGTCCACTAGGCGGGTCACCTGGTCATAGAAGGAGATCAGGTTGGTCAAGCAGGACCTGCCTTTCATGAATCCGTGCTGACTGGGCCTGATCCCCTGGTTGTCCCGCTCTTGTCAGTCTGAAGGGGAGGTTGTCCCACTCCCAGTCAGTCTGAAGGGGAGGGATAGGAAGAACAGATTACCTCATATGTGCTTGCAACAAGGTATAGTAGTGTCCCTTGAGCCACCTGGGGACTCCAAGGTAGAGGAGAGGATGACATGGACCTAGACCCTGATCTGATCCGATCTGCGATTCCATGCCCTCAGGAGAACCCAACAGCAGAAACAAGTTAAGTGACCCGCTTTTCTAAGTCAAAGAAATCTGCCACAGCCTTGCCTTTCAAGATTGCAGAGCACTCACTGGAACAGACCCAAACTGAGCCATTCTGAATGTTCCTGTGGCGATGGTGACAGACTTTAAAAGCCTCTAACTGCCATCTCTTAGGCAGAGATGCCTTGTGGTTAAAGAAAGTACACTAGAAGCCAAAGCAGGGTCTTCCACCTGACCTACTAAGTGACAGTCTTCTTAATCTATTCTTTGTGTGGATAATCCATCTTATCAACTGTCCATGTCATAGATGCAGAGACAGTTCAGGTCCAGCTGGATAATAAATTACGGCACAGCGCCACAAATGTGTCCAGACTGTTTTTAGTATCATCTTCATTCCAGTAACGGCACAACCACTGAAGCACAGCCCAGACCCAGAAATAATAAACCCTGCTAGGCTTAATCTGGCACCATGCTAGCTCTAGGATTCACAATACACAGATGTCCCAATGCTTTCCTATGTAGTCAGCCACAGGCCAGCTGCACTTTCTTGCTTTAACCTGACCTGACTCCACAAAGACACTTCACCCACTCTCCACTCCTGATTTCCATGAACTGTGTACTTGAGCCTGAGCTGTCATGAACCAGCATTGTTCTATGTTGAGGCTCATGAGCCATCCTGGAAACCAGAGTACCGGGGAACATATTGAAGAGACCCCCCAACTCTGGATCCAGCACACCTGGTCCATAATCAGCAGTGATTAGAGCGGTGGGTCCCAAGCCGTATTTATGATGGGAAGCATCAAACTCCATGCTGCGTACTATTAGACATATGCTATTTAGGTTTCTCTCTTTTCTTGGATAGCCCAACCATCTAGTACACTGAGTAATGAAAAGCTTTAAAAACATGTAAAATTATAACAGAAGTGACATTACATCCGTGGCTTCCAAGGTCTTATCTGCTGAATGCGAATCATCATTGTTCATCTCAAAGACTACTGCTATAGCAGTCAATTGATTAATGGGCTAAATTCATAAGTGAGTTCAGCTCCCACTGACTTAGAGCAGAGTCAAGGTAGGTCCCGTTTCAAAGCTCATAAAATCCATTATAGAAGTCATTTAATCTCATATTTTGATGTATAGATCCTGCTTAGAAAGTAGAGAGATGAGAAGTTTGTGATCTGTGTACTGAACTGATAGATTTGTTTAGCTGCAGGAATAGCTGTGTAAATTAGCCTTTCCCCAGTAACATCAGAAACCTGGAAGATACTTCATGACTGATGGGAGGTGCATCCTTCTTTCCTCTCCAAATCCTCAACTATATCGCAAATTATATCTGGGAAGGAATCAATATATCTGTGCAGCAACGCTTTAAAGAGAGTACTCAATTACAAGATGAGATTCTGGCTCTACTACCAGTCATGACACGAGGTCTGACAAGATCACAATTGGATGTGATACGCTTAGCAGAAGATGCTTTGGATGTTTTGAAAACACATCCTATCTGGTAAGACTGTCAGACCAGGACTCATAACCAAACCCAAACTTTGCCCAAAGTAAGCAGTGTTTGATTCAGAAATTTGCTCCTGCCCACTAGTATAGCACGTAATTCAGAAAGCATTAATTAGAAGGGCTTGTGCAGGAGGGAACTCTACTCCAAGCTTTGCCATTCAATGGTTGTGTGCACCTTGCCAATTACTACCTTCTTGATGTCTCTGTTTGTTCCCCTGCAAAATAGGGCAATATTTTTTAAACTGTGGAACACTTTGAGACATTATGTTGGACAAGTAAAAGAATACAGACCAAATCTCCAGATGACATGAAGCAAAATTATTCTTTTAGTTGTTACCACTCTACCAAAATTGTGAATGAAAAAATGTGTAACTCAAAGCCCCATTATTATCCCGCAATCCACAGGATATCAAAGGAAATAAAAATGTTCAGACCCTTGCAATTGCAATGAATCAGATGTGGAATGCACAACTGTGGAAAACTGAGGCCTAGAACAGAGAAGTGACTTGCTTAGGACCACACTAAGTTAGCAGGACAGTCACTTCTTGTTTCACATCCATTTGCCTTAGGCCTTGAACTTTGTTGTATCACGAAATATAGCCCTTCAATTCAAAGACTGTACAGAAGATCTTTAATTTTTTGCAAACACTTCTGATATGCCTGTTTTTCTAAGTATTCTGCTCAATTACAAAAATTCATTTTGTGCTGTTCACATACAAGTATAAAGATACATTGCGCTCTTTAGCCTTTCAGGTCCTCAGAATTCAGTTAGCCACCCTAAACTTCAAAAGCAAAGGTGTGAAATTCAAGCTAGAGGGTCACAAGCTCTAGAAACCAGGAAATATCTCATGTTTCAACTGGACAAGAAATGGATCTTAAGTATCTCAGTAACCCCTTTTCTGAGAATCTTTAGAAGGACAGCTTTCAACATTTTCCCTCGTTAGTTCTCCAACTTTCTGATTGTGTTTGTCTCCCCTGACCTTCCTCCAGCATGTCTCTGGCATAAGGTAGGCCAGCTTCCTGCAGCTGAGGTGCCTACCAGCCGCAGTCCTTCAGCTGGGTCCCAGTGAGGACTCAGACTCTTAACCAGCTAGAACAAGCATCCCATTCCCCCACCTCCATGATACCAGCCACAGATGGACCTTGACTAGTATGTATTCCATACAGAGTGAATGAGCGAGCACCTGCACATTTTTGAACAGAAAATGCTACCCACCTACTTAGTAAATACATTTCAGACTTGATGTCACTGAGTGCTGTGGTTTTGTTCTTGTGGTTACCTCACCCTAAATTCCACCATGACAACCTGTCGTGGTTTAACCTCAGTCAGTAACTGAGCACCACACGGCCTCTCACTCACTCCCCCTACTCCACCCCGGTGGGATGGGGGAGAGAATTGGAAGAGCACAAGTGAGAAAAACTCGTGGGTTGAGATAAAAACAGTTTAATAATTGAAATAAAATAATAATAATAATATGATAATAATAATAATACACAAAGCAAGTGATGCACAGTGCAATTGCTCACCACCTGCCAACCGATTGCCCGGCCGTTCCCCGAGCAGCGGACCCCCAGCCAGCTTCCCCCAGTTTATGTACTGAGCATGACGTCACATGGTATGGAATAGCCCTTTGGCCAGTTTGGCTGTGCCCCCTCCCAGCTTCTTGTGCACCTGCAGCCTTCTCAGTCAGTACAGCATGGGAAACTAAAAAGTCCTTGGCTAGTGTAAGCACTACCTAGCAACAACTGAACCATCGGTGTGTTATCAATTCTGTTCTCATCCTAAATCCAAACCACAGCACTGTACCAGCTACTAGGAAGGAAATTAACTCTATCCCTGCTGAAACCAGGATAATATCCACCCCTTATTCTATACCATCTACGTCAGAATTTTGCTTCTTTATAGCCATCTTATCACTGCTAATTCAGCCACAGTGGCATGGGGCTGAGCTGTGCCTGGAATCTGGCCCATGACCCAGCCACTCAGCTCAGCCCAGGGTCAACCAATTACTGTTTCACAGCCTCAGCAAATTTATCCTTTTCTAGCTGCAAGTTAGTTAAGTCTCAACCTTCCCACAAGGAGTCGAGTGAGAATGAATGGCTCTGTGTCCAGCATTCCTCGCCTGAGGGCAGATTCATTTTGGTCACAGTTATTAGCTCCAAGATCTTGCAGATGAAGGAAGCTTTAATGAAAAGACACTGAACCGCATCTTAGGCTCCCAGCTGTTTTGTGATGCGGGTGATGAAACAGGCTTGCTAAAAATATCTCATCAGAAATATGATCCAACCAAATATAGCTCTAGTTCCTTTATGTGACTTTAAGAGAGCGTACATGGAGATGAGATATCTTGGCAAACAAGCTCAAGGGCTGTGCTATGATTTCCTTCCTTTAATAAAGCATTCTTGCAGCCATGTGCTAAATAGAACAGCACTGAAAAAAACAAGAAATGCATTTTTGGCCCTGAACTTAATGGGCTGAAATAATTATACTTGCAGTAAACATCAGGATTCTGTTAAAGTTTTTCTGGTACATTTTCATAAATCTTACAATCTTCTTCCACGACAGAAATTTCCTTCACTGAGCACTTGAGTGCAGCCAGTTCTTTAAAGAACACATTAGCTGCTAAACAACTTACACCAACAGCATGTAGCTGGTCAAAGCAGGAGGTGAAGGAGATTGTTCCATCCCTTTGAGCAAAAAGGAGCGTTTTTAGTTTAAGAGACAGAAGATTTGATATAAGTCATAAGACTCAATGTACCAGCTTTAGACTCTTAACGTGTCTGAATTAGGGAATTCTCTTATCTCTAGTAGGGATTCCAGTAACAGTTTGTCTCTAGGGGCTCTATGTTCTTGTTCTCACATGCAGTATTACTGAGGCCACTGATGTGGGCAGTAAGAACCTTTCAGACATTTGGTTGTGTTCCAATTCTGTCTAAAAACTGAGACAGAATACAGGATAAGTAAGAGTTACTTACATTTTTCTTTTTTTAATGGGGTTCTCTTATTCTCCAGGGAAATATGCTGGATAGGATAATGTCAGCTATATTCTGCTTCAAGGTCTCTACTCCATTCTAACGCAACACCTTGCTATATTCTATATGCACAGCAATAAGGACGCTACACAGCAAAATCACTGCTTCTCTCCCAAAGACAAATGTCAAGTTCCCCACCCCTAGCAGGATGCCATCTGTATCTGCCCCCAATGTGTTTCTGCTAACCCTCAAAACACCTGCTTTGTGACACAGAAAATGCAGAGCTGCCAAGCAGGAAGAAGTAGCAGTCAGGGAGCATGGAAAGCCTTCAGGCCCTCCCTCTCACCCCATCACCATTCATCGTGCTGGTCCCAGTATTTGCATGGTCTCTCTTCCCGACTGTGACAGGGTCAGGTGCTTGACTGAACCAAGATGCAGGCAGCATAGCTGTTGTCATTTATTTCAGGGACTAAGCAGTACATACTGATTCTCGTCACTTAGGACCACTCACAGAGCTCAGTGCCTCTAGCTGCTTAGTTACCATCCCTGAGCCAGTGAAGACCAAACACAGACGTGGCCAATGCTAGGAGACTGAGTTTCCTTGCTTGCTTACCACCATGCTTTTACCACCACTCACACTGCCACCCCAAGCAACTGCCAGTTTACTCACACTTAATACTGACTCTGCTCAAGGATGTTTATATTCTACCTAGAGCGCTAAGACCAAGTTGGATTCCAGATAAATCAGAGTAAGACTCCAGTAGACAAGTGAGAGCTGTTACATACAAAATTTCTTTATGGTCAACTAAAAGGACATAACTCTTATGAAAATCCAAGTGAAATATTTTATTATTAGTTTAACTAATGCTCTAGCAATCTAATGAAAAAAATAAGAAACACTTCTTGCAATTCAAATGACCGAGTTCCTATTGTAGATCATCAGTAATGCAATAAATGCCTAGAAATAAGTATCTGTCCTTTTCTTCTGATGTCAATTTCTCATCCTTTGAGTGCAGTGAGTTGTCAGCTGGGAGGAGAATGATGTTGATGGTGACTTTTTTCTTCCTGGGTCTTGTATCCATTCTAGGTTACTTTTGCATGTTTATACTCCACTTTGTAAACAGGTTACATTTTTTCCTCTACTAATGGTTCTCAGGGTTAGTCAAGCCACAATTCCTTCTCTATACAAGGTGTGATACAATAAAACGTGGCATGGTATCTTTTGGGAAAGAACCACACAACTGCACAAAGTGAAGTAAAACCTAAAGTAAATCAGACAATAGTAGAGCTAAAAACAATAGCTTGAGGAGTTCAACACCTTACCCCCTGCTTGACTGTAAATGCAGTTGCTGTCTCTCCATCCCTTCACTCCAAGTCAAGGAAACAAGAGTCAGACATTACAATGGGTCTCCTATAAACAAATGGGCTTTTGCATGATCTCTGATGCATTCTTATTTTTCTGGATATTGTTGGAAGCATAAGCTTTCAATTTAAAAGATAAGGAAGGCACAGCAGTGAGCTAAGGATTTTTAGTCGTATATATAACCAAAATAGGTAACATGCCTCCAAACTGGAAGAAGCAGCCAGGGCAGTATCTCTTACATATAGATCCCATAATACATCTGATGTGGCAGCTCAAGCACAGAAAGTCAAGACAGAAACAATTCTATCTTATAGTTCATCAGAAGTAAATTCTTTGATTTCATTTGCTTTATTCATAGAATCATAGAATCATAGAATAGTTTGGGTTGGAAGGGACCTCTAAAGGTCATCTAGTCCAACCCCCCTGCCGTGGGCAGGGACATCTTCAGCTAGATCACGTGGCTCAGAGCCCCGTCCAACCTGACCTGGAATGTTTCCAGGGACGGGGCATCCACCACCTCTCTGGGCAAACTCTTCCAGTGTTTCACCACCCTCAGTGCAAAAAATTTCTTCCTTATATCTAGTCTCAATCTACCCCCCTTCAGTTTACAGCCATTCCCCCTTGTCCTGTCACAACAGGCCCTGCTAAAAAGTTTACCACCATCTTTTTTATAAGCCCCCTTTAAGTATTGATAGGCTGCAATGAGGTCTCCCCAAAGCCTTCTCTTCTCTAGGCTGAACAACCCCAACTCTCTCAGCCTTTCTTCACAGGAGAGGTGTTCCATCCCCCTGATCATTTTCGTGGCCCTCTTCTGGACCTGCTCCAGCAGGTCCCTTCCTTATACCTTTGTAACGGCAGAAGTAAAGCCAGAAACCTCTCAAGTCAAAGTGGGAAAGAAACAATGCATGAGAGCACCTCTTTCTCCTAATTGGCAGACTTACATATTATGATGTCATCTCACCACTAGGGAAGAGCCACAAGTAAAATCCTTCAAAGCAACATTAGAAGATCTAGTTGTGCTCTTGACAAGTGAGAAACACCAAACTAAGGATAAATGATGGATTTCTGGTCTCCACAGGACACCAGTACTGACAATAAAGAAAATATAATCCCAGCAACCATTAATTTTACTTCACCCTTTCAACCTGTACCGACATGTAGAGACAGAGAGAAGAACATGATGCAAAGATACAAAGGAAATTATCAGAGGAAAAACCTGCTGTAGGTAGACTTTATCCTAGAAAAGCCCATGCATTAATCAGTAATTATTTAATACTCCTAGTAAAGCTAGGAGAGATCCCTGCATCTTATTTTATGATAAATGACTGTGTGAATTGTAACCAGAACTATCTGCAGTCCTTGTAGACCCACGAGAGGAAAAGGGGGAGGGAAAGGGTCTCCAGCACTTTCTAGATGTTTTTTGCTTCCTCTGTAGTCACACTTTTCAAGACAAGACAGCTCTACTTGTTAGGCTAAGAATGGCTTTGCCTCGAGGTTACAAGGTCTTCAAAAACCTAGTAATGAAGCTGACAACATCTAGAGAAGGACATGTCCGGTAACAGGAAAGCATTGTGAAATTCAGGCAAAGCCACCAAGTATTTAACGCATCTGCTCCTTAGAAATGATTGATTTAGATGGTGATTGAAAAAGAAAAGTATCTCTATTCAGAAAAGTATGTTCATTTCCTTGAAGGAGCAGTTACTATTCTAAAGGTTAAAATAAAATATTCTCTACTTGCTTTTGTAAAGCTCTAATTATTTAAAATGAGAGCTAAAAAAACCCTGTACTACTCAAATATGTAATTTTTTTCATTCTGTAGATATTTAACAATACAAATAGGTTCACATTAACCTCTCCTGACCACTTTCACAGGCACTAAAACAAGTTTCTTGTCCTGATATTGCAAATGTTGCAGGAAGATGTTTACTTAATGCGGGACCAAACTGTAGGTTTTCTAAAGTTTGTGCTTTATCACTTCCCAAGACATTCACAAGCCTATGATGCACACACCAGCATGAAGAACAAGAATGAATCCCTAAATCCAAAGTAATCATTCAGGACTGCGTAGGCATTATTCTGTAAGAAGCTCAGACAATTCTGCCTACAGAGAAGACAAGCTTTATTCCTACTCAGATTTCAGAAAGAACTCTGGAATTGCTGTTATGAGACAAGTTATGAAGTGCATATTCCCACCATCTACCTTTTTTGTGACAAAATTTGACTCCCTTAGCCCTATTTCATTGCCTTCTCCTATTAGGTAAGCATAGTACTGCTTGTACCATATACACGCACCCACAGATTAAAATGCACCAGTTTTAAATGGCATTCTTTCCCCACTGCAGATGTGAGAAAACTAACTCGCTCATGTGACCAGAGTAGGAGTCAGGCTAAATGGAAGGAGAAAGAAG
>NW_008824356.1:8698973-8700085 GCF_000699105.1 Pygoscelis adeliae | reverse complement strand
CCTGCTGAAATGCAAAGAAATTTAAGCTGGCAATACAGCTCTGGCAGCAAGAGAAGCCGCAGCGCCCTGCGCTGGCGTTAAGCGTTGCTGGCAGCAGGGACAGTAGCTCTGGCAGCGCTCCCGCGCCAGGGACCTCCACAGGTGTCTGGTGTTTCCCTGGTGCCTGCTCAGGTGCTCATTTGAATCCAGACAGCCAGTCCTTGAAATTAAATGCAAAGTCAAGATACTAACTTCTAAGTGCTTTTCTGCATAATGAGGATATGATTGGACTTGTTTATTGCTCCAGCAGTTAAGAAATACCTCTGGTAATACCCATTTCCCAGAATTCTCAATCCCATTCCCCTCTACAGCCAAAAAAACTTTTATGTTCTCTACTGTTTAACCATCATCCTGATCACAAACTTTTCCCACTGTGGATAGGAGTTACTACTATTTTAATACAGGCTGGAGGAAACTAGGTAAGCTTGCTTAGCAACAAGATTTTAGAAAGCAAGATGTGAACACTGCTTCCTAGATACGGTGCTGGGTGTGTATGAACAGCCTAGCTGAGATGGGATGCAAGTTGACAGGCTAGTGGGTTGGTCAAGGGTGGGCTGACAAGAAAGATATGTAGTTCAACAAGTGGAAGTACAGTGTCCTGCACCTAGGGAAGGAACATCCTCATGCACCAGTACCTGCTGGGATCCACCCAAATAAGGTTCTCCTAGTAAAAACAAGTAAAGCTTTTCAAATATGTGAGCATAAAAGCTTTTGCTTTTCTGTTCTTTATATTATGAAACAGTTTCCCCCCCATTCTGTAAGTAGCAGGGGAAGAAGGATACAATTTCCTTTTGTTGTTCAGGAAGTGGGATAAATTTCTTTTTGTTGAGTATTTTAATTTTTGGTACAAGCTGCCAGCATATATTTGTTGAGCTTCTTGGCATTCTGAACTTGTCTTTGGCACTAATGCATGCTTAGAGCTTGTGGAAAGTGTTCCCCCTGAGCTGGAAGACAGGGACGGCGAGCAGGATGAACCCCCCATAATCCAAGAGGAAGCAGTCAACGACCTGCTACGCCACCTGGACACTCACAAGTCTATGGGGCCGGATGGGATCCACCCAAGGGTGCTGAGA
>NW_008824356.1:8697947-8698756 GCF_000699105.1 Pygoscelis adeliae | reverse complement strand
AACCAGGGCATCAGCCCCAGCCAGCACGGGTTCATGAAAGGCAGGTCCTGCTTGACCAACCTGATCTCCTTCTATGACCAGGTGACCCGCCTAGTGGACAAGGGAAAGGCTGTGGATGTGGTCTACCTGGACTTCAGTAAGGCCTTTGACACCGTCTCCCACAGCATTCTCCTAGAGAAGCTGGCAGCTCACGGCTTAGACAGGTGGACTCTGCGCTGGGTCAAAAACTGGCTGGACGGCCGGGCCCAGAGAGTTGTGGTAAATGGAGTTCAATCCAGTTGGCGGCCGGTCACGAGCGGTGTTCCCCAGGGCTCAGTATTGGGGCCAGTTCTGTTTAATATCTTTATCAATGATCTGGATGAGGGGATCGAGTGCACCCTCAGTAAGTTTGCAGACGACACCAAGTTGGGCGGCAGTGTTGATCTGCTCGAGGGTAGGAAGGCTCTGCAGAGGGACCTGGACAGGCTGGATCGATGGGCCCAGGCCAACTGTATGAGCTTCAACAAGGCCAAGTGCCGGGTCCTGCACTTTGGCCACAACAACCCCATGCAGCGCTACAGGCTTGGGGAAGAGTGGCTGGAAAGCTGCCTGGCGGAAAAGGACCTGGGGTGTTGGTCGACAGCCGGCTGAACATGAGCCGACAGTGTGCCCAGGCGGCCAAGAAGGCCAACGGCATCCTGGTCTGTATCAGAACTAGTGTGGCCAGCAGGAGTAGGGAAGTGATCGTGCCCCTGTACTCGGCACTGGGGAGGCCGCACCTCGGATACTGTGTTCAGTTTTGGGCCCCTCACTACAAGAAGGACATTGAG
>NW_008824356.1:8694879-8697256 GCF_000699105.1 Pygoscelis adeliae | reverse complement strand
AGGATTCTGGAGAACAAGTCTTATGAGAAGCGGCTGAGGGAACTGGGGTTGTTTAGCCTGGAGAAAAGGAGGCTGAGGGGAGACCTCATCACTCTCTGCAACTACCTGAAAGGAGGCTGTAGCGAGGTGGGTGTTGGTCTCTTCTCCCAAGTAACTAGCGATAGGACGAGAGGGAATGGCCTCAAGTTGCATCAGGGGAGGTTTAGATTGGACGTGAGGAAAAATTTCTTTACTGAAAGAGTGGTTAAACATTGGAACAGGCTGCCCAGGGAAGTGGTTGAGTCACCATTCCTGGAAGTATTTAAAAGGTGCGTAGATGAGGCGCTTAGGGACATGGTTTAGTGGGCATGGTGGTGTTGGGTCAACGGTTGGACTCGATGATCTTAGAGGTCTTTTCCAACCTTAATGATTCTATGATTCTGTTCTATGATTCTATGATTCTATAAGTGTTCTCCTATTCCTTAAACTTCATCGTCTTTCTCCTGTCCACCCTCAAATCTCAGTAGCTCTCCCAAAAAATGGCTGCGATACCACTTCTCTTGCTGATACAAGGTGAACTCTCTGTCTCACTTTTCCTCAGCAATACATTTGCTAATTCTTCCTTGGCATTGCTTGTAACCAGATGTTAACAGATACCAGGAGAACCCAATAGCCAGTGATTTAAAACAGGCACAAAGGAAGGACATGGGAAAGGTGACTTTTACAGCAGTTTGCCAGCTACCAATTTTGACCCAGTATCATGTTGTTTCCTCCTCTCCTCCCTCTTGTGCCTGGAGCAAGGAGCAAGCTGCTGCTTTACAGGCAATTTTCTGCTTAGATAGCTTTGGGTGAGGAAATATAAAGCAAAGGGATCACCAACAGACACCAGTGTTAGTCACAGAAAGATTCCCAGCCTTAAATTTTAGAACACATTACACATGCACACACTCACTCACTCCCCTTTCCCCTCTATGGTTAAAATAATGGGCCATCATTAATCCATTTAGGAAATGGATCCTCAGTGAAGCCTCCCTCCACTCTTCCTCACTCAAATCCCTGCTGCCAGCACCTAGAATATACTCAAGGCCAGCACTCAGTCTGGGCCCTCTCAGGAAAGCAACAGTCAGGATACTTTGGGGCTTCTAAATACTCCAAGACCAATTCAAATATGTTGATATTAAAAGTCACACAACTTCTGCTATCTCAACTCTGACCATTCAAGCTGCGGTTCTCATCTCTCCTCACTAGTAATAAAGGCTTTTTCAGCAAAATGGTCAGCTAAGTTCAGCTTTTTGTATACATGGCATAAAAACATCTATCTCACTATCCTGTGGTTGTACTAGGTCTACAGGACTAACAGGGGAACCACTGAACTATTATTTCATTGTTTTATTACAAGAAGGAGATTATATCCTAATATTTTTAAGGAACTGCTGTTGAGACTTAACTCTACTTATGTCAAGATTTAAACGGGGGAAAATAAAGATCAAAAGCTATGAAAAGTATGAGCAAAACATTCTGTTCTGATGATGCGCTACCATGATTTTCAACATTTATAAGTGATAGTACAAAACTAGACATTAGGGTATAATTAATTTCACTGCCTGTTGAATAAAAATGTGCAACTTTCATGATGCCTTTTCAACAGTCGCCACAGTTTAAGATGGGAAGCTATCTGTTACAGCTTTGATATTTGGCAACATGTATTTGGCATGCTGTATGTTTCCATGCAGGATTGGTTTATGTCGTTATTAACTAATACAGATATAGAATCATAGAATCATAGAATCATCAAGGTTGGAAGAGACCTCTAAGATCATCGAGTCCAACCATTGACCCAACACCACCATGCCCACTAAACCATGTCCCTAAGCGCCTCATCTACGCACCTTTTAAATACTTCCAGGAATGGTGACTCAACCACTTCCCTGGGCAGCCTGTTCCAATGTTTAACCACTCTTTCAGTAAAGAAATTTTTCCTCACGTCCAATCTAAACCTCCCCTGATGCAACTTGAGGCCATTCCCTCTCGTCCTATCGCTAGTTACTTGGGAGAAGAGACCAACACCCACCTCGCTACAGCCTCCTTTCAGGTAGTTGCAGAGAGTGATGAGGTCTCCCCTCAGCCTCCTTTTCTCCAGGCTAAACAACCCTAGCTCCTTCAGCCGCTCCTCATAAGACTTCTTCTCCAGACCCCTCACCAGCCTCATTGCCTTTCTCTGGACATGCGCTAATGCCTCAACGTCCTTCTTGTAGTGAGGGGCCCAAAACTGAACACAGTATTCGAGGTGCGGCCTCACCAGCGCTGAGTACAGGGGCACGACCACTTCCCTACTCCTGCTGGCCACACCATTTCTGATACAGGCCAGGATGCCATTGGCCTTCTTGGCCACCTGGGC
>NW_008824356.1:8689273-8693622 GCF_000699105.1 Pygoscelis adeliae | reverse complement strand
TGCACAACCTAACGAGATCCCTGTACTCTTCTTGAGTCGCCTGCCCCTTCTTCCACAAGCGGTAAACTCTCCTTTTTTTTCCTGAGTCCCAGCAAAAGCTCCCCGTTCAGCCAGGCCGGTCGTCTTCCCCGCCCGTTCTTCTTGCGGCGTACAGGGACAGCCTGCTCCTGTGCCTTTAAGACTTCCTTCTTGAAGATCATCCAGCCTTCCTGGACCCCTTTGCCCTTCAGGACTGTCTCCCAAGGGACTCTCTCAACCAGCGTCCTGAACAGGCCAAAGTCCGCCCTCCGGAAGTCCATGGTTGCAGTTTTGCTGGCCCCCCTCCTTACTTCACCGAGAATTGAGAATTCTACCATTTCATGGTCGCTAAGCCCAAGAGGGCCTCCAACCACCATATCTCCCACCAGTCCTTCTCTGTTTGTAAACTGCTCACAAATATAGCAGAGCAATTACTGCTCACAAATATAGCAGAGCAATTACTTGACATTATATCACCAACTGACTTCAGGTTTGCCTATATTTAAACTTTTTAGGAAAGTGACAATGAAAGAAGTGTGGCATTTTCCTCATGGCTTTCAAGCACACAGAAGGTTGTTTCTGTTTTGGCAGATACCGTTTATTTGTTAGTGTAAAGGTTTCTGTGAACACTGTGCCTCCTTAAAATTATTCAGGAGCAAAACTATTTGGTGATCACCTTGTAAAGAAGTGAGAGCTCCTTCTAAAAAACACTGGAGAAGGTTTAAACCCCCACCAAGCTGGGAATGTAGGACCACCTGTTAAACAGCACAGCAGAAATGTTTGCCAGTTTTCCCACAAGGGGAAATTTCCCTTTCATTTGCAGCATTTCTGCTACTCTGGAAAATTAAGCTTTGAAGTGAAAGCTGGAATGCAAGCTAAAAAATTGGAGGTTTGTTTTTTAAAGGGAGAAAGAGTACTCTGTTCATTCCATCACACAGGCTGCTCAGCAGAGAGAAAAGGAAGAGGTCCCTTCCATAAAACAGCTAGCCTCTAGATGCAGCTAGATCACAGCAATCAGGAAGGGATTCCAGCACTGTCCTCTAACTCTTGGACCAGACTGTACAGGTGGCAAAAAGTTTAGTTGAAAGGAGGAGGTAGAAAGAGAGAATTCAGAGCTAAAGTCAAATTGCCAGTGAAAATGCACCACTCAGTTGCATTGCCGTGGATTGGATGATTTCAAACTCTGAGCAAGGCAGGACTGGGCTACAGCAGGTATCTACTGATATCCACAATCCACAGTCTACAGACTGGCTATTGTGCCCCACAGCACATGGCTCACATAAAACTGTGGTGCACGCAGACCGCTGTAGCTGTGTGTAAATTATGTGCTATGTATGTCACCTCTGAATTTGGCTCATGCTGCTTTTTCCCTTTAACACAAATTGGCTTCTACATATGGCAATTAAAACTAACCTGGCAAGTGGGAAAACACCTGTATAAACCTCTCATTATCCTAGCATCCCACACTACTCATACTACATTTTAAGAATTCAGTATTGCCTGAGGTGGACAATTTTTGTGATGTTCTACAGCCAATGAACTTCCACGAGATGAGCTGCCGCTTTCCCTAATCCCAAAGTTTTAACATTACCAAATCCTGATTAGCTTTGTGGATAAACCAGGTTGCAGGCCTAACAGCCAAGATGTATTTTACTTAAAGCTCTATTCACAGTTGACTGGGAAATACCGGTTATAATTTATAGTCACTGGCAGATCTGCTTCAGATAGCTCCTTGGAAGTAATTATCTGTTGTGCTTCGTGGATGCCATATGTAATACATTCCAAAACCCTAAACTGCATAGAATTTACTGATTTCTTAAGTTTTTTATTCAGACTCAAGACTCTGATCACATTCATGAAGAGGATCACAGGCCTGGAACCAGTTTCCAAGGAACTGCAGCTGTTTTATGACACAAAGGTGGTGCCTTCACTCTGCTTTGCTGAAAGAATAAAACAATTTGGATTTGCAACATGTTTTGCTTTTGCAATTTGAGATTTTTTAATCCTGAAACTAACAAAATTTACATTAACTAACAGATATTTGCCTGAGATTTGAAGAGAAACTAAGCTTCACAAATCCTACTACCAAGGCAAATTCCTTATAATGAAAGAGAATCTGTTCTATGTATAGGATGCAGTTATAAGGACTGAGAAATACAACGTTCTTATACAACCCCTACTCTATTCTGCTAGAGGTCAGTCATATTTTGAGCAGGCAGGAGATGGCATACATAAAGAAAAGGACAGAGAGATTATTTGGGTTAAGCCCAAGACTGAAGCCACAAGAACTGGGTTTTATTCTCAGGTCTGCCAGTAATTCATCAGTGACCTTGAAGAATGCTCCCATACCTGTCAAAATAGAACAAATAAAATACCCAGTCATTAACAGGCTTGTTGAATTCATTAAAATTAGTAAACTGCTTTGGGGTTCAGAAATTTTAAAGTTAGCTTCCAGCAATAACCTTAACAGTGGTAGTAAACTTAAGCCTGTTTAATCCAGAAATCTGCTCCCTAATAGTGATAGAGATAATCACAGTTAAAAGAACATAAGACTTAGTAGCAGAATAAACGTACTGATTTTATTTTTTGTAAGTTATTGTCCTGCATAAAGAAATCAAAATAAAGAGATGCGGAAGAGATTTGAAGAACGGAACAAGATACCACAAAGAGGGCATTAATGTTTCAAACTCTTCAGGTTTGCAAAAAGACTTGCAAGCCTCATGAGGAAGTCTGAAAAATATCTCCAGAGATCAGGTTAAGCTTTTTTCAACCACTTTGTCCATAAATCAGGTAGATACTTTCATAATTACACATACTTGTATTACTATATGCCAAACCTTCACGCTGCTTGCTCTTTTGAGCCTTGAGAGCGCTTTCTGCCTGACCTTCCCAGACCAGCAGTGATCTCCATATTGGGACCGAGGTGGGAAGCAAGTGATTGTGTGAGATAACCAAGTTGGGAAAAAGCTCTAGTCTCATTAGTTCTTGAAAAAAATCCCATATCCAGGTCCACTATGGTCTGTTGTTCACTCTGTCTCACCTGTGACACCTTCTAAGAGATCCATACAAATTTCAGAAATCTATCTCCTGTGTGATCCTAAGATACTTGGCTCTTCAAGAACTGAAGACATTCAAAATAGTTCCTGTTAGAGAACAAAGGGAAGGGCGGGGGGAAGGAAGATTGCGGTGCACAATGTTTCATTTTTTAGTAGCCAAAATGATGCATGAGCCACAAGTGAGTGTATTATTAATCTCACTACAGTGAGAAGAAAAATAATCATAAAGAACAAATATATTCATTATTTGTGGTTTGACAGTTTCATCATTCTACTGAGATAAAACACCATGTGAAATTAGTAACACCAGAAATTTAAACACTGGTGTACATACTTTGGGACAGAGTGCACAACAGAAACAAGCACAGATTCCCCAGAACAAATCTCCCAGTGCCGACACCCCTATTAACCTTGAAATGTTCAAGTATGCAGCTGGGCAAAAGTCAGCTACTCCAGCGTGTACAGGTGTAAGAAGAGCCTAATGTTTTCACATAAACTTTTGTCCTTTTGCTTTGCCATTTTACGTGCTTTTCTTTATTAATTTCCTTTTTTATTTTTTAATAAAATCTGCAAGTTATGGATTCCTGGGGAAAGATGGACATTTCAAATGTCGTGTTTCTAAAGACAGGTTTCTTGTCCTGGTAGTGAAAGAGAAGACTTCGAAGAGGTTACATTAGATGTCTGGAAACAACAAGACAAATCAAAACCTCAAATCTTTTCAAGGTTCAACGACTGTCAAGAAGGACTACAGAGCCCTGGGAGCGGTGGTAAGGGACTCAGAAGCGCAGGTATTTTTCTCATCAATCCTGCTGGTCAAAGGGAAGGGGTTTGAAAGGGCCAGTCGAATCTGGCGAGTCAACAAATGGTTACAGGACTGGTGCCACAGCCAGGGGTTCGGCTACTTAGACCATGGGACTTGCTTCGAGAAACCTGGTCTGCTGGGGGCTGACGGGGTCCATCTGTCAGAGAAGGGGAAGAGCATCTTCAGTCATAGGCTTGTCCAGCTGGTGAAGAGGGCTTTAAACTAGAGATGCCGGGGCAGGGGAACCTCAATCCATCCCACTCCTACCAGTTTGATGCCAGAGCCAGCAATAGATGCCCAGAGCCTGGAGAAGGAACACAGGTCAGCAGGAGAGCGCCTGAAGAGAAGCACAAAGGAACTCCAGCCAGTGAGACAGCTTCATCGGGGGCCCAACATAAATGCCTCTATGCGAACGCATGTAGCATGGGGAATAAACAAGAGGAGTTAGAGACGTGCGCACGCCTGCAGGGCTA
>NW_008824356.1:8686518-8688140 GCF_000699105.1 Pygoscelis adeliae | reverse complement strand
GGAGCAGGTCCAGAGGAGAGTCCCAGAATACATCAGGAGGATGGAACACCTCTCCTATGAAGAAAGGCTGAGAGCGTTGGGGTTGTTCAGCCTAGAGAAGAGAAGGCTTTGGGGAGACCTTATTGCAGCCTATCAGTACTCAAAGGGTGCTTATAAAAAAGGTGGTGGCAAACTTTTTAGCAGGGCCTGTTGTGACAGGACAAGGGGGAATGGCTGTAAACTGAAGGGGGGTAGACTGAGACTAGATATAAGGAAGAAATTTTTTGCACTGAGGGTGGTGAAACACTGGAAGAGTTTGCCCAGAGAGGTGGTGGATGCCCCAACCCTGGAAACATTCCAGGTCAGGTTGGACGGGGCTCTGAGCCACGTGATCTAGCTGAAGATGTCCCTGCCCACGGCAGGGGAGTTGGACTAGATGACCTTTAGAGGTCCCTTCCAACCCAAACTATGCTATGATTCTATGATCTTTTCTCATTTATTGATTTTGGTATTCATTCCATTTAAGAGAATCTGCACCCTCATCTTAAATTCCTGAAGTGGCTAGTAACGGCTTTGAGTTTGACTTGGTCCAAAAATGTAAATAAATTCCATCAAGTTTTACATAACAGAAAAAATAAACTAAATTCTGTAACCTACTCTAATTTCACTTGCATCTTTTAATCCAAATTCAGTTCTGGGAAGTGATAACAGTATCAGCTGTAAAGTTTGGATTCAGATCCATTTTTTCCCCTAACGCTCAGACCCAGGTTTTTCCAGTGCAGCCTGCCACAGAAATAAAAGCTATCCACAAAACAGCTCTAGATCCTGATGGTTATTAGCCAGGTGTTTTTCAAAACCTATCTGCTTAGGAATACATATCTCATACTTTTGAATCCTCAGGAGACACTAGTGAGCATCATCATACCTTCTCCTTTCAAACAGTTGAATATTCTCCTTTGTACCATCCTGTCCATAAGGAACTTTTTTTTTTTAAATTCTGTGGCTATTCACAGCTTCATCAACTTCATCTGATCCTGTTTTGAAGGCAGGCCTATCTGAGAGTGAAGGATATTGGGAAAGGCTAGGCAAAGTGAAGGAAAAAGGCAGCATGATTACAATTCCCAACAAATCCTTGCCAAAAATCCTGAAGAGAAGGATGCAACACTGTGGTGGGTTGACCCCAGCCACCAGCCAAACACCCATCCTGCCTTTGCTCACTCCCCTCTCCTGTGGGACAGGGATTAAAAAAAAACAAAAAAAACCCAAAAAAACCCCAAAGGAAGGTAAGAGCTCATGGATAGAGATATTGACAGTTTAATAAGAAAACCAAAAGCTGTGCATGCAAGCAAAGCAAAAAAGAGGTATTCACATCTTGCCATCGGCAGGCAGGCAGATGTTCAGCCACTTCCTGGGAAGCAGTGCCTCCCCACACCTAACAGTTGCTTGGGAAGAAAAATGCCATAACCACAAATGTTCCCCCTTCTTCCTCTTTTCCCTGAGCTTTTATTGCTGAGCACAACACCATACGGTATGGAATATCCCTTTGGTCAATTCAGGTCACTGTCCCAACTGTGTCCCCTCCCAGCCTCTTGCCCACTGCTAGCCTACTCACAGGGGGAAGTCTTGACACTGTGCAAGCAGTG
>NW_008824356.1:8663256-8686503 GCF_000699105.1 Pygoscelis adeliae | reverse complement strand
CTCACGGGGAGAAGTCTTCACACTGTGCAAGCAGTGTGCAGCAGGAGCCAAAACACCAGCGTTACCCACACTGTTTTAGCCACAAACAGAAAGCACAGCACCATATGAGCTGCTATGAAGAAAGTTAACTTCATAACTTCAACCCAACCAGACCCAGTACAAATGGATATATATGATATACGTATGGATCATCATACATATGGAATACGTATGATGGAAGTGTTTAAACCCAGTCTAGGGTACTTCACCCTAGAAAGAGTTATTTTTCTTTGCTTTTAGGATGGCACCTCATGCATTTAACTGCATCCTTCCATGGTTGTAGGACACCTAAGAATAAATGCAGAAAGACAGAACTTTATTTTCAAACACTTATCTGCAGGATAAGTACTACAGAACATGGATAGGATCATTTCATGAAATGAAAAGGAAGAAGTAAAAGCAGGACAACCTTTCATTCTTGCAGTTTATTCTTAGGCTTTAACACTTCCATTTCTTGAGTATCCTCACTCTAATGTCACTTCTCACCCAACCTACCACCTTACAATCACAAGAGCCCAAGTAAGTTAAGGTTGTTTCCTCCATGCTCTGTAACATCTTTTTTTCCTTTAATTTTCAGCCTCAGCTGGAAATGCTCTCCATCAGTGGTTCTGCTGCCAGTCTTATGCCTGATTGCTTTAATTAAAAGGCCAGAAGGGATGATTTAAGAGTCTCATCATCAGGCTCGACATAATTAGACTCCTGGACTCAGTGTCAAATGCTCACAGGGCTGCCTCAACCTTTCATCCTTCTAAGGCGGCTGTAGGCAGTACTATACAACATGCTTTGCAGCAAGAACCATTTCTGAAAAAAGCTTTAGAAGAAAGGTTTCGTCTTCTTTCTTGGGACATAAAAGACCCCCCTGGCACTTATTCATAGAGTCCAGATTTGTGTTTATAACCTCAGCCAAAGCAGCCCTAACATGCCAGAAGTAGCTTTATTTTAGTAATGCCAAGTGTATGAAGTTGAAAATTGCCTAGTGATCCTCTGGAACAGAACAGAGCATGTAAATAGCTTCACTATTTATATCCTGTATAGGGCCAGTTTTAAACTAAAATGAGAAAATTAAAGAGGAAAAAGAGGTCATTGCACTCTCAGATATTTTCCAGCATTTGTCAGCACCAATTAAGCACAAAAGATCAAAGCATCAGAAACAGAACAAGATTGTTTTCAAGGTGTCTCAGATCCCACTACACTGAGTTGACAACTGGGTATGCACCACTGAGGTTTGCCAAACAGAGCCAGAAGTGATCCACTGCAGTCATTAATATGGCTCTAGTCTCCTAATTACAACATTTTCTCTTATTTTGTTCTTGGAGATTAGGTTCTAGATTTTTCTGAAATTCAAGTGCTGTTTTACATGGATTGTTTTCACAAATTAGAGGACACTGGGACATCATCTTAATTGTTAAAGATTCTTGCCTGTTCTAGAAAGGTAATATTACTACAAATACAAACAAGCAGCTAAAATGTTAGTTTCTGGAAGACCAAGTTAAATAGGACATACACATTACTGAAATCTCACAGCTGGGGCCTTGTAGGTAGAACCTACACAGATGTAGCCAGCTTAAGCAAGGCACATAGTAGTTTAAGTAAGCAGTTACCACAAAGGATGTATTTTCACTGCTGCTGAGGTGCAAGCCTTAAAACCAAGCTTTTATGCACTCCCTATTTCCATAAGTGTCGTTGTACTGCCATCAAGTGGAGAACACACAAAGGAAGAAGGATAAAGATAGTCATGAAGATGTATGAACAGAGGCACTACAATGAGCAAGAGTAATGGAATTCTGAATTCCGAATTCCAAATTCCAATAGTCACATTTTAGGAGCCAATTCCAAAGTAACATGCAGATACCTGGATAACTGCCATATTATTTCTACGCAATAAAGAAACAAGACCAGGAGACTTGGACTGAGTATCAGTGAGAGGTATGTCACAGGCACCAAGGGCTTGTGACCAGACCACAGATTAAGCCACATGAATAGATACTGACATGGTAATCTGAATTATCTGAAGGCCCATATGCACAGAAACATTTTCCAGAGGAAAGAGGAGTTTAAGTTCAGGAACTAAGTCACTAGCTAGGAATTATTCTAAAAAATTGCTCAGAAGTGCACAGTGCTCAAAAGGCACATGTAACTCTATGGATGTATCCCTCCTTCCCTTCTTTGGGTTGGTCTAGTTTTACAGTCAAATGTACTTAACCGAAGGGCAAACTCTGGCCAGTTTTAGTCAACTAAACAAATTAGTGCTTTACCTTGTGCCACTGCCTTTAATTAACTTGGGAGTGCAGTGCCCATTCCAACTTAGAACCTATAAAAGGGTTTTATTTACCCCATCTTCCCTTTGTGAAGCCCAAAGCCAGTAGGGTCAAGAGAGGAACATCTGTCCCTCTTTAAGAGGGTCACAGGTGCCACAACTGGAAGTGCTGCTGAGTTCTTTTCTCTGCATTGCCCTGCCCCAAGATAGATGGTGCAAACAGCTCTGCATGGTTGGCTCTGAAGAGGCAGCAGAAAGGATATTCTCAGGTAGACAAAGAGGTCCTCTCACTTCAGTGAGAGCCAACTTCCAAAGATGACAAGAAAGTTTTCTGAGGTTTTGAGGGTTTTTTAACATAAAATGTATTCCCTTGGTTGCCTTTAGCCAATGAATTTCAGGCAGGGACTTTAGATAAATGGCATGGAAATATGACTGATCTATCCATTAAAAAAGCATGTCACCACCAAATGGTATTATCTATGTTTTATGAGTCTAAATGTGTTTTGTATGTTGCTGAGTGTGCTTCCATTAACTCTCAGGCACAAAGGAACACGTTCGCATTTGGCAGCAGGTTGTAGACAGTATGTGAAACCAGAAACTGAGAGAAATGCAGCTGAGGGCTGCCATTCTCAGCAACAGGCACTAACTGGCTGGATAACAAAGCTCTTCCTCTTACAGTCCGTGTTGAAGACCAAGGTTCACCCTTTGCACATACAACCTAGGAAGGCACAGTAGAGCTTAAGAGGTCAATGCTTTCAGAATGACTAATTTTTTATTGTGAAAAGGGTGTGATTCAGTTTACACATATGGAGCTGCCAATCTGAATTAAGGCATTCTTCCTCTCTGGGCCGTGTCAAAGTTGAGATCCAGGTATCTCTGCATGGTAATGGTAATGATAATACCCACGGTAATAACCACACATATGTGGTTCTCCATGTAGGTTACGGGCAGTGCTTGATCACAGCCTTCAGAGAGGAAGGGACAGATTCACCCTCCATGACCCTGTTTTGGGTACAAGAACACACTGAATTACTGTGAGGTCTTCTCCTGAACCATTTTTCTATGATTCTAGGAAACTAACAAGTGACAGACCAGAGGGTGTGCATCTCCTTTGCTATTTGGAGGACAGAGTGATGACCTACTCTGGCTAAGTACTTAAGATGATACAGAGAAAACTATACAGAAAACCAAGAATATGCCAGAAATTTTGAATAACATCCTTCCTTTGACAGACCATCAAGCACTTCAAACAGTGAGGCCCACCTAAGTTGGCTAATTCTCTATTAAATTGGTCAGAGAACTGATATGCATAGTCAGGATTTGTCCCTATCATTATTTGTCCCATACATCATATCAATTTATGATCCAGTTGTGAGTTTGGTCCTAGGTACCTCAGAGATCAACTGTTTTTTCTTTTTTTCTTTCTTTCTTTTTTTTTAAACATGCAATTCTGCAGCAGCTGAAATCCACAGACTCTCCCAGAAGAGTCTCTTTTCATTTAACAGGAGAGGTGGCTGACAGGCAAAAATTCACACTACAGTAGGTAAGGGAAATGGGGAATTTTCAGAAACTTGCAATTACCTCCTCAGGAACACCATACAGGCTATCTGCTTGAACCGGATAACAACGCATAAGCTGAGGAAAAGGCCATTAAGAACTGCCTGAGTAAGAGGGAGGTGTAGGGACAGACCAGTGATGAGGAGATAACAATGCTGTGACTGTTAGCATCTTTTGCTGTTTCCCTGTGACTTTAATTAGAAACAGCTAAAGTGCTTACATTTAGGACAGTGAAAAAGGTTAACTGAGCAAAGTCAAATGTCTCATCAACAGACACTTCAGGAAGAATCATAAATGCAGCTGAAGCAAAAATGGAAGCAGATGCACCACTGGGACAAAAAAGACCAAAATATGATGAAGCTGTACTTCAGAATCCAGAGAGAGACAGAGAGACAGAAAGAGTTTACTCAAGTCAAACATGTCATATCTCCAACTGTGTGAGACTGCTGGTCCAAAAAAAGAAAAAAAAAAAAAAATCAGTAAATCTACTTCCTTGGTGAAGTAGTCTCTGATGTCTGTGATTCTTTGAGCAGGGCATCCCACCACAGCCCTTTGGACAGACTTCATACTCTGAAATCCTTCAGCCAGGGACTGCAAAGGTAACAGCAAGGTAAAGTCTTCTGATCCTCACTTTTAATAGAAGAATGTATGCTAGTGATAAAAAGCACTGACAAACCATCCATAATTCCACTGTGAAATTAACTGGGCACTTACAACCAAGCTGAAACAATTTCCAGCTATTTTATGCTACTCATTTAACTTCAAATATTTCAATCTTAAGATTTGTTATAAAGAGAAAGTACTAAAGGCAGAGAGTCACTAACTAAAGTTTCTTCCAGTTCTCCACCCGCCAGATGGTTATTATTCTTAATAATGCATACAGAGGCAGAAAGCACTTCTCTTCCCACTACTTGATACAGCATGCAGCCTTTTGGACTTTCCATTATAACCTGTCCCCTATCATGAATCTACTACGTTTCTACATACCAGGTTCCTCCTCCACCCACCTGGGCATCAGCAGTGCTTTTAAAATGGAAACAAATTAATTTCCAGGGAGCTTGCTGTAGTTGGATTTTATTCTTGTGTCGTCTCGCAAATCCAGAGCTATTTTAGGAGTCTATTAAACATTTCTCTACAGAAATTCAGGTACTTCAAATGAAAGGAAGATATAAATAATGGGTACTGTATTTCATTCTTACTCCTTGTTACACAGACTTCATTTGGGATCACGGCCTTGTTGCACAAGGCACACAAAATGATTAAATACAGATTCAACGATACAGTAGAACATCATGAGCAAGCCTCACAATATAAAAAGCCTCGTCAGTTGGTGTCAAACTTCCTTGTTATTGGCCAGCGGCTGCACAGCTCAGTTCTCATATTATGAGACTGTTGCAAAAGAGCATCTGATAGTGAGGTTGTATCATGTCACCACAAGATCCTGCCTAGCGACTGTGCCAGAAGACCACAACCGATGTTGTCACACAACACTGTGACATCTTACGGGGACACTCCTGAATCGCCATTGCTTGATAACAGCACGTTTCTGTCGTAATGGCATATCATCTCTGGGCTGCAACACATGGGATCGTTAACATCCAACATGTATTCAGATACTGCAGGGTATGGTGAGAGATGCCAAAAGCAAGCAGGTCTCATATCATCTGATTTTGGGTGCCTAAATTAGAAGGTTAATCACCTCATACCATCCAGAGATAGCAATACAAGCATTCATAAGACAATTTATAGCTACAGCTTGAACAACATTGTCCTTAGCTGCCTCCTGAAAGAACCCATTTCTACCACTAGGGAACCTGGGGAAACTAGTCTAAGATAAATGTCCACATTTAAATGTCCAGTGTTTGACACAGACTGCAATGATTTAAATAATCGTTTGCAAGACTATAATGCATAGGGCACAGGAGGACACACCAAACTGAAAGAACAGAAGTAGTGAGCAAATCCTTGGCAGATATAAGTTAACATAAATCCACTTACATCAGTGGAGCTTTGCTAGTTTCAACCTGTCAAAGAACCACAGCGAAACTAGTTTGCTGCCGCATTCACTTCCTGTTACAAACAGGCAGCCAGTCTCCCGGTGAGGGTATATTCAAACAGTAATTAAAAACTGTAACACATAAATGTAAAAAAACAAAGATAAGCTGGTGCTACAGTTGTTGGTATAATGTTTCCTTCATTTTGACAGCCTCCCTTCACAAGCCAAACGCTAACAAAGCAAAGCGATTTCTTAAAAAAATGCATTTATAACAGTGTAGACATGCATCTCACTGACCTCACTGAATGCCCGATTACACTATCACCTTTTTAATCTCGCTGCTAAAAGGAACTGCATCAAGTTTACATGTCTAAAAAAGCGTATCAAACCAAGTTTTTTAAACCAAATAAAATAATTTCTTTGCAGTATTCTTGAAACACACTGTGCTCCTCTTTCCTTTGAGTTGCAATTGAGAATTATCAAGATATCCCATAAGGCTACATGAAAAAGATGAACGGCAAGCAAACCAAGCCAAGTGTTTCCCCAGCTCTGCCAAGAATTAAACACACAGCTCCATCAGCAGGAGGGCTTGCTTTAGTAACAAAATCTGTCTCAGCCTGTACCTAAAAGGTTTTCTAAGGCTGCAGATTAAAGTTTAAAGGCCACTAGAAAACCCTCAAGACAGGGAGAGCTCCTATAGGAAAAATGCTATATAGAATTTCCAGAAAGAAAAAGGTAATTATTACTTTTGGTAACAACAGTAATAGCAGCAATAGTCCCTATTTTTAATGATTCTCTTTCCCCAGAGATCTCAGCATGTTTTATAAGTTATATAAGCACCAGTGTGCAGTTCACTTAATATTGAAATTCAGCCACCTCTGAGCATAACTGCAAAAGACAGTATAAAATTACATTTCAGTATGACAAAAAATGCTATATTAATTTGAAATCACAAGGCAAGTTTCACAAGACATTTGGAGAAAACACCTGGGCTACAAAACACTCCCTGGAAAAGTTCCATGGAATGTCTAACAAACTGAAATGGTCAAGATTTCTTGCATGTCAGATGGAAAAAGAAGGCGGCACTTCATCCCCTTCCCCCTGCCAGCACCGCACTGAAACAAACTGGGGAGGCAGTTCATCAGTGACTAAAAGGGAAAAGCCCTAGCACTGTATGGGAGTAGCAGCTGTTTAGAAGGTATGTAAAATGCACAGGCATTACTTGCCCTGGAGATGGATTTGTCGGGAGAAGGATGGTGCAGCCCATTAGTACTGTTCCGCATTGCGTACATGCAAGCATGGGCTGACACATACTCACAGCCGATCCATCTGACTGATAATGTAATATTAGCCTGATTTGTCTTAGCACAGTATTAAAATTAAGACAAAAGTGCGGTATGATGAACAAAACTGTAGCAACACAACAGATTTCTGAAGGAAATTATTCTGATTTGACAACAATGTACAACCCAAAGATAAATGCTAGCTCGGTTTACATCTGTCATACAGCAATTCTGCTTATTACTTAGTGACAGTGAAGAAGGAGGCTGAGCATTTCACATTCTTCCCTTTTCATTAATAAGCACAATAAGTCAAGGCTTCCATTGTACAAAGCAAGCTGGAATACTGTTAGCCCTACCCCAACCTAACACGTGGACCTCCTGTGATGTGTCACATAAAAACACTCCTACTCCTTCTGCTCAGCTTTTCCATCACCCATCGTTCAGTCTCATCACTGGACTCCACCAAGCGTGTGGTAATTCTCAAATGGAGATCAAGTGCTCAGAAAGTGTCATAAAGTAAATAACAAATTGCAACTGGAAGTAAACAAAATTAAAAAATAAATTTAAAAATCCTGTGTTTCTTTTTAAATCAGCCTTATGTTCTCCCCAGACCAGAAACATTAGTCTTGAACATCTAGGCTTGGAAATACTACATAAGCTATCTCTTTGCAGCTCCTGTCATTTGCGATACAACTGGATTTTAGGGATAAACAACCCCTCCCCCCAAAAAAAAATGGGAAAAGCACATCAGAAACATACTTGGACTCATTTTATATTGTGGCCAAAACAACGGGCATCAGTCCCAGGGCTGATAACCTAGTACCACCCCACCACGATTAAAACATGCTTCATTTACTTTAGCATAAAATAGCTAAAGCCAGCACGACAGAATTGTTTTTTCCTTTTAACCTGCTTTGATGGCTCAGCTGGCCTCTGATTACATGAGGCTTACAAGTCATCTGAACGTATTAGTATGCAACTATTTAATAACACTACAGTGATTAAGTGTCTGAAGTTATCTTAACCAGTTCAGTGAATGTCTAATGCAAAGTGAGCTAAATTAACAGTGGAGGCACAATGGTTATGATTATGGCAAGAGTATTACAGCCATTTCTTTTAATAGAAATCTCCTGCCAAATTGATGCCCATAGATATTATAGAATTGTTTAACACTGAAAAGTGGCCACATTGTTGTCGTTCCCAGAAGACTCGCCAGCAAAAGGAACGGACCACAGAGACTTAAACTGCCCATTAATGCTCATAAAGATTCATCTTAGAAGGTGAAGCCCTGCCAGTGCACTGGAAGGAAATTTTTGTTCCCCTGCTGCAGAAAAGACAGCAAGTAGCACATTTTATTAAGTTCAGAAACTTGGCAAGGAACAAAAGTCACAACTTTTAGTAGCTTGGGAAGTTCACGGTGAACATGAGGAAAAGCTTCTTCACCAGGAGGGTAGCGTAGCATTTTAAGAGGTAATCCAGAAAAATGGTGGAATCTCCAAGCTGCATCTGGACAAAGCCACAGCTGACCTGGTCTATCGGTACCAACAATCCTACTCCCAATGGGATGCTGGGTGAAATTAAGCTCAGAGGCCCCTTCCAACCAACTTTTCTAAGATTCTGTGATCTTGTGTGCAGACACAAACCAAGCCAAAAACTAAATGCAATGGGAAATGGTTGCAACAGCTCCTGATATGGCAGTAAGGCCATATGCCTGGACAATTCTCAGGTACAGACCCATGAAAGATCTTGTGCAGATGCTTTCAGCAGCAGCTGTTTTCTCCAGAGGATGATTATGGCATTGCCTTATCAGAAAACATTTTAGGTGAAGGATTGAGGCATACCAGCCATCTCCTCCTTTAGTCTTTTCCCTGAGAAGCACTGTTTTGCCTATCAGATATGCCTTTGCTGAAACATGAAGATGTTCCACGTGTTCAAATTAGAGGGAAAGTCTGGCACACTTCAATTCCCTCCAGAACAGCTGGCATCGGCGTGTAGCTGGTTACAAATGCGCAAAGAATCTTAGTAGACAAGGGGAGTTCAGTAGAAGAAAAGTGCTTTCTTTTTCTATTATGGTCTTCATGGTTTAACTTCGAAAAAAAAATCTCTGCTTCAAAAGCCTTTCATGCATATGAATAAGATTTTTAGCTTGTCTTTCAACTTCACTGTTACAAAGACTCGTTAGAAAAAAAGTGGAAGGAATAGCTACTCAAGGGTAAAAGAAATATACAAACTGACAAACCTTTCTTCAAGGAGTGCGTGGTTGCACCCTTCCCCCCCACTGATACAGAACATCTTCTTTCACATCTTTTAAAAATTGTGTGCATGCACATACAAGTGTGCCTATGTTAGTAAACACACTTCCATCTCAAGCTTTCTTGTAGTCCCTGGTGTGATTTGCTCTGATGGCTAAGCATAGTTTTAATTAACTGGTGAAGTTCCCAAGACACAAATAAATTTCTATTTTTACTTTTTTTTTTTTTTAAGTTGTGGCCACCAGAGCTTACAGATAACCTTATAAAAAAAAAAAAAAATAAGAGTGCGTGCGCTATGGGTGGTATCCAGAGGGTTGCCTTGTACTGCAAAACTTTCACTCAATCTTTTACACCTTACATCCTTCTCATTTCAGTAGTAGAAGAAAGAATTGAGGAGAAATACAGCTATTGCTGTGACTACAGTGGAAAGTCTTTGCATCAAGCTAGCTCTCAGATACAGATTCCTACTGTAAAAACAGCATTCAGAAATTCATAAATCTCCAAAAGATACGTTCTATAATCCAGGAATGGAGAGGGTGAAAACAGTGAGCCCTGAATTCTTATGATCTGCTGCAAAAAAGGACTTCCTTTGGCCCATGTGCACCAAATTAAAAGGGATGTTATTGAAATGACCAATAGATCATATGTGGCAATCAAAGTGAGGTCTTGCTCCCACATGCAGCATTTTATTCTTCCCCATAATGGAAAGTGCTAGGTGTAACTAATAAGTAAGGTGTAACTAACAGGCATAAAATATGTACATGCTAAGACTGGGGCATCTGTTTGGAGTGGTTCATTCTCTAACATCTTCTCTTTTCTTCTCAGCCTTTTCTCCTTAGCCTTTTCTCCAGCTAGTTTGATCAGTTTGGGGTTTTTTTTTCCTCCTAGCTCACTAATACCTCCCTCCTTGTTACTTCAGTTTCATCTTCCTCCCTCCAAAATGAGACTTTATGTTTTACCTCGCGCTCTTCCTTCAAGATATTTAGGATGTTGCCATGAAATAAAGTCTTGACCACAAACTCCATCAAACCAGCATGCTTCCCCAGGTCTTCACGGGTTTTAATACCTGCAGGGTTCATTTAGCATGATTTCTTTCCATTTTAACACAGCTTTCTAGGAATTATATCTAAGTATGCTCTTTAGCAAGATAATGTTAAAATGTTAAAACTTCAGAAGTGAGGGCAAGTCAACCACATTCTCTAGTGAACTGTCTGAAACTATCTTCACTTAAATATTGCATCTTTTTTAGAGTAAACTTGCCTATTTCATTGTGTTATTGCAAAGATGACTGACAATTCCCCCTGCTAGGGCATCTTGTTTTCATCTAGAATTATCTGTATATATTAAGTCAATTTTCTGACTCGAGAGAGAGATGGAATACATCAATGTATTCAAATTCATTTGCAGCTAAGGATCATTTTTATGCCCTTCTCTGAAGTTTCTCCAATGTTGCTGTGTCTGTCTTGGAGTAGAAAGCCCAAAGCTGGACATAGGAATGTAGTAATCTTACCAGTGTTGCATGCAGAGGCAAGACTACGTCTGTATGTTTACCTGCTATTCCCCTTTTCAGAGTCCCAGTGTTCACAGCAGAAACTTTTTGCACACCACTTCAGTAAAAACCAGTATCACAATAGTTACTCACTTTAATAATTCCTGCTCTAAGTTATTCCTTTTCAGGAGTTTCTTGGAAAGTTTGTTTAGGTATAGCCAGCATTCACTACTCCTATGCATACTATGTTGTATTTATCTGTAGAAAATGTTCAACTGTGACAATTTAGATAATTCAGATTACTCTGTAATAATGCACCATATTATTTGCTAGTAAATAATTTAAATAACATTTCAGAACACTGCTAAAATGCTGAATAATATAAAAGCAAACAGATTCCTGAGGGACCTTGTCAGAAACAGACACCCTGCTTTCTTCCCAGCAGCAACTTTTTTAGATTTGCCACAAAGCCAGATTTTAATCCATCTAATATATAACCTCATAGAGCCAAGTTTCATTGGTTCCCCCCTCAAGCAAGATGTTAGAGTGATAAGACAAATGCCTTTGAGAAATTCAAGTACACTATATTCATTCTGCTCTCTTTATCAGCCAGATCTGTGATCTTGTCAAGTGATGACAGTTTTGTTTGACAGGACACATTTCCATAAAACCATCTTGACTGACAATAATATGCTCTTCGTCTCTAACCTTTTGTTGATGGCATCCAAACTGTTCTGCTCTGTTGCCAAGACTTATGCGAAAGTAGCTATTCTCTTGGGTGTTGGATAGTCCCTTACAATACTTTTAAATATTGGTATTATGATGGCACTCCTGCACTGTTACAGAGCTTCCCCATTCTCCAACACTCTTCAATATTGAATTAATGGCTCAGAGAATTCAAATGCTAGATTTACTTATTTATTTATTAGGATTCCAGAACTGCTGGTCATAAAATACTTACTTTTAGCTGGTGCTCCCCACATTCCACTTTGACTATAATGAATAAATTTATGTTACCCATAATATCATAGGAGGGTTAAAAAACAGAGCAGAAACAGCTGCTGAATATTTCTATCTGTTCTGCATCACTATTTATAATTTTATTTTCAGTTTAGCAACATATAACTCAATTGACCCGATTTACATCAATCAGCTGGAGGGGTATGGTTCCTAATACACCTTAAAAGTGCCATCTTACTACATTTAATCCTAATAGCTTTTAGTATTCACTTTTTCCCCCCATGGCTTGCTTTAACACAGGGACAAAGTATAAATTAAGTTAGACAAAAATGTACTCATGTCAGCTTTATCCTGAAAGCACAAGGGGAAAAGTGCAATAAGATTGTCTAAGCAAGAATGTGCATGGAAGAAATCACACTTCATTGAAAAAAAATCAAACGACACTGCAAGCAAAATTTAGACAATTGCTACTTCAATGTTTTTCACTTGACTCATGTTTTGAACATTGGGAATTACTTTTTATTATTTTTATAAGATACAGGCAAATACATAAAACTAGAAGTTGCTCAATTGTTTTACAATGTAAAAATAGAACTGTTGCCTGTGGGAAACACGGCCAAAAGAAACCACTTTTAAGAGAATCAGAAAATACTTCACCTTAGATACCAACATCCCTGACACACACTCTCCATTTCCTGGCTTTGAAGTGGCATACAGGGAGTTAAGAGACAGAAAACTCTGCAACCCTGACCCTTTCCAACACAAATGGAAACCAAAGGTAGATTCTGAGCTGCAGTTCATTAAAAAGGACATCAGTGACCAGCAGAGCTGGACAGACACAGAGGTGTTCTGACTCTCTCTCTTGATTAGATCTTTGCCTAAGGGTTGGTGAATTTCTACTACAGCTTTTTATGCAGCAAAAGTTTGTTCCTCTCTGTTTCTCTGAGGAGTGGGAGGAGATGGAGGAGAGACACCCATACCTCTCCCAATATGTTCGCTGCTGTTGTGCTTAGTTGTGCATATGCCAGGGACATGAAGCATATGGCCCGGGGGCTGGCAGTGTCCCGCTTAGCAGATGCCTTCAATACATTCTGCCATAAAAAGTCTTTTTGGGCGCTGGTTAACTGCTTTTTATCAGACAATTCTTTGTCTCTGGTTGATAGAGAGTTATTCACCTTAACTGAAATCCCACTAAGCATCTTTATAGAGCTTGTGCAGCTTTTCACGTCCAGGAACTAGAAAATAAGACTTTACTACTCTCTCAAATTAAGCCTGCACCTAGCAGATAGATTGACTGCAGACTGACTACTAGGTGCCACAAGAAGTCATAAATCTTCCTAAAGTACTTATGCTGCTTTGGTTTTTTTTGACCAAGGAGTCAGAGACAGGAAATACAGTCAATCTTCGAAGGCAAGCACTCTTCCCTGTGTGGCATTACTCCAAGCAGCCAGGGATGAATACACCAGGTAATACATTTGTGCAGGCCTGGCATGCCAACAGGTAAAGAGGAAAGCCCACACAGCTTACAGAAAAGCAAGAGAGCAAGTAAAGTACTAATGGTAGATAATAATCTTGCAAGCTATCTGGAAATCCACTGCAAATTAATCTTGCATCTTGGCACTGTAAGGACTTACCAAGTTATTCGAATGGTGAACAGTATTTAATCCTGTAGCGTGTTTACAAACTCCTTTACCTGAATTGTTTTCTGTCCAGTTAATTCCCACTTCGCATTTGTGCATTTGACAACTCCTTCCCCATAAGGCTTCCGGTGTTTGGGCACATCCATCAAGATAAAGGACAAAATAATCCTGCTAGAAATTATTCTTTTTTGCCTTTGTAGAGGACAGATCAGACAGTGGAGTAATGGCTGGATGGGATAAGAAAATGCTGTTGCACAATATCAATGCTCTATAGCAAACCACGTGACAAAAACGGGAAAGTCAAAGCATCAAAGGTGATTAGCCTCTAGCCAGTGAGCTCAAAGGCAGAAGAACACAGAAAAAAGACTTAATTTCTATTTTTTAGTTTATTTCTTGTTATCAAGGCTGGACACTTTCACCAAGTATCACGATCCAGTTTAGTTCTATCTTGAGCTCAACACCTGTATCACCCTGAAACTTTTACATCCTCACTTACAAATTAGAAGGGAAAGACTAGCACAATTTGTGAACCCTCATGAAAATACTTTACAGAATAAAACCCAAGAGAACCCAGAAGAATTGTCCTTCAAATGCCTCAAGTTTGGAAACTAATATTTCACTTTGAGCATTTTCTTCCCCCCAACAAGTGGTAGAGCATTCCCATTCCCTAGTCGGCGATATGAACATGCCAGGTTTCTCCCAGGTAATGTTTCTGATAAACATTCAAACACCCCACACAAGAGGTCTCATTTATTGATTTCCTTCTCAATGTGGTCAAACACCCTGACTAAAAAGGAAATCAGATTGCCTCAACAAAGTCCAGTCTTCAGTGAGCAGGGTCTGCTCCCCTTGCCTTAAAAGAAGAATGGGAAGGTTTTTTTAATTATCTCAGCAAAATAAACAGTATCTTTTCAATCAAATTAAAGAAAATCTGGATTATTTCCCCCACCCCCTTCTGTGAACCCCTTGTGCCAGGTTCAGCATTACTTCCTTGTGTCTGAATTACAGAATAATCCATGCTTTAAGAACAATAATAAGCTTAGTTCTCCAGCACTTTCACTACGCAGTTGTAAATACCCCAGTGAACAAAGCTTCTCCTCCCTTCTTTGGGAGGCTATTCCCTAGTCTAACACATTTCTCCATCCATTTGGGATTCAGCACTCCACAGGTCACAAATTCTGAACAGATCAAGGGAAAAGTGTATAATTCTCCAGACAAATTACACTCCACAGTAACCTTAATGAATTTTCCTGTATCCTCCTCTGAGAAGTTAACCACTTAATTTCTTAGTCTTCCACTACTGCTTTACCATTTAGATGCGACACAAAATATAAAAGTATAATAAGCATATATGAAAAGATTCAAATTAACAGAACTATTTTTATTGTCTTCAATTTCTGCTTAATCCTTAGAAATATTTTCCATTGGCCCTGATTCAGCAAAGTACTTACAAGCACATTCTTCCCCAACTATATGCCAAAGTCCCACCAAAATAAATCACGCTTTATGTTTTCCATTCAAGTCAATACATACACAATCATGTAGATGAGGCGCTTAGGGACGTGGTTTAGTGGGCATGGTGGTGTTGGGTCAACAGTTGGACTCAATGATCTTAGAGGTCTCTTCCAACCTTAATGATTCTATGATTCTAAGATTATTACACACAATGGACACACTGACCTACTTCAACCTAGTATAAGCCCTATCTGCCCAAACCACTCAGACATCTGCTGATGACTAGACTCAGCAGATTACTTGAATAATTGGTGCAGGTTTTACATATTTGTAATCACCTATTGAAATTCAGGAGTGTAAGCATCCATCTAGTTATTGCTATCTTCACAAATCCTTACTCCCCTCCAGCCCATGAGCACTATGGGTCTATTGGGTTTATGATCACAATCTTTGAACAGCCCTTGTCTTCTGACTGTTCAACCGTTCATCTTTGCAAAACCATGATAACCCCATGGTTTGACAATGGTAGTGCAGAGTGATTGCTTCAGGAGACCTCAGCAATGTCATACTCATATTTTCAGAAATTAGAAGCTACTTTAAACATTCCTACCCACAGTCTCATGATTAGCCTGTGAAATTTCCTTATCAGACAAAACTAAGAACAAAATAAATTCCTGCCATGACTGGGATTACTAAAGAAAAAAAAAAAGAGGGTAGAAAAAGTAATTTTCTTGATGCAACTCTTCAAAGAAAGGCTGCAACTGACATTTTTCAATTATACTAAAAAAACTGTATGACCGCTGTGGTGTGTGGGTAGCTTGACTCAAACTAAGAGAAGGAAAGGGAAAGGGAAAGAATGTCAAGTACTGCCCATCCGTATATTTTCCAAGGAAAGAAAGATGCATGCTGGTGGTAAACTTAATAGCATGTGAATGGAAGTGAGGCAGTGGCACAGCGCCAGGCTGTTTTGTTTTATTTGAGAAAGCACTGAACACTGATATATGAGATCACTTACTAGAGGAGCTGGGAGAGCAATTCACAATAAACAATTTAGTCTCCAAATGTAGCTCTTTCACTATTCAAACTGTCCACAAAGACCATGCCACTTTTATAGATGTTTGCTATTTGTAATTATCCAGACAAGTTTTTCCTTCTAGTCCACATCAGTTCAAGTGCTGGCTTAAGTATTCAGAGTTCACAATGACAGCACTGTAACTGCTCAGGCAAGTCAGCTGGTGGGGTTTCTACTGCTTCTGCTTAGCTGTATGACCTAAACTCCTTTGTGCAGGACTACAAACTTCTGAAAATTCTGTCTCGGCATCTACCGGCCTGGGGTTACTTCTCCCCAGATCTTAGCATAAAAACCCCTGCTCTTTCTGTACACTTCACAACTGATGTGAAGAACATGTCACCACAGGATTTTACTGTAAGGTTAGTCAACAATTTTTTATTCATTTCTCCAGCTTTCCTTTAAAGCACACAGGGAGAAAAGGAATTTAGTAGACAATCTGAGAGACAAGACAGGTAGAATTAGTCCTTTTTGTCATATCTGCTTTGTCCCTTTCCTCTGCCCTTTGAAATTCAATTTCTTGTTTGCTGAGATAGCATCTCATAAAAGCTTAACCAGAATACACGTAAAATATTTCTTCTCTAAATCTGAGATTTGTCTTTTCAGAAGGCAGGTGTAAGTGCAAGAGAATCGTATAGCTACTTTTCTAAATGTAATTTGATTTAAGACCGCATATAGCTCTCAGTATTATGGCATGGTGACATCATGTATGAGGCAGGTAATTTGATGTATGTTCACTGTAGTTCACATGCATACTCTGTGTATTCATATTAAGCTAGAGCTGTTGAAGTACTTATGTTACGTTTCAAAAAATAAAACCATTGGGGGTTATGCCCTGCAATTTTAGGAAACTGATGGAAAAGAAATGGAGAAATATTAAGATTTTTTTTTCCAGTTCCCAGTCATGTGAGGTCAGGTTCATCGAGTCTTGAAGCCAATGGGTCATGAAAGATCTTGGCATCTTCCTCTGCAACCTCAAAGACACACTGAATCAACACAGTTGCCTTTTCCAGAAGCAGGCTACTAAATTTCTGGAAGCAAGCTTACAATGTAGACTTGTTTGTTTCCCAAAGGCACACTTGCCTAAGTAGGGAGAGGAGAATCATGTGAAAAGATAGAAAACTGAGAGAAACTGAGAATAATAATGTTCAGTTTTGGGCCCCTCACTACAAGAAGGACGTTGAGATGTTGGAGCGTGTCCAGAGAAGGGCAACGAGGCTGGTGAGGGGTCTGGAGAACAAGTCTTCTGAGGAGCGGCTGAGGGAGCTGGGGTTGTTTAGCCTGGAGAAAAGGAGGCTCAGGGGAGACCTCATCGCTCTCTACAACTACCTGAAAGGAGGTTGTAGCGAGGTGGGTGTCGGTCTCTTCTCCCAAGTAAGTGGCGAAAGGACGAGAGGAAATGGCCTCAAGTTGCGCCAGGGGAGGTTTAGATTGGATGTGAGGAAAAATGTCTTTACTGAAAGAGTGGTTAAACATTGGAACAGGCTGCCCAGGGAAGTGGTTGAGTCACCATTCCTGGAAGTATTTAAAAGACGTGTAGATGAGGCGCTTAGGGACATGGTTTAGTGGGCATGGTGGTGTTGGGTTGACGGTTGGACTCAATGATCTTGGAGGTCTCTTCAAACCTTAATGATTCTATGATTCTATAAATTTGATAAGACTCTTGTACCAAGCCTGCAGATCAGCTAGAACCTAGCATTTTTCACTACAGTGGTTACTGAAAAGAGTAGGCAGTTATGTGTTTTCAAAGTGTTGAACAAAACAACTCATGTTTGCTTTAACACTGATATTTGTGGTAAACTACCAGATGCACTTGGAGCTCAGCAAAGACTAGATTAATCTGTCAGGAAGTAGCAGAAACTTACCCACATTAGGCTCCATGCTGCTGCACTAGAATAACCACAGTACCAGAGCTAGCTAGTTTGGTAGCTCTATACTAGGCAGTAGACATACCTTCACCTTCATTAATTCAAATAAGTGAGTTCATACTACTGCTGTTGGCACGGCTTAAGGTACTTTTCTGTCAGACTGCGAAGTAAAAGGAGAAGCAATGCATAGGTGATACAAAGGGCTTTGGACATTCTTTTTAATAAGATGAATGTTGCAGTTCTGCAGAATATTGAAAAAACTACGAAGACATTCTTGAAAACTGTTCCATCTGACATTTTTCTGCTTGTAATTTTCTCATCTGACAACTGAAAAAAAAAAAATCATTCTGCATCCTGTTCTGTGGAAAAATGGGGATGATTGCTTATTTTGGAGGGAGGAGGGGAGCAGTGCCTCATATTGTAGGTGCAGGAAAAATGCAGAAATGGAGAAGAAATCTGTTTGCGCAATTACATTTTGCAATTATGTCACAAAGCACTCATATGTGCCAACATGTTGACAGTTAATCTGTCCTCTTTAACTTTCAGTTCATGTTAAAAGAATCTATTATGTACTATTATATTTTATATTACAAAAAAATAACATATCTATCATACGATAGGATCTGATGGAAAAACTGCTAATAGGGAGTGACTCAAATAACCACACAAAGCCGACCTGAAAATAATAATGGAAAGCTTCTAAATGTTCTCATCTGGACTGGAGAAGTAGCACAAAAACCAGATTCTGTTTAGCCATATTTCTAGACCAGAGCTACCTGAACTCGGAAGTTAAGTAACACTAAGTCATGATTCCAGCAAGCATCCTTAAATTCAGACCTAGTACAGGGCACAGCACATATATAAGCCACTAGAGTGCTAGATGTATATATTCAAAACCAGTAACATGTAAGCCACATTTCCGACCTGATTCAAAACATCATGCAAATCACTGAGTGCACTAGAATTTGGGTTTTTTTTTCCTAGAATGAGTCCCAAAAGAAATACATCCCTTTCCCGTCAAGATTGTGATTCTCAGGGATAATACAACTCTGTATATAGTAAAAACCAGCATTAGATACAATGCTCCTTAATAAAACTGGGTATTCTGTGCAAATCAGACTGCTTCATAATGCCATACTTCTCTGCTTTCTGTAAGACAAATACAAATAAAAATACAACGTAGAAAACAAGGTCTAAACCTTGTTCAAATCCTAGATGCTGAAACAGAAAAGAAAGGTTTGCTGTAATTTGGCATTGGAGAACAGATGATATAAAAGGTCCATCAAGTAGTAGAAGATTAAAAAAAGACATCTGGGAGAGTTCAAGAAGGACTGTGCTATCTCAGAATTAGAAGGTTATCAGTCATCAGGCACCATGGATTCCCTGAACAGAAAGAAAAAAAGAAAAGCGCACACTGTACTCTGTACTTGTTTCTGATCTAATAAAGATTTTCCTCATAATGGGCTGCTTTTCATAAAATCTGACCCAGTAGAGCATTCACCACACTTTGTTTTTACGTACAAGTGATGCCATGCATTTCCAGAAGACTATTCACATGGCATAAGAGTTCACAGAGTGCAAAGTTTGCTTCAGAAGATCAAAATAATTAAGTTCTTGCAGGATGAAACCCCCTGCATTAATCCTGTATTAATGATACCAGCTATCAGAATGAGAAGGCTATCAATTTCCATTAAATGTTCAGTCCTTCTCTACCCTGCTATCAGCTAGAAAGATGTTTTTCATTTTAACATTTTATTGTCTGTTTAGAAAAGTTAAGAAAATTATTGTTGGTAAAATATACAGTTAAGGAAAACAACAAAACTGTGGTTGTAGATAATTAAAAATACAGTTACACTGACCTAAAACTCATTTCGCATTGGCCTCTAAACCAAATTATACCAAATGACTAAATTATCCTGAGCTGGATTCAAACCAGTGACCTTTAATTAAAAGGTACTATATCCCATTACTAAACCTCCAAGGCACATGCTTTCATTGGCACAATGCTAATTGTTACAGTGCTTTCTAACTTGATGCTTTCTGTCCTGGAAAAATCTGTCTCACTAATTTAATCTCAAACTAAGATTTTTAGCAGCCCTAACAGAAATGAGCAAAGTCTGTTACTTGTAGTTCACACAAACAATACTCTATTTTACAAAGTCAGATGCCTGTTATTTCTTTTTTTCTTAGCCAAAGGTACAAATAAACACGTCAGCATAAGGGAAAAAAATTGTTTGAAAGCAACACCTACTTTTCTGAAGCTATAAAGAGATTTTTAATGCATGAGAGGTTTTACGATAATTATATTTCCACGAGATTACTCAAGGATAACAAGTGTCTTTTAAATGTATTAATCTTAACCTAATGAATATTTCTATTTTACAGATGGGGAGATTGACATAAGTGACATTTTCAAATTAGGTGTCCTATGGTCAGACGACTATATTCACATTGAGAACTGAAGGTACTTAGGATCTTTGACTGTCAAGACAATTTTTTAGGAACCTATCCTTTGGCTAGGCTAAGAATTATAGGAGCCCACTTTTGGAAATTGTGGTCTAGTGGACTAGTTGTGGACTAGTTGTGGACTAGTTCCATCATAGGAACCTGTGTGGCCAAATACCTTATTCTAACTATCACCATTGCTAATCTTGGACTAAATATCTGTTGGGTTTTTACATATATATATATTTACATACATCCACAAGAGAAGAATGGAGCAGGTAATTTTGCCATTTCCTGTGAATTATATAAACTAGGTAGGAGTACTAGGTTTATGACACCCTAACAGTATACCACTTAACACAGTGCTCCTGCTATGCAGGCAGCTCTGCCCTTGCTTTAAGCTACTTGTAAGTAGTAATGGCAGTCTATTCATCAGGAAGACTTTAGGAAGAAATGCGTATCTATCTGTTCAGTAGTTTGACCAGTGTCTGATTATGAAGTTAATAGCTTCTTGGTCTGCAAGTCAGACTGAAAGGAACGATAAAGGCTTCTGATCTAATGAGGTTACCCATTAACTCATAATACCGGGCCTTGGAATATAACTGTTATGCATACAGGTTAGCTAATCAGACCATAGAACAAAAGCCACTCTCAGTTCAAGCATGAAGTCAAGGCTCAGCTCGTTAACTTCATACTAACTAAAAAACAAATCCTGGAGCTGAGTTGTTTCTCCACAAACTTTGGGAAAATTTGAGTTTAAGGCAGGAAATCAGCAGACTACACTATTTTTCAGGCACAAACTCTCAGCGTGGTAGAGAAAACAAACTCAAGTGGCTCTAGTCCATTAGATCCAGAAAAGTGTAGGACATGTTTGTAATGCAGCAGTTGCAGCCATTTAATTATACAGCCCTAAATATTTAGGCTGTTTCCAATCCCATTTCTCTTTTTTTAAAATGTATTATTGTAATACTCATGCCCAAAGACACTCTAATCTTTGAACTGCTCCTCCTCTTGAGACATTTAATATAAAGAGAATATATCAATCAGTATCTCTACCTTATTGTTCCACAGAAATAGTCTAGAAAATACATATAAAATAACAGTGCTATCTTGAGATTAGAATTTATTTATTCTCTTTAAAGTCACAGCATCTTTTGCTAACCTTCTCTTTCTCTTCAGAGAGAGAATAAAAAAATAACATAAAACATCCACATATGCAACTGTCCACAGCTATCTGCATGACGTACATTATATATAAAGAAAGTCTCTATATAACTGTAACCTTTTGTTGTCTTATTCTCTCCCTTTCTGTTTGTTCACTTGAGAACCCAACATTTTTGCATGCTGAAGTAGTAAAAATTACATAGTTACAGATGGTAATCAATTGTACGTTTCATTGCTCATCCATCTACTTACAGGTGCAACAAACTCTGAAGGAATCCTTCCCCATGAAAGGGGGAACTGACCACCTAAATTATACAGGGCTTTCTTCCCCTCCTCAATCTTTCCTCTAAAACATCTATCAGTAAAATCTCAGTAATCCAAAATTCCAGTCCAAGTATGACACGCAAGCTGAAATCAGACACTGCTGCAACAGGTGGTGCTAGGTGTAGAGTCAGTTCTTTGCAGCACCTGAACGGAACACAGGTTAGAGCTGTATGGAAAAAAATGACCAACAAGTGTTCATACAGTTCACTTAATTTGAAGCTCCATGCTACGTTTTCCACGTGCGAAAGAGCAGCACATACAGGCCTTTCAGTGCAGATAGCTTCTTTTAAAGAAAAAAAAAAAACTAGCAAGTTTTCTTCATCAGGTACAGTATAGGTTAGATGCTGATCCATTTCTGCCCTCACAATATGCTGGTTCGCTTCAGCAGTCAATAAACAACTAGGAACAAAGAGATAAAACCTGAGATAAAAACAAACGCTCATCATTACAAAACTGAAATTGGATGAACTCGTAACATCAAGCTTCAGCTGTATCTCCAGCAAGTCTGAAAGACCAGTTTTAAATTAGACAGCAAGCCTTAGCAACAGTTAGTCTGGAATGCGTTATACAAAAATTACACATTCATCTGTTTTACAGTCCCAAGTCAGAAAAGCATGCTTTTTCAAAATAAAATTCTTTTGAGACGTAAGTTGCTCAGAACTCAAAAGTGAAAAAAAGTTACCAAAGGAAGTCGGTCCCATCTGGATTAAAAAAAAGAGTCAAAGTAAAGAAAAAGTGTAGAACCATAAAAGCATAAACTGTTCCCCATGACTTTGATACAAATACTTCCCAGTCCCAGAAGTGAGATAAAGACACATCAAACATGTTTAGAGATTGAAATGTCTAAGTCTCTGAATCGTTATGAAGAAAACAGCTATTATTCTACAACTTGGTGAGGCAGATTATGCACAATGATGCTACATGTTATTTACGGTACTGAAGTTAATTTTGCCCCGCATCTACTTTCTTTGTGGCGTTTCCCTAGAAATTTAAATAGTCTTATTATTAAAATATCTGAATATCACTCCACGAGCAAGTTCCCGTTCAGTAAAGAAGCGCCGCATTACTAATGACGTTTCACAGGCGAGCAATGAAAGTCTTGAGAGGTGAAGGCAGGATTTCTCAAAAAGTGGACTCTGAACCAGAGAAGCTTTTCCTGTTACTTTTGGGGGTACTAAGTAGCAGTACCCTTGCTGAAGCTGACAGTACTCCGCCATCTTCAACAGCAGGAGCGTTCAAGATGTTTAAAGACACTCGGAAGGAGACCCGCTTGACAAGTATAATCGACAGTGGAAACCCCTCAAAAGACGCTAGCTTGTCAGAGTTTTAGGCGAGGTTAACCGCAGAACCCTTCCCCTCTGCCCAGCGATTTCCCGATGCCACCAACGACGGGGACGCTCGTCACACCGCCGCCCAGACCCCCTCGCCCAGGCTGCCTGACCCGCCGCC